>NC_090326.1:158018980-158321981 GCF_035084215.1 Heptranchias perlo
CTAAAGCTTGGTTAGAGGTAGGTTTTAAGGAGTGTCTTAGAGGAGAGGGACGTGGAGTGGAGAGGTTTCGGAAGGGAATTCTGGACAGCTAAAGGTACGGCCGGTAATGATGGGGCGAAGGAAATCGGGGATGTGCAAGAGGCCAGAACTGGAGGAGCGCAGAGCTCTCAGAGGGTTGTAGGGCCGGAGGAGGTCACAGAGATAGGGAGGGGCGAGGCCATGGAGTGATTTGAAAACAAGGATGAGAATTTTAAAATCGAGATGTTGCCGGACCAGGAGAGCAGAGGGGTGATGGGTGAACAGGACTTGGTGAGGGTTAGGATATGTGCAGCAGAGTTTTGGATGAGCGCAAGTTTACGGAGTGTGGAAAGCGAGAAGCCGGCCAGGAGAGCATTGGAATGGTCGGGTCTGGAGGTAACAAAGGCATGGATGAGGGTTTCAGCAGCAGATGGGCTGAAGCAGGGGTGGAGATGAGCGATATTACGGAGGTGGAAGTACATGATCGAGTTACATCATGTCTGCATCGTGTCAGGCTATTCGGCCCAACTGGTCTATGCCAGCGTTTATGCTCCACACGAGCCTCCTTCCTCCCTACTTTATCTAACCCTATCAGCATATCCTTCTATTCCTTTCTCCCTCGTATGCTTATTAGCTTCCCTTTAAACGCAACTATGCTATTTGCCTCAACATCTCCTTGTGGTAGCGTGTTCCACATTCTCACCACTCTTTGGGTAAAGAAGTTTCTCCTGAATTCCCTATTTGATTTATTAGTGACTATCTTATATTTACGACCTCTAGTTTGGGACTCCCCACAAGTGGAAACACTTTCTCTGCATCTACCCTAACAAACCCTTTCATTATCTTAAAAGACCTCTATCAGGTCACCCCTCAGCCTTTCCTGATAAGTATATCCTCTCAATTCTGGTATCATCCTTGTAAATCTATTTTGCACCTGCTCCAATTTCTCTACATCCTTTTTATAATATGGAGGCATGGTCCAACCACGGCTCTATACAAGTTGAACATAACTTCTCTGTTTTTCAATTCTATTCCTCTAGAAATGAACCCCAGTGCTTGGTTTGTCTTTTTTATGGTCTTATTAACCTGCGTCGCTACTTTCAGTGATTTATGTGTCTTATTATCCATGCAGTATGTGGCCTCCTTATTCTTCCTACCAAAATGCACCACCTCACACTTATCTATATCAAAATTAATTTACCAATTACACGCCCATTCTGCATGTTCATTAATGTCTTCCTGTATTTTGACACAGTTCTCCTTGGTATTAACTATACCCCCCAATTTGGTGCGGTCCGCAAATTTTGAAATTGTACTTCCGATTCCAGAGTCCAATTCGGTAATGTAAACTGCAAACAACAGTGGTCCCTGCACCAATCCCTGTGGAACACCACTTCCCACCTTGCGCCAGTCTGAGTAGATACCTTTAACCACTACCCTCTGTTTTCTGTTTTGTAGCCAGCTTGCTATCCATTCTGCGACTTGTCCCCTGACTCTACATACTCAAACCATAGTCATGAGTCTACAACGTGGTACATCGAAGGCCTTTTGAAAGTCCATATATATTACATCTACTACATTACCCTTGTCTACTCTTTCTGTTACTTCTTCAAAGAATTCAATAAGAGGATTTGGCGTCAGAAGCTCAGCTCAGGGTCAAATAGGATGCTCATCCCTCGCAACATCCTAGTGCTGCACCTTTCACTTTGTTTTTATATTCTTCCTATAATAATGTCCCCAATGCTGCACACAATATTCTAACTGCAACCTAGCTCAGTGCTTGCGATCTTTGTGTTATTACTATTATTTACTTTTTTAAATTTGGAATTCCCCTGCAACTGATCTGCAGCTAAGAGAATAGAAAAAGGGATAAGTACATTACAGCTCACTTTGAGGTTCTGATATTTATTTTGCCAGTAACTTATTTTTAAAAAATGACAGTGAACACACTGTTTGTTAAAAAGCAGCTTGGCCCCAATGTTGCTCTTCCTGGCGTCTGGAGAACACTCATCTTGTTGCAATGGGGCTCCGCCCCCTTTACGTTGCCACAGGATTTCCAGGGCTTCCCCAGACAAGCAGTTTTGGGTCTGCATCAAGAACAAGCACAGAGCCAGGACAGCCATGGCAATGAGTTACAAAGGAACATTCAAATCTCTTCTACCTCACTTTCCTGTGCTTTTGTCCGATGGCCATCCATTTTCAGGGCATCCAAAGAAGCTGGCAATGGGCATTAGATCTGGGACCTCCTCAAATCTGAGGGTTGAGGAGACTAAGCAGCAAGGCAAGGAAGGCTGCAAAGGTAAGCATTCCTTTTCTCTTGCAGCCTCCTGTTCTGTTTCTGCCCTCATTTCCTGACCAGAGCCCTGTGAGGGCAGTCTGCATTGGGGTTGCAACTGGGCTATGCTAATGACGAGGCCCACCAAATTCAGGTTCTCTGAAGCCTGGACAGGTAGAACACAATTTGGGTGTGTTCCACCTCTCCAGCACCTAAGTGGGTAGGATGTAGAAATATTGGGGCTTTTGTTTTAGGAGTAACGTCCTGCATGGTGAATAGCCTGCCAATACTTACTGGTGAGGGTCATGGGAAAAATGGTTATGGCGGGGAGGTACTAAATGCTGTAGGTGTCTGTGGAACCATATGACAACATGAGTCATTGTCTAGAAGAAAGGGAAGGAGAAAATTGTGAGGATGAGGAAGAAGAGTCTGCATACCTTTAATGGTCAGCCTCGCCTCAGATTTTGATTTCCCTGCAATAAACTGCAGCAGACCGGTCATCTTACAATTTGTTTTTTTCAGAGTGAGACGATGAATAGTGCCACAATGCTCAATTTCCACATCTTCACAAGCATGAAGAACTTCACCATTTAGTATCCATTTTGGAGGCTTTACATCAGCAATTGAAAGCTCACACTCAAGACTGGCTTCATTTGGCTCTGTCACTTCCACATCACATATCTGTTTAATGATGGAAATCGATTGCTCTGTAAAAATAAAATATATTTTTTAAAAATTGATAAAGTTAATCAATTCCTTTTGAATATTAAATTATAACTGCAACCTAATACATTCCTCAATATGTCACAAGGGAGACAAAATTATTCCTGACAGATGGGATAAATGGTTGCATTTGTTGAAATTAACAAGACTGTAACAAAATCGCAGGAACTGGAAGGTACAATTATTGAGAAAAAGATTTTGGCAACAAAAAAAAATTAGTCAATCATGACATGATCAGGGTAATTTTTTTTTACAACAACTTGCTCAATATTTTGGCTTTAACACAATAAAACAACCCAAGTAGCTTTATATAGGTGAAAACGGACTAAATGGTTTTAGTGTTTCTCAAGCAGCTAGTATGCCACATAACTGGTTTACATTCAAAAAGATCATTCATTCAGCTTTGGAGTGCACGCATTCGGTAGAAATTAGTGAACAGCAGCAGAGAAAATTCTAATTTATGCACTAGATGTGCTCAGTCTTCTTCCATCAGATTCCTGGGCCACCAAAGCCTGCTCTGCTTTGCCAGTTTATCATGCTTCATTCTCCACTGAACTAGCCTGCTTTAACTATTCACATATTCTCTCGATCTCATATATGTCTTTTATTTCTCTAATTTTTCTCATAATACCTTCTCTTGTCTTATGCTAATATCACTTCTTTCATTTAGCCACCTCCTGTTCTCCACTAATCATTTTACAGGTTTTTCTTTCTTGTATATTCACATACTTTAGTTATGTGGATAGACTGGAGAAGCTGAGGTTGTTTATCTTGGAGCAGAGACGGTTGCGAGAAGATTTGACAGAGGTATTCAAAACCATGAAGGGTCTAGTCAGTGTAGGTAGAGAGAAACTGTTTCCGTTGGCGGAAGGGTCAAGGACCAGAGGGCATAGATTTAAGGTGATTGGCAAAAGAACCAAAGGCGACATGAGGAAAAACATTTTTACACAGCGAGTGGTTAGGATCAGGAATGCACTGCCCGAGGAGGTGGTGGAGGCAGATTCAATCATGGCATTCAAAAGGGAACTGGATAAGTACTTGAAAGAAATAAAATTGCAAGGCTATGGGGAAAGGGCGGGGGAGTGGGACTAGCTGGATTGCTTTGCATAGAGCTGGCATGGACTCGATGGGCCAAATGGCCTCCTTCCATGCTGTAACCTTTCTATGATTCTATTCTATTCTATGTCGTTTCTTCCCAACCGCCCCATCCCCCTTCTCTTACTCTGTTCCTTCTTATAAGCCATTGATCTGTAATAAGTTCTCATAAAGGATTATACCTGAAACACTTCATATGCTCCTTGACACCAATCACAAGTTCAGTGTTATATATAACACTATGACATTTTATTTTTAGTATTAAATTGATTGTAATTTAGTCTAGATTATAAATTGGGAAAGTGCCTAATACCTCCCACATTTTTAGATGAATCACTTGTCACCTCTATCTAATAGGTTTATTTATCTTCTTGCAAATACCGCAGTCAGGATGCCAGTGCTGCTGCAGTATTTTCTAACCTAAAACCTACACACAACACAGTGAGGCAGAGGGATACAGACTTCATCCCCAGCTCGCCTAAGCATCTGATATAACCCACGTCACTGTGGGAAGGCACTGAGCAAAAGTCACACATCTTTCCACGAGGGGGAAGAACATTTTTAATGCAGTGTCTCTATCAAATTAAAAACATATAATTGGGAAAAAAATTATATGTTTTTTAAAATTCTCTCTCTCTCTCTCTCTCTGCCATTTTGAGTTTCTTTCTGCCTGCCTGTGTAATCGACACAATGTATATCCAGTGTACTGGGACGTGCTGTTCTCAGTGACTGGCCTGTTTGAATAACAACGACACCTTTTGATTGGTGTGATGCTGTCCCAACATAGTATAAGACATGCGATTTGAGAACCTTTTCACTCATTCATCTGACGAAGGAGATAATCTCCGAAAGCTTGTGATTTTAAAATAAATTTGTTGGACTATAACCTGGTGTTGTAAGATTCCTTACATTTGTCCACCCCAGTCCATCACCGGCATCTCCGCATCATAGCTACTTGTAGTAAGGGGGTTAAAAGGCCAAGTTCCAATATATTAGTATGTTGCTAACTACTTGAAGAAAATCTTAAAAACTGTATTATTTAAAATTTGTTTTTAAACTCCACTTAGTGTTGATGAAACATTTCAAAATTTACATTTTTAAATTTTTATTTCAAAGATTGTCATTACCTTCTACATATAACATTGCTGTGCTTTTGTCGTCTATGGCATCACATGTGTAGCTGCCTTCATCTTCAAAAGCGACATGATTAATTACAAGCTTCCTGTACACATCTTCACTCACAATCTCATAATTTTTACTCGGAAGAATCTCTTTGCCTTTGAAATACCACTTGACAACAGCATTTGGCCTGGAAACCTTGCATTCAAAAATGACCCGATGTTTCTCCATGCCAATCTTCTCTCTTAAGGGTTTCACAATTTTAACTGGCAATTCTGAAACAGATATGAGAACAATGGTTTGATAGCCACATTAAAACTATGGAACAGTAGCGCTGAGCATTAGTATGTTAATGGTCATAGCCAGATATTGTTAATCTCAGTAATAAAGAGGCACAGTCACTATGAAGGAGAAGGAGAACAACTGGATGAAACAACTATCCGTCATTTTTATTACAGTGATACAACACAGTAATATTTTGATGAGAACTGCTTCATCACGTCATAATGTTTGGCAAATAAGAACAATGTTTATCATGCTCTTTTCATTGAAGACAGTGCCCATTTAAACATAAGAGAAAGTCTGAAAGGCTTCTTCAATAAAATGGATTACTTGAAGTGAAATTTGACTTCACTGGTAGTGCAAAGCCGGCAACAGAGAATCAGCAGCCGGTTTTACAGTCCACATGATTTTCTTTTCCAGTGACTTACGATTTGCTATTGCCCATTTTGCGCTACCTATGAAGTCGAATTTCACCTCCCTTGTGTTTCGATACCGTCCCAAGTAAAATATAAAAATCACAGTTAGAATAATCATTAACTGACTTTTTTTTCCCCAATATTAGTCATACATTTGTTATAGCAGTTCTATGTACATCAAAGAGATCTTCAAATAAGCCAACAAATTTATGGTTCCTTGGGTTAAACAATGTAAAAGATGCTCTAGAACACTGATTACTTTTTATTACCTTTGCGTTTCTTTTTATGGTTAATTCCATAATCCCATTCTCCTAGTGAGAATCCCATGCATGATAGAACTACAATGTTTGCAGCCTCCATTCTCCAAATCTATAAAGTGTTTCCTAAAAGTTTCACCTTTAATTCGAAGGAAAGCTCTGGAAGTAGCGCTTTCAGCAACAAACTTGATCTCTGCAGCATCTTCAGTTTTAACTGATTTAAAGAGAAGAATATAGGTCCTTCCTGTGTGTAAAACATTAGTTATGCTCTTTTTCAGCAACATGAAAATATGTAAAGTGTACACTGTTGAATTGGATTTTGCACTAATTTTTTTATGCTATAACTTTTATCTGCTACCTTCAGTTCTATGTTCCACCAACAGGGAGCATACACTTGCTGTGGGATAATCTACTACTTGCTATTGCTCCCAACTAAAACATATTGGAGGATGAGTTGGTTTACGTCACGTCAGTGACTGCATCGAGTCAACATCCAAGGAAATGGATCAGTCACATTCAAGGATACAAAGGACAGCATATAGAGATGACGTGCAGTAGATAACAGATAACATACAAGTGAAACAATTTAACAAATAATGCACCACATTATTCACTTCCATCTGCACTTGTTAAATTATGTAAATAAAAATCAGTATTTACATCTTCTCCATATACACCCTATTAGTCTGATAGCATAATATGGGAACTTACAGCAAATTGCAAGATCCTCACAGTAAACAAACAACCCCACTTGTAGGACTGGAAGCTGTAGTGTGCAATGCTAAGTTTATCAACACCTGCAGCGCATTTGTAAAAATTCAACAATGCTGGATTTCAAATGAACAGTGCAGTTGAAACGACAGATATTAATTTGGAATGAGACATTTGGAGTTAAAAACTGTACTTCTACTGTTTGTTCAACTCTGTCACACTGCCTGGCTTAGTAACTGATGTCACAGTCATAGACTCAGATCAGTAGCTGCACAGTGCAGGTCGTAGCTGCCATGACCCAAGTTATATTACAGGCTGGAAATCTTAGTCTCAACAGCCAGGAAAGAGCTCTGCACATTGTTCACTCCTGGTCAGTAACATTTTAATGTTTTGAAAGCATGGACAGGAACATCCGCCGACTCAAAATATTAAAATAAAACTTAATTGAAGTTTATAAAGTGCCAGGCA
This sequence comes from Heptranchias perlo, assembly GCF_035084215.1. Taxonomy (NCBI): domain Eukaryota; kingdom Metazoa; phylum Chordata; class Chondrichthyes; order Hexanchiformes; family Hexanchidae; genus Heptranchias; species Heptranchias perlo. The sequence goes on from NC_090326.1 coordinate 158,026,345, forward strand.
ATCCAATGAACCACCTGAGCACTTTTTAAACCTGGTCTGACATTGCACTGGAGTTACATTCAACGTGGTGTCAAACCCAAGCCATGAGATGACCTCCTTGCTTCACAGTGTCACAAAAATGACATTAATTGCAGCCAAAGTCTGGAAACACTCCCAGATCTCCACAAGGCAATAAAAATAACCTTCAATTATAAATATTTCCTATCAGGTAATTTTTAAAAATTCATTCATGGGATGTAGGTATCACTGGCAAGGCCAGCATTTATTGCCCATCCCTAATTACCCTCAAAAAGGTGGTGGTGAGCCACCTTCTTGAACTGCTACAGTCTGTATGGTGAAGGTACTCCCACAGTGCTGTTAGGAAGGGAGTTCCAGGATTTTGACCCAGTGCCAATGAAGGAACGGCGATATATAGCATATGACAATGAGGGGGACGTGCAGGTGGTGGTGTTCCCATGCGCCTTCTGCTCTTGTCCTTCTAGGTGGTAGCCGTCGCGGGTTTGGGAGGTGCTATCGAAGAAGCCTTGGCAAGTTGCTGCAGTGCATCCTGTGGATGGTACACACTGCAGCCACGATGCGCTGGTGGTGAAGTGAGTGAATGTTTAAGGTGGTGGAGGGGTGCCAATCAAGTGGGCTGTTTTGTCCTGGATGGCGTCAAGCTTCCTTGAGTGTTGTTGGAGCTGCACTCATCCAGGCAAGTAGAGAGTATTCCATCACACTCCTGACTTGTGCCTTGTAAATGGTGGAAAGACTTTGGGGAGTCAGGAGGTGAGTCACTCGCCACAGAATACCCAGCCTCTGACCTGCTCTTGTAGCCACAGTATTTATGTGGCTTGTCCAGTTAAGTTTCTGGCCAATGGTGACCCCCAGGATGTTGATGGTGAGGGATTCGGCTGGCGTTGAATGTCAAGGGGAGGTGGTTAGACTCTCTCTTGTTGGAGATGGTCATTGCCTGGCACTTGTTAGGCGCGAATGTTACTTGCCACTTATCAGCCTAAGCCTGGATGTTGTCCAGGTCTTGCTGCATATGGGCTCGGACTGCTTCATTATCTGAGGGGTTGCGAATGGAACTGAACACTGTGCAATCATCAGCGATCATCCCCATTTCTGACCTTATGATGGAGGGAAGGTTATTGATGAAGCAGCTGAAGATAGTTGGGCCTAGGACGCTCCTGCAGTGATGACCTGGGGCTGAGATAATTGGCCTCCAACAACCACTAACATCTTCCTTTGTGCTAAGTATGACTCCAGCCACTGGAGAGTTTTCCCCGATTCCAATTGACTTCAATTTTACTAGGGCTCCTTGATGCCACACTTGGTCAAATGCTGCTTGATAGTGCCACTTGATAGCACTGTCGACGACACCTTCCATCACTTTGCTGATGATTGAGTGTCGACTGATGGGGCGGTAATTGCCGGGTTGGATTTGTCCTGCTTTTTGTGGACATAACTGGGCAATTTTCCACTTTGTCGGGTAGATGCCAGTGTTGTAGCTGTACTGAAACAGCTTGGCTAGAGGCGCAGCTAGTTCTGGAGCACAAATCTTCAGCACTATAGCTGGGATGTTGTCGGGGCCCATAACTTTTGCTGTATCCAGTGCACTCAGCTGTTTTTTGATATCACGTGTAGTGAATCGAATTGGCTGAAGATTGGCTTCTGTTATGGTGGGGATTTCAGGAGGAGGCCGAGATGGATTATCCACTCGGCACTTCTGGCTGAAGATGGTTGCAAATGCTTCAGCCTTGTCTTTTGCACTCATGTGCTGGGCTCCGCCATCCTTGAGGACAGGGATATTCGCAGAGCCTCCTCCTCCCGTTAGTTGTTTAATTGTCCACCACCATTCATCAGGTAATAGTCCTTATAAGTAAGTTTAAACAAGCTCATCAGGATGGCCAAGGGAGGGGGGGGGGGGGGAGGTACTTTACCCTTTAAAAGTAGTTCCCCGTTTCCTTTGATCATACAATTCTCAGTACCACATTATTGCAGTACTTGGCTCCCACCATTACAAGTATCTAGTAGCAGAAGAAGAGTACTGCAACAGTTTATGTAATTGTTTTTCTGGCCTCCAGGACCTTAAAAGTTATATTTCCTTCTGCTTCGGAAATAAAAATCATACTTTTCTAGGCCTCGGATCTATACGTCAGATTGACTTACATTTTTTAACAACTTTTTTCTCATCCATATGTTCTAAACCAGAAACAATATATAGTATTGGAAGCATTTATTTGAATAGCATATCCCGATTCTAACAAAATTCACAATCAAAATAATTTATCAAATCAAATCAAAATGCAACAAAAAAGACTCTACCTTCCTGACGAATTTTTACGTTTTCACTAGCCCTGATTTTTGCGTCATTCTTAAACCACTGAAAATCAACTTCATCATGTGAGATTTCACATAAGAAGGCAGCACTCTCCTGTTCAATCACTTCAATGTCTTCCAAGGGTCTGATTACTTTGATGTCACGAGCTAACAAACAACACAAAAGAAATCAAAATGTCAAAACTACATCTGTTTTAAAGAGTTATTTCTGCTGAACGTATGCATTTGCCTACAGAACAACAGTGATTACACCTCAGAAGAAATTATTAACTGTGAAGCACTCTGAAACATCCTGGAGTCACGAACGGTGCAAGTTCCTTCCTTTTTTTTTTGTTTTTTTGCACCTTGATTTAACAGGGAGCAGAAGGCACTCTGTAACAGCAGGTTGTGATGGTGATGCACTTACCTGTCTCATCAGCTATTATTACTTTTAAATACTTAACTAGTCAAGAACCATGCAGTGATGAAGGGCAATAGCTTTATGAACAGGCTAACTCAAATATTGTGCAAGCGGGGCTGGATTGTTTTACTGCAAGAGAGGGTACAGCTCTCCACCTATTACAGTGCAAGTTACTTCTGCAGAACATCATACATTCTTATACTTCACTAGTTAATATAATTCAGTGCCTTCTAGTCCCTTAGTTATAGGACCAGGTTAACCTAATTTTGTTACTGCAGGTCTTGAGTGCATGGACCATGCTGTCTGACTAATGACATCATGACCAGTTCAGCTGTTAGGGTCTTCTAATCTTTCCAGGCTACTCAAGCTAGCTTCCTTAGTTTTTCCTCCCTCCCTGGCTTACTCTAAATTGCTTTTGCCCTTTTTTCTCAGCTGTCCTCCTTCTCCGGCTGCTCTCAGGGCCCCGATAGTGCCTGTAAGCAACCTGTTGCTTTGAATCTGTCAAATGTGTTCTTCATTCAGCAGATAAGAAATACAAGATTGTGTCTGGGTTTGTTTATCCTCCAACAATCTTTCACTCTTTACATGGAAATATCACACATCTGACACCCCATCCCATTTAATTACAGTTAATATCAGGAAGTGTCATCTATGGAATTAGTGTAAATTCACAACTAGCGTGCATCACAGCATACTAACATATAAATGGGCCATTCAGTTGAGAGATTATATAGTAAAAATGTAATTATAGAATCATAGAATTTTACAGCACAGAAACAGGCCATTTGACCCACCACATCTGCGACAGCATTTTTCTCCATATCAGCAACCTAGTCGAATCCTACTTCTTTACTCACTCCCCATACCATTTAATAGTTCCCTTTTTCAAACAAATATCTAAATTCTTTATAAAAGAATTATGGGATCTGCTTTAATAATGGTGTCTGACAGAAAATTCCATATTCCATCAATCCTCCAAGTAAAGATTTTTTTTTCTAATCTTCCCTTTTAGTGACTCCCTTAAATTTTTGCCTCATTATTATCACCTTGCTGAACGGTCTCTCACTATTTACCTTATCATAATGTGGAGATGCCGGTGATGGACTGGGGTTGACAATTGTAAACAATTTTACAACACCAAGTTATAGTCCAGCAATTTTATTTTAAATTCACAAGCTTTCGGAGGCTTCCTCCTTCGTCAGGTGAACGATGTGAAACATCGAAACGAGGTGAACATCGTTCACCTGACGAAGGAGGAAGCCTCCGAAAGCTTGTGAATTTAAAATAAAATTGCTGGACTATAACTTATCATAACCCTACATAATCCTGAAGACCTCTGTCAGGTCACCACTTAACCTGCTCAGCTCCAGTGAAAAAAACCTTAACTTCTCAAGGATGTATTTATAACTGTAATCCCTCCTTTCTAGTAACATTAACCATTTCTTAGCTCACATGACGGATAAATCAATGGTGGACTCGGCATAACTAATAAACATCCATTGACTCATTGTTAACAAAAAATATAAATCGTGGTCCGATAATCACTAACAACATACCATGGACAGTAAGCATGGCTGAGGACTTGCTATCCACTGCATCACAAGTGTATTGACCTTGTTCTTCATTGCCACACCTTTGAATGATAAGGCTCCTTCTCCTTCCTTTAGATATAATGCTATATCCTTTTCCGGGTTTAATCTCCACATCACCCTGCATAAAATTAAATCGTAATGGTGAGTTATGAATTACAGCCGGAAACCATTAAAAATTAGCCATTAAGATGCATAGTGAGATGGAGAAGGCTAAGAACTTCATTCCCAACTAGAAGATAAATTCCAAGGATTCTAGACTCCACAAGTTACCTGCCACACTTGGACAGCTTCAATTTCTTTTTGAAAAAAATAGAAAAAAAAAAGAAAAAACCTGAAAATGTTGGAAATCTGAAATAAAACACACAATGCTGTAAATACAGATCAGTGATATCAAGAAACGGCTGAGTGCACACGATACAGCAAAGGCTATGGGCCCCGACAACATCCCGGCTATAGTGCTGAAGACTTGTGCTCCAGAACTAGCTGCGCCTCCAGCCAAGCTGTTCCAGTACAGCTACAACACTGGCATCTACCCGACAATGTGGAAAAGTGCCCAGGTATGTCCTGTCCACAAAAAGCAGGACAAATCCAATCCGGCCAATTACCGCCCCATCAGTCTACTCTCAATCATCAGCAAAGTGATGGAAGGTGTCGTCGACAGTGCTATCAAGCGGCACTTACTCACCAATAACCTGCTCACCGATGCTCAGTTTGGGTTCCGCCAGGACCACTCGGCACCAGACCTCATTACAGCCTTGGTCCAAACATGGACAAAAGAGCAGAATTCCAGAGGTGAGGTGAGAGTGACTACCTTTGACATCAAAGCAGCTGTTGACCGAGTGTGGCACCAAGGAGCCCTCGTAAAACTGAAGTCAATGGGAATCAGGGGGAAAACTCTCCAGTGGCTGGAGTCATAATCTAGCACAAAGGAAGATTGGTAGTGGGTGTTGGAAGCCAATCATCTCAGCCCCAGGGCATTGCTGCAGGAGTTCCTCATGGCAGTGGCCTAGGCCCAACCATCTTCAGCTGCTTCATCAATGACCTTCCTTCTATCATAAGGTCAGAAATGGGGATGTTTGCTGATGATTGCACAGTGTTCAGTTCCATTCGCAACCCCTCAAATAATGAAGCAGTCCGAGCCCGCATGCAGCAAGACCTGGACAACATCCAGGTTGGGCTCATAAGTGGCAAGTAACATTCGTGCCAGACAAGTGCCAGGCAATGACCATCTCCAACAAGACAGAGTCTAACCACCTCCCCTTGACATTCAACGGCATTACCATCGCCGAATCCCTCACCATCAACATCCTGGGGGTCACCATTGACCAGAAACTTAACTGGACCAGCCATATAAATACTGTGGCTACAAAAGCAGGTCAGAGGCTGGGTATTCTGCGGCGAGTGACTCACCTCCTGACTCCCCAAAGCCTTTCCACCATCTACAAGGCACAAGTCAGGAGTGTGATGGAATACTCTCCACTTGCCTGGATGAGTGCAGCTCCAACAACAGTCAAGAAGCTCGACACCATTCAGGACAAAACAGCCCGCTTGATTGGCACCCCATCCACCACCCTAAATATTCACTCCAGTCACCACCGGCGTACAGTGGCTGCAGTGTGCACTATCCACAGGATGCACTGCAGCAACTCGCCAAGGCTTCTTCGACAGCACCTCCCAAACCTGCGACCTCTACCACCTAGAAGGACAAGAGCAGCAGGCACATGGGAACAACACCACCTGCACGTTCCCCTCCAAGTCACACACCATCCCGACTTGGAAATATATCGCCGTTCCTTCGTCGTCACTGGGTCAAAATCCTGGAACTCCCTTCCTAACAGCACTGTGGGAGAACCTTCACCACACGGACTGCAGCGGTTCAAGAAGGCGGCTCACCACCACCTTCTCAAGGGCAATTAGGGATGGGCAATAAATGCCGGCCTCGCCAGAGACGCCCACATCCCATGAACGAATAAAAAAAAAGTTAGGCTATGTAAAGAAAAAGATTTTGAGGCCTCCCGCCTGCTGTAAACAGGGCGATCGAGCCGAAAATAGTGGGCTTTGATGTACTGCCCCGTTCCCACCAACAGTGTGACTTCAATGGAAGGTAAAATGGGGCAAGCTGCAACACGGGTGACTGATCCAATTTTGTCCGTTTCCCGCCAGGCGGGTTGGGTTAATGTTGAGTTGGTTTTGGCAATAGTTTCTGCTGTTTTTGCCGCTGGTAATTTTGTTGCAGTCACTAGTGAAGCTCAGACCTGTAGGAGTTTCCACTTTTTTCAGCAATCTAAAGACAGGCAAAGCAAGCAATGAATGCTGGGATACGTTTATCGGTCCCATGTGACTGAGACGCTGTTCTAAACCTGCCAAATGGTGCAGAAGGGGTACGCGTTGATAGAACATGATTTTCACATTGCCTTCCTGATTGCACTGAATCCTGGCAACCTTCGCAGCCTGTGAAAATAAGGACAGTTGTAACTAACAGGCAAGAAGCTTCTTGTATCCAGACCAGGACTGTGAGAGAGGTGTCGGAGAGGCTTCACAGCTATGGGAGAAGAATTACATATTTTTATGTAAACAGAAGAGAACCCTGTGGGATATCCAGTTTAGGTCATAAGGGGTTTCACTGTTACACCCCTGGATCATACAAGTATATATCGGGCAGTCCAAGTTAACTCTAATAAAAGAAAGATGCTCAGACCATTTGCAGGAGCTACTGAAACCACCAAACCTAATAGATTGTCTACAGAAGACCCAATTTCCTAGTAACTGCTGGCAGTTACACTGGTGACTGTGGTTATTTAAAATATTTCAAATTTAAAAGTGAACAGAACAGACTCAGTAATATCTAACAGAAACGACTAAGAGAGGCAGAAATTGAAATGGCACAGTTATCAAAGAAAAAGTGAGGAAAAGAATTTCAGATAAATAAATAATAGTTTTAGTTGAGAGAGAGAGCGAGACAGAGAGAGAGAAAAAGCATCAACTAGAATCATAAAATCTTACAGCACAGAAGGAGGCCATTCAGCCCACTATGCCTCTGCCATTTCTTTGAATGAGCTATCCAATTAGTCCTATTCCCCTGCTCTATAGAACAATAAAAACAATGAGTACAATATGGAAAGGAAGAAGAGCAATGGAAACAGCAAAAAAGAGCAAGAACAAGAGCAATGAAGATTACGAGAACAGCGGGAATATCGCGAATTCGGGGCCAGCATGAAGGCCAGTGAGAAGGAGAAAAAGCATCACTGTGCTCTTGAGCTGGCAAAGAAATGTTCACCAGCAGTGAGTCCCCAGTCATGGCACTCAAGTTCCATCATTTTATTAAATCAATTCATATTCCAAATTTTGAAGAGGGGGATGACATTGATAGTTTTAAATTGTTATCTGGTCACTCCAAATGGGACAATTATGTAGGGGACTTTACTCATTCATGGCACTCATTACTTTAATAGGGAATGAGGTAGAAATAGAGAAAGCAGCTTGGAAAAGAAGAGATGAGGGTGATGCAGCATAGAACTGGCCTTATTAGCCCAGCACAGGCACTGAAGTTGCTGACCAAGTAGCATGAAGTAAAGCACTTCCCCCACATGAAGGAACTCAGAGGGCTGAGGCAATTGCGGATGGCTTTTTGGATGCGTTCCTAGCACCACAGAGGCAAGCATAGCAGCAACAAGGGGCACGCCACATGATTCTAGAGGTTTCACAGTCTAGGGAGGCCTGGATAGTAGAAAACGAGGAGGGATGGAGGAGGTGCAGCTTGCAAATCATGCCTGAGGGCTCAGGGACAGGCAGGTAGATGAAAATTCCATCCCTCAAACAAACTGAATTTAAAAAGGCACCATATCGTGACAGGATGTATTTAGCCACCCAGGAACACATGGGGTTGTTTAGGAAGCAGATCTGCATCACAGGAAGATTCACTAGCATGCTGCCGGGTATGAGGAAATACAAAATATGAAGACTGACTTGGAAAATTGGGACTGTTTTCATTGAAACAGAGGAGACCAAGGGGTGATTTGATAGAGGTGTTTAAAATTATGAATGGATGAGACCGAGTAAATAGAAGTAGACCATTGAGGGGTCTGAAATAAGGGGACATGGATATAAAATTAAATGCAGGAGATTTAGGACAGAAAGCAGGAGAAATGTTCTTTACACAGAGGTCTCTGAGGCTTAGAAATATGCTACCAGAGTTAGTGATTGAAGCAGAGACCATGTCAGCATTTAAGAATAGGTTAGATAGTGATTGAAGGAAAGGGCAATTAAAGGGCATGGAAACAGAGTGGGCACATGGGATAGAACTACTGCTACTATTACTACTACAAAAAAAATATTCTCGACACCTGTGTTCTTGCAAATCAATACCTCCATCTCCATCCTTGCTTCCCTCTTCAAAGTTGTTAAACATGTTGCTGCTTCCCAAATACATGACCATCTTTCCCACAAGTTCATGTGTGAGTCTCTGCAGTTCTGGCAAAAGGTCATCTCCCTGAAATGTTAACCTATTTTCCTCTCTCCAGAGATGCTGTCTGATCTGCAGAGAGTTTCCATTTTTATTTCAGACTGCTTACAACCTCAGCATCCTATTCGGCCCCAAACTGAACATCCAGCCCATATCCTCTCCATTGCAAGGACTGCCCGCTTCCACTTGGGCAACACTGTTCAACTCTGCCCCGCCTCAGCACATCTACTGCTGAAAACCTCATCCTTTAGTTTGTCACCTCTAGACTAGACTATTCCAATGCTCTCCTTGCCAGCCCCTATCTTCTCCCCTCAGTCCTCCATTAACTCCGGCTTGGAAACTACTATGAGGTGCCAAAGTAAAAACTGGGCTGATCTGTCCATCAGATTTCCTTCACGTTGGAAAGTATCTTATTTCCAATCCGTATATTCCTAAGACAACCTGGCTACGGTCAGAACTTCATTGTACCCTTAAAATTGCGTAAGAAATAGATATGTAAATTCCTCCATTAAAATAGTTGACAAAGAAATTTTGTTAAACATTCATATATCAATATGCACAGAAAATAATTTCAAAGTCTTTTTTGGGAATCACTGGGGAAGAGCAATGCCCTAATATTGCATAATTGACACACCAATCAGCTGTGCCATTGGGCTGCCATTGATGCCTTTAAGTCAGTCTATTTTCCTTCGTAACACTTAGGTTTTAGCTATCACTCATTCCTTCTTTTTCTATTTACCCAACTTTCTCTGATAGTGGAAGGAAATTTTTTGGTGTAATCATACCTTAAACCATTTAACTTCTGCATTGGCTCTTGAGAGTTCACATTCAAAAACAACTTTATCTTTCTCTGGAGCTTTGATATCTTCTAAAGCTTTGGTAAAAGTCACCGGAGGCTCTGTTAAAAAGAATGAGAATAACAGAATAACTGCAACTGGTGGAAGGCAAAGTTTAAAAAGTTGAACTTCTAAGTACTTGTAAAACTTCATTTTTTAACCTTTTTAATGTTAGCAGAGAGACAACATTTCCATTGGTTAAATTTTAAACCAGCATTTGGATGTTTAGCGGGCACTATGTCATTAAATGTGCATGCCGTTATTGCAGGGACATCGCTTGACTCTGCAAGCAGAGGCTCAAGGCCCACAACTATCACACCACCAACCTCTACCTGCCACCAGAATTGTGCTTCCTTCACAGGGAGCACTTAGACACAGCATTAGGCTAAGAATTAAGACACAGTCCTTGTAGGAGAATCATGGGAAAGCATGGCAGCTTACATCACTTCATCACTATTAACAGCACTAAACAAATATTGATCTTTTTATATCTTTGTATGTGTAGAATTTTTGGAGAGGGCATGGGAGAGAGCTGGGAAATAGTAATTCAGCTTGAGTAGAGTGAACGTGTTGTTCTTGGGGGCTGTAAAGTGTGGGATCTAAGAGGTCAAAGTTGATCAGAGGGAGGTGTCCATTACTGGAAGCAGTTATCAATCACAGAGTTCCACTCAAATCTCCCTGCTTGAACATCAAGTCCCTCCATGTCACACTCCTCTTTCTGTGGGCCTGCAGCTCCATGTCCCCCCACCAGCCCCCACCCACCTTGTCCTGCTGCATGCTCAAGCTCTTTAGATTTAGAATTGATCAGCATGCAGAAAAGAGTGATAATCTTAGAGACACTGGCCCACACCTTGCTAGGCTGATGTACTGGCAAAAATTCAGTGAGAGCGGGCAATTCCGCCCACTGCATTTTGCAGGGTCAGCTAATTTGCATGAGCAAGAGCAGACTGCTGATGGAGATCCATCCGTGATTGAGCACAGACATTAGGGGAGGCTAAAATCACAGGAACACAACAACGCTGAAAGTGTAGGAGATGCTAAAGTGGGAGAGCAGATGCCAGTTGAGGACTTGTCAAATTGCTCCCAGGCTCTCCATCTGGCGCTGATTAAAAAGAACGCAAGAGCAAACTTCACAGCGGAATCAGGGTCTGTCCTGTTAGGCAAGTTAGCACATCACTTCCACGGTGTCAGCCGTGGCTCAGTGGGTAGCACTTACACCTCTGAGTCAGGAGGTTGTGGGGTTCAAGTCCCACTCCAGAGACTTGAGCACAAAATCAAGGCCGACACTTTAGTGCAGTACTGAGGGAATGCCGCACTGTCGGAGGTGCTGTCTTTCGGATGAGATGTTAAACTGAGGTCCCGTCTGCCCTCTCAGGTGGACGTAAAAGATCCCATGGCATTATTTTGAAGAAGAGCAGTGGAGTTCTCCCCGGTGTCCTGGCCAATATTTATCCCTCAACCAACACCTAAATAGCAGATTATCTGGTCATTATCACATTGCTGTTTGTGGGACTGTGCTGTGCACAAATTGGCTGCCCCATTTCCTACATCAGTGACTACACTTCAAAGTACTTCATTGGCTGTAAAGCGCTTTGGGACATCCCAAGGTCATGAAAAGCGCTACATAAATGCAAGTCTGTCTTTCTTTCTTTCTATGTCACATTGTCATTCTTATTTCCCCTTTCTCCCCCATGCCACTTGGAACTGCAGTAGCAATTGGGAACACTTCAGTTGAGTCTGGTTTCACAAACTCAAGGCCACAATAGAAAGATAGATGGAAATAAAAGAATGCAAGAGGTTCAGTGCAAAAACACAGAAAAAGTTCCAGTCAAAATGTATACTTCAACAACAACTGAAACAATAGCTCATAAACTCCATTCTTTCATATGGCAGAATTTGGCCATAAGGTCAACAGAGGGACCAGAAGGGAAAGCAGAACCTGTCTACTCCAGATGTGAACCCTTGAAAGTTACACTAGCAAATTCCAACAGAGGAGGGTGGATACCTCTTCTACTTGTGCCCCAAAACTAACGTCAAAATGGATGGGGCATGTCCACCTATTCCGCTGGATGGGCACCTCTGTGGCGCTACTACTGACACATGGGGCACAATTTTAAAAGGGAAAAACTGCTGGGTTGGCATTCAAAATCGCAACCATTTCGGACCAGCCCCCAATCCCTCACTTCCTGTTTTCACCGGGGCAGGACGAGGGGCGGGCGACCAACCTGCTCCCAGGTGGCGGGTTGGTGATTACAACCTTTCAAGGAGATGGGGGCCTCCATTTTTCCAGAGTTTCCAATTTCAACCCCTGGGGGCCGGGATTCCCGGGCCTTTTCTTTCACACCATAGAGCTGCAGGAGTGCTTCCCCCGGGCTTAACATGCCTACCTGCAGCGAACACCCAAAGATCTCCGACCAACCTCCACCCAACGATCGCAGACCCCTGATCAGCCCCCCCAATGATCGCGGAACCCCGCGTGACTCCCGATTCTCCCTCCAAATGATCACGGACCCCCGATCCCGACACCCCCCCCCCCCCCCCAAAGTGACTGACCCCTAATCCCTACCCGCATGACTGAAAGCCCCCCCTCCATGACCCCCATGCCCACCGGTGCCCCATGCCAACCCATCTCCACCCATTACCCCCATCCTTACCTGACTTACCTGAACACGTCCTCTTCCTGGCTGCTCTCCCTTCCAACTGAGGCCAGGCTATCAATCAGGCAGGCCAGTCAGACGGTAAACCAACAAAAAAAACATCAAAATTGTAAGGACGTCCAGGAAACTCGTACTTCCAGGTTTCCCGTCCATAATTTGACTCCCCCCGCCCCCTTCCTGGCTCGGGGTCAAAATCATGCCCATGGTGTCCGCTGCTAACAAAGAAGTGGGCAACAGTTCAGTTCTGCTGCACTTCTAGGTCAATTATTTTCAAGAAGCAGGTCAGGTCTGTTGAGCAGTCATGTGGGCGAGGTGCACAATGGGCACGGAATCCCTCCCAGAGTCATGAAATTTAGTGTGAGACATCATTTGAATAATTAAAGAACTTAAATGAGGCTTATGCAGCCTTATTTTTGCCCTCAAAATTGCACATCACAAAATGCTAAATTTTACACCTGTGCCTGTCACCAGCCAGACTCTTCGCTACTAGTGTAACATCTCACAAAATCTGTCCTTGAAGCTCGTGGTTTAGTACTTTGATTTGAACATCCTTTATAGAAAGGTTACAGCATGGAAGGAGGCCATTCAGCCCATCGAGTTTGGAAATCTTCCACAATAATTTAATTTAATAATAGATCTATGTGTGATGGAGGGAGTTGCACAGAAGACGATTTTTCTGTAAATTAATTGGCAAATTTTCAGTGACAGCAGTCTGTTCCAACCATAGTAGCACTGTCTCCAGTATTAATTAAATGCCTATTTGGCAATAGGTTTCTGGTCTACCAGGAGATGGCACCGCATCCAAAATTTACCAACATGTCAAGATACCAGCTATCTGCCAGTCCGTAATGCTTACTGTTTTAGTCTGCAGCTGTAGTTTTACAGAAAGCTACATTTTTACTAGGAATCACTCCTTGCTTCACAATTTGATGAATTTAAACATGGTTCACTCAATCGTGACAAAGTTATTGTTGATTAATTAGCTACAGCCATCAAAGGATCAAGGTATTATTTTTAAAAAAATATACAGGGAGCATTGCTCAATTATTTACCGCAGCAAGACTTCAGTGATATAGCAACAAACATCTGGGAAGGAGGGAAATATTATTTGTGTGTTCATGATGCTGTTTAATGATTTATCCCATTGGCCTTGAAATAATAATCTACAAATCTTTACAGCACATATCTGAAATTTGTCCACTTTTTTAGCAAATGGATTAACCCATTGAAAATAAATGGATTTATGCATCTGAAAATAGGAATTTTAAAGTTTAAATTCTAGGTTGGATAATTCTGAAATATCTAATTTTAAAATACATCAATAACTAGCAATACCATTTAAACAAGCTGATTGTTAGTGGTAGCCAAAATGGGAATATTATTTTTGTTATCTACATCTTCGAATTTATACTATTTACAATGTGAATTGAACAACTATCAATTGTCTTTTTTAAAAATGCAAATGAATGTTTGGAGGTGTTGTAAATTTTATTTTTATATCTTCTTTAGGTCTCCTTACAGCTTACACTGAACAGTAACTGAGAGTGCAAGAACATAATACCAGCAGATACCAAGGAGCTAATCTAATTAATTAAGCTGGGCATTAATGGGGAAGAAAAGTGTAAGGGAATTCCTTTTTACTCAAACTGCTGGCTCTTTTTCTGGAACAAAATGATAAGCTTACTTTAAATTTCTTTGTTTTTAAAACATCACTTTTATCGTTAGAAAGGATACTCTCAAGGATGGTTTCTCTCCTGCTAGGCTACTCCTGTGTTGTCAATTACGGGAAACATCCCATGCGTTCTGTAGCAGCTCCACTACATACAGGGATGCAACTTCAAAACAGCCCAAGAACCATTCTGCAACTGGCTGAAAAACCACACTACAGGCTGCGTATATTGGCATCCTAGTAAGGAGGAGACCCTACCTGAGGGCCTCCCTGCCAGTACTAAAATTAACAATTTTTAAAAATCTATGAAATTTAATGAGACTATCATTTTCTTCTATAAAAAGCAGTGTATTTTGATCAAATAGTAAACCCCCAAAACTTTCCTTGCCCTTTAATACAAGGTTTACCTGTTACAATGAGTCTTCCAGATGTATGTATGTCTTCAGCTTTGAAACTAATCAGCCCTGAATCCTCAGTCTTCAAAGTGGACAACGTCAGGGCATGCTTTTTGCCCAGTCTGGTAATCCTGCAGTTGGCTCCTGCTTTCAGTCTGATATTATCCTTCAACCAGGTTACTTCCACATCTTCGTGGGACAGCTCAACTTCAAAAGTGTGAGTTTCTTTCTCGTGCACCTTCACCTCCTCCAATCCTTTGATCAGTTTGATCTTTCTCACTATTTAAACAAAGAATTGTTAACATGCTTAGTAGTAAATTGGTGATCTTCAAAACATTATAAGCAAGAGGTGACAAAAGTGGTAAAAATTAGGAGTTGATAAGGGCAGAAGGCTTAATTTCTGGATGTTGAAATTAGATATTTTGGACCTCAAATTCATGGCTATCATTAGTTTGATACCTTCGTGAGACTGTATCTGATGTTCAGGATATCACTGAAACCTCAGGCAAAATGGGATTTATGAGACCAGTCTTCCAGAATATGCTCGTTTTATTTTTATTTGCATACTTTTAATTCGGTTTATCTATCAACTGTATTGGCATGTTCACCCTGATCACAGTGTATATCAGGAGTGCCCAAGCTTTTAATCTTCGAGGTAAACTTGCATGCATATTATGGATCGTGGCAGGTCTCAAAGTTTAAATCAATGTTAATTTTCATACATTCAAGTTGTAGATAGTAATAGATCTTCATGTTTTGAATAACAAAACTGGAATGTCTGAGGCTGGTGCTTTTTCAGGGCACTAAGCCCATAAATTTAAAGGCTCTTCAGTTGAGGTGTTCCTGTTTATAAGCCAGAAAGAAGAATTACATTTTGTGACATCGAGAACAGGCAGACTAAAGACCGCTGTTTCTCCCCTTGGTGCCTACTCTTGTGTGTCCTCATACTTCTGATGATTTGCACCAGGAACTTTCATGGATTGAGATCCAGGCCTAGTAGAAGGAGATAGTCTTGACAGTGAGTGCCATCATCAGAAACCCCGCACAGTTATTCCATACTGGATAAAATTCACTAACTTCTATAAGGCATTAAGGTAACAGAAGGCAGTCATGCCTTGCAACAGTGCACCACAATAAGCATGTTTCCCAGCTGCAGCCACCTTGCCCTCACTGTGCTGAACTATCTGCAACTTAACACCTACAGGAAGGAGTTATCACAGTAATCTTCGCACCCCTTCCTTCTGCCACAAGTGTTCCTTTACTCACACAGAAGCAGTGGAGGACTGACATTGCCAGCACCTGTTCCCACCCCGTTAAGGGATGCCTTTTGAAACCTGGGTTGCGTTTCAAATGATGGCATGTAGAGTGCCTTCATTCTCTGCTTTCTTCTTAAAAGAGAAACTACCCACAACCAAAGACAAGGACAAATCACCTAAATCCAGGGTCAAATTATCAGCAAGCCATCTCAGGACCTCCTGCCACATATAGAACAAGTAGGAGGCTAGGATTGAAAGGACACACAAGAATGGGCACCGAGACATTTCGGTAGGAAGAACGAGGAGAAGCAATATAAGCTAGAGGGCACAATTCTAAAAGGGGTACAGGAACAGAGAGATCTGGGGGTATATGTGCACAAATCGTTGAAGGTGGCAGGGCAGGTTGAGAAAGCGGTTAAGAAAGCATACAGGATCTTGGGCTTTAATAAACAGAGGCATAGAGTACAAAAGTAAGGACGTCATAACGAACCTTTATAAAACATTGGTTCGGCCACAATTGGAGTAATGTGTCCAGTTCTGGGCACCGCACTTTAGGAAAGATGTGAAGGCCTTGGAGAGGGTGCAGACGAGATTTACTAGAATCATTCCAGGGATGAGGGACTTTAGTGACATGGATAGACTGAAGAAGCTGGGGTTGTTCTCCTTGGAACAGACAAGGTTGAGAGGAGATTTGATAGAGGTATTCAAAATCACGAAGGGTCTAGACAGAGTAGATAGAGAGATTGGGCACTAAATTGGGCCGTGTAGCAGCCGTTGTTTCAGTGCTACGCAGCCTCTCCGACATCCAAGATGGCGTCTTGGATGTGCACGCATGCACGTTTCCAGCGTGGCGTGCGCCAGACGCCATCTTGGTATAGGAGTTAGCGCAGGTGCAGATAAAGAACACTGGGATCGTGTAAAGTAGGGCGAAAATGACTTCAGTGTGCAACACTGATTTAAAGTGATAGACACAATTTTGGCAATTAACATTTAACTCAATACACAGTCTTAACCCCGACCATCTGAACGTGTCTTAGAGTGCCTGGACCCCCCACCAGCATTATTTAAAGGGGTAATGCAGGATTTACACGTTAGTTGTTGGATTATTGCTTCTGGCTGCCGAGATATTTGTAACTGTTTTTGGAGGTCTCCCAGACTTCAATACGAGGACACGGGGACATAGCCTAACATTTAGAGCCAGGATGTCACGTGCAGGGATGAAGTTAGGAAATGCTTCTACACGCAAAAGGTGGGAGACGTTTGGAACGCTCTTCTGCAGACGGCAGTTGATGCTTGCTCACTTGTGAAAGTTAAAGCTGAGGCTTCTTCGACAACACCTCCCAAACCCGCGACCTCTACCACCTAGAAGGACAAGGGCAGCAGGCACATGGGAACAACACCACCTGCACGTTCCCCTCCAAGTCACACACCATCCCGATTTGGAAATACATCACCGTTCCTTCATCGTCGCTGGGTCAAAATCCTGGAACTCCCTTCCAAACAGCACTGTGGGAGAACCTTCACCACACGGACTGCAGCGGTTCAAGCAGGTGGCTCACCACCACCTTCTCAAGGGCAATTAGGGATGGGCAATAAATGCTGGCCTTGCTAGCGACGCCCACATCCCATGAACGAAGAAAAAAATAGATAGATTTCTGTGAACTAAGGGTATTAAGGGATATGGGGCTAAGGCGGGTATATGGAGTTAGGTCACAGGTCCACCATGATCTCACTGAATGGCAGAACAGGCTCGAGAGGCTAAATGCCACTGCCACTTGCTGCCTCTTGATATGCGCCACCTTCTCCTGCAAGAAAGCGGGACATATGTCTAGGTGATGTGCCTGTCATGGTTGAATAGCTGCCAATGTGTGCAGCCTGTGAGTTGCGGGTGGGCAGCTTGAAACAGTGGTAATGTGCAAGGGTGAGAGGAAGCATTTGATTGGCAGAATTGAGTATTGACGGAAAGAGTTTGTTGGTATGTGGGGGATGGGGAGTGTAGTGCATGGTGCAGTTGGTAGGAGACGCCACTTGACAATTGACCTCACTCACCTTGACCACTCATGTCAAAGCATCGAACTTCTTCCTGCACTGCATCCATGTTCATGATGCTGTGCGCCTGACATTGACTTCATCCCCTGCTGCCTCCCAGTGCCCTTTGAGTATATGTCTGGAGGGCCTCTTGCCCACCCACCCCTGCAGATATAGGATGTCCCTCCTTCTGTCCACCTCTTGCACCAAGGCCTCTAGTGCGTTGGCAGAGAACCTTGGTGCATGCACTCTCGCAGGCCTGGTACCAACTCAGATCAGTAGATTGGTGAGGTCTGGCGTGTAGATTGGAGGATGTGGGATTTAGTAGTGCGCAACCTTTATTCAATGTTTTAACAAAACTCAGCAGTGTGTAAACATAGGGATGGGAATTACATCTGTGTTTTACGTGTGCAATGTCTGATCACCGTTCAGACAGTAGATTGTTATTTTCAGCAAATAACAGGTACCAGCTACCTTTAAGAGATTTCGAAGAAACATGCTGTCTTTAAGAGATTGCGCTCCCTCTGGTGGTGGAAAGTGCAAATTGCATTGATTCCACGTGCAAGGCCTGGAAAGGATTACAGGTAAGTTCTCGGGTGGGTCAAAACTTGCGTCCTGCCTGCGCAGGGGCCATTGGACGCGGGGTAATAGCACATCACGCTACCTACGCCCAAAAACGGCCCCTATCCAATTTTTCCCCCAAACTGTTCCCATTGGCGGAAGGGTCAAGAACCAGAGGACACAGAATTACGGTGATTGGCAAAAGAACCAAAGGTGACATGAGGAAAAACTTTTTTACACAGCGAGTGGTTAGGATCTGGAATCCACTGCCTGAGGGGGTGGCGGAGGCAGATTCAATCATGGCCTTCAAAAGGGAACTGGATAAGTACTTGAAAGTAAAAAAGTTGCAGGGCTATGAGGATAGGGCCAGGAAGTGGGACTAGCTGGATTGCTCTTGCATAGAGCCGGCGCAGACTCGATGGGCCAAATGGCCCCCTTCCATGCTGTAACATTTCGATGAATCGATGATTCTAAGGAGATGCACAGTGGTCTTAAAAACAGTTGTCAAACTTGTTTCCATTTGAGATGTTGTTGCCACTGATGGGATTTGTACAGAATGACTTAGAATCATAGAATCATAGAAGTTTACAACATGGAAACAGGCCCTTCGGCCCAACATGTCCATGTCGCCCAGTTTATACCACTAAGCTAGTCCCAATTGCCTGCACTTGGCCCATATCCCTCTATACCCATCTTACCCATGTAACTGTCCAAATGCTTTTTAAAAGACAAAATTGTACCCGCCTCTACTACTGCCTCTGGCAGCTCGTTCCAGACACTCACCACCCTTTGAGTGAAAAAATTGCCCCTCTGGACCCTTTTGTATCTCTCCCCTCTCACCTTAAATCTATGTCCCCTCGTTATAGACTCCCCGACCTTTGGGAAAAGATTTTGACTATCTACCTTATCTATGCCCCTCATTATTTTATAGACTTCGATAAGATCACCCCGAAACCTCCTACTCTCCAGGGAAAAAAGTCTCAGTCTATCCAACCTCTCCCTATAAGTCAAACCATCAAGTCCCGGTAGCATCCTAGTAAATCTTTTCTGCACTCTTTCTAGTTTAATAATATCCTTTCTATAATAGGGTGACCAGAACTGTACACAGTATTCCAAGTGTGGCCTAACTAATGTCTTGTACAACTTCAACAAGACAGCCCAACTCCTGTATTCAATGTTCTGACCAATGAAACCAAGCATGCCGAATGCCTTCTTCACCACCCTATCCACCTGTGACTCCACTTTCAAGGAGCTATGAACCTGTACTCCGAGATCTCGTTGTTCTATAACTCTCCCCAATGCCCTACCATTAACGGAGTAGGTCCTGGTCCGATTTGATCTACCAAAATGCATCACCTCACATTTATCTAAATTAAACTCCATCTGCCATTCATCGGCCCACTGGCCCAATTTATCAAGATCCCGTTGCAATCCTAGATAACCTTCTTCACTGTCCACAATGCCACCAATCTTGGTGTCATCTGCAAACTTACTAACCATGCCTCCTAAATTCTCATCCAAATCATTAATATAAATAACAAATAACAGCGGACCCAGCACCGATCCCTGAGGCACACCGCTGGTCACAGGCCTCCAGTTTGAACCACCCTCTGTCTTCTGTCGTCAAGCCAATTTTGTATCCAATTGGCTACCTCACCTTGGATCCTGTGAGATTTAACCTTATGTAACAACCTACCATGCGGTACCTTGTCAAAGGCTTTGCTAAAGTCCATGTAGACCACGTCTACTGCACAGCCCTCATCTATCTTCTTGGTTACCCCTTCAAAAAACTCAATCAAATTCGTGAGACATGATTTTCCTCTCACAAAACCATGCTGACTGTTCCTAATCAGTCCCTGCCTCTCCAAATGCCCGTAGATCCTGTCTCTCAGAATACCCTCTAACAACTTACCCACTACAGATGTCAGGCTCACCGGTCTGTAGTTCCCAGGCTTTTCCCTGCCGCCCTTCTTAAACAAAGGCACAACATTTGCTACCCTCCAATCTTCAGGCACCTCACCTGTAGCTGTCGATGATTCAAATATCTCTGCTAGGGGACCCGCAATTTCCTCCCTAACCTCCCATAACGTCCTGGGATACATTTTATCAGGTCCCGGAGATTTATCTACCTTGATGCGCGTTAAGACTTCCAGCACCTCCCTCTCTGTAATATGTACACTCCTCAAGATATCACTATTTATTTCCCCAAGTTCCCTAACATCCATGCCTTTCTCAACCGTAAATACCGATGTGAAATATTCATTCAGGATCTCACCCATCTCTTGTGGTTCCGCACATAGGTGACCTTGTTGATCCTTAAGAGGCCCTACTCTCTCCCTAGTTACTCTTTTGCCCTTTATGTACTTGTAGAAGCTCTTTGGATTCTCCTTTGCCTTATCTGCCAAAGCAATCTCATGTCCCCTTTTTGCCCTCCTGATTTCTCTCTTAACTCTACTCCGGCAATCTCTATACTCTTCAAGGGATCCACTTGATCCCAGCTGCCTATGCATGTCATATGCCTCCTTCTTCTTTTTGACGAGGGCCTCAATCTCCCGAGTCATCCAAGGTTCCCTACTTCTACCAGCCTTGCCCTTCACTTTATAAGGAATGGGCTTACCCTGAACCCTGGTTAACACACTTTTGAAAGCCTCCCACTTACCAGACGTCCCTTTGCCTGCCAACAGATTCTCCCAATCAACTTCTGAATGTTCCTGTCTAATACCATCAAAATTGGCCTTTCCCCAATTTAGAATTTTAACTTTTGGGCCAGATCTATCATTCTCCATAGCTATCTTAAAACTAATGGAATTATGATCACTGGTCCCAAAGTGATCCCTCACTAACACTTCTGTCACCTGCCCTTCCTTATTTCCCAAGAGGTCGTCAAGTTTTGCCCCCTCTCTCGTCGGGCCATCCACATACTGAATGAGAAATTCCTCCTGAATACACTCAACAAATTTCTCTCCATCCAAGCCCCTAATGCTATGATTGTCCCAGTCAATGTTGGGAAAGTTAAAGTCCCCCACTATTACCACCCTATTTTTCTTGCAGCTGTCTGTAATCTCCTTACATATTTGCTCCTCAATTTCCCGTTGACTATTTGGGGGTCTGTAGTACAATCCTATCAAAGTGATCTCTCCCTTCTTATTTTTCAGTTCTACCCATATAGACTCAGTGGGCGAACCCTCGGATATATCCCCTCTCACTACTGCCGTGATGTTCTCCCTAATCAAGAATGCAACTCCCCCTCCTCTCTTACCTCCTGCTCTATCTTTCCTATAGCATCTGTACCCTGGAACATTGAGCTGCCAGTCCTACCCCTCCCTTAGCCATGTTTCAGTAATAGCTATAACATCCCAGTCCCATGTACCCATCCATGCCCTGAGTTCATCTGCCTTGCCCATCAGACTTCTTGCATTGAAATAAATGCAGTTTAATCTAGACTTCCCTTGGTCTTTGCCCTGCTTTCTCAGACCATCTGTCCGGTCATGTTTTGTACACTCTCCCTTACTGCCTTTTGTTTCTGTCACCACTTCACTTCCCACTGACTTCCTGCATCAGTTCCCATCCCCCTGCCACATTAGTTTAAACCCTCCCCAACAGCACTAGCAAATACTCTCCCTAGGACATTGGTTCCAGTCCTGCCCAGATGCAGACCGTCCAATTTGTACTGGTCCCACCTCCCCCAGAACCGGTTCCAATGGCCCAGGAATTTGAATCCCTCCCTCTTGCACCATCTCTCAAGCCACGTATTCATCCTAGCTATCCTGTCATTCCTACTCTGACTAGCCCGTGGCACTGGTAGCAATCCTGAGATTACTACCTTTGAGGTCCTACTTTTTAGTTTAACTCCTAACTCCCTAAATTCAGCTTGTAGGACCTCATCCTGTTTTTTACCTATATTGTTGGTACCTATATGCACCACGACAACTGGCTGTTCACCCTCCCCCTCCAGAATGTCCTGCAGCCGCTCCGAGACATCCCCGACCCTTACACCAGGGAGGCAACATACCATCCTGGAGTCTCGGTTGCGATGGCAGAAACGCCTGTCTGTTCCCCTTACAATCGAGTCCCCTATCACTATAGCTCTGCCACTCTTTTTCCTGCCCTCCTGTGCAGCAGAGCCAGCCACGGTGCCATGAATCTGGCCGCTGTCACCTTCCCCTGGTGAGCCATCTCCCCCAACAGCATCCAAAACGGTATACCTGTTTGAGAGGGGGATGGCCACAGGGGACCCCTGCACTACCTGCCTGCACCTCTTACTCTGCTTGGTGGTCACCCATTCACTTCCTGCCTGTACACCCTTTACCTGCGGTGTGACCAACTCGCTAAACGTGCTATCCACGAGTTTCTCTGCATCGCGGATGCTCCACAGTGAATCCACCCGCAGCTCCAGCTCCAGGCTTGGGGCAAGGTGGAGGAATTCCTGTGCGAAACAGTAGCAGAGTGATCTCCAAATGGTAGTTGTGGAGGAGCGCTACATGTTGATACGCACCTGAGTAGTTTTTGTTGCCAAAGGAAGTTCGTGATGCAGGACTGATCCAGCAGCTGTATCTAGCCAGCTGAAAGTGTCCCTTAGAAGCTGTGCCCGCAGCTTTCTGGCAGTTGGCACAACTCAATTATTGCTTTGGACGGGAGCACAGCCTTCTCAAGTACCGCCAAGAGTTCATGGTGAAGTAGCCTGGATTCACAGAAAGGAAGCCATCAATACCAACAGGCAGCGGAGGCTGCCTATTCAGTACCTATTCAGTCTGGAATTTCTGCAGTGGTCATCCTAATCCTGCTTTTCCTCCTCTTCAGAGCAGAGAAGAAAAATGGGAAGGCCTAAGGGAGACCCCACTGGTTCCCAAAGATGATCCAAAGAAGGAACAATGGATTGAAAGGGGAAGTTGGAGATGGTAAAGGAAACTGAAGGAAACAAAGCCCAGTCTGCATGGTAAAACGTTAAAAAAACAACTTTAGAACGGCAGGCCTTCAAGGCGAAGATAGTTCAGGTACAAACCAAGCATATTCCCATAAGGAGGAAAGATGGGGCATCCAAAGATAGAGCTCCCTGGATGACAAAGGAAATGTTAAAATAAAACAGAAAAAAGTTTATGGCATATGTCAGGTACAGAATACAGTAGAAAACCAGGCAAAATACGGAGAGTGCAGGGGGAAATTGAAAATGGATATAAGAAGGGCAAAGAGAGAATATGAGAAAAGATGAGCGGGTAACATAAAAGGAAACCCAAAAATCTTTTATAAAAAGTAAAGGGATTATTAAAGGAATGGCGGAGCCAATTAGGGACAAAGAAGGAAATCTTCTTGTGGAGGCAGAGGGCATGACTGAGGTACTGAATGAGAACTTTACATCTGTCTTCACAGAAGAGGAGGATGAAGTTATGTCGCAGTAGGGGAGAAGGGAGTAGAGATATCGGATTAGGATAAAAATAAATAAATAGAAAGGAGATGCTAAATAGGTTGGCACAACTCAAAGTTAACAAGTCACCCAGTTCAGATGGGATGCATCCTAGGTTGCTGAGGGAAGCAAGGGTAGAGATAGCAAAAACTCTGACCACAATCTTTCAATCCTCCTTGGATATGGGAGTGGTGCCAGAAGACTGGAGGATTGTAAATGTTACACCCCTATTCAAAAAAAAAGGGATAAATTCAGTAACCACAGGCCAATCAGTCTAATGTCAGTGGTCGGAAAACTACGAGAGACCATTGTCAAGGACAAAGTTAATTTACACTTGGAGAAGCAAGGGTTAATAAAGGGACAGCCAGCACGGATGTGTTAAAGGCAAATCGTGTCTGACTAACCCGATTGAGTTCTTTGATGAAGCATCAGAGAGGGTTGATGAAGGTAGTGCAGTAGTTGTTGTATGTATGGACTTTCAAAAGGCATTTGATAAAGTATCACATAACAGACTTATTCAGAAAATAGAAGCACGTGGGATTAAAGGGACAGTGGTAACTTGGGTACATAATTGGTTAAGGGATAGGAGGCAGAGAGTAGTGGTGAACAGATGTTTTTCTGACTGGAGAGAAGTATGCAGTGGGGTCCCCCAGGGATCGGTATTAGGACCATTGCTTTTCTTCTTGTATATAAATGACCTGGACTTGGGTATAGGGAGTACAATTTCGAAGTTTGCGGATAATACAAAACTTGACAACGTTGTAAATAGTGAGGAGGATAGCAGACGACTTCAGGAGGACATGGACAGACTGGTGACATGGGCAGACACATGGCAGATGCGGATAAGTATGAGGTGATGCACTTTGGGAGGAACAACATGGAGAGGCAGTATAATCTAAGCTTATGCGATATTTGGCTTTGTAAATAGGGGCATTGAATACAAAAACATGGAAGTCTTGCTAAACCTTTACAAATCACTGGTTAGGCCTCAGCTGGAGCATTGTGTACAGTTCTGGGCACCACACTTTAGGAAGGATGTCAAGGTTTTGGAGAGGGTACAGAGGAGATGTACCAGGATGATACCAGGGATGAGGGACTTCAGTTATGTGGAGAGATTGGAGAAGCTCAGGGATGGATTTCTTGAGCAGTATGTAACTGATCCTACAAGGGGGCAGGCAACCTTGGACCTGGTCCTGTGTAATGAGTCAGGATTAATTAATAATGTCCTAGTTAAGGATCCCCTTGGAACGAGCGACCACAACATGGTTGAATTCCATATCCAATTAGAGGGTGAGAAGGTTGATTCTCAAACAAGCGTACTGAGCTTGAATAAAGGAGACTATGATGGTATGAGAGCGGAATTGATTAAAGTGGACTGGGAAAATAGATTAAGGGGTAAGACGGTACATGAGCAGTGGTGTTCATTTAGGGAGTTATTTTACAACTTTCAAAATAAATATATTCCACTGAGGAAAAAAGGGTGTAAAAGAAATGACAGCCATCCGTGGCTAAGTAAAGAAATCAAGGATAGTATCCGACTAAAAACAAGGACATATAAGGTAGCCAAACTTAGTGGGAGGATAGAAGATTGGGAATTCTTCAAAAGACAGCAAAAAGTAACTAAAGGATTGATTAAGAAAGGGAAGTTAGATTATGAAAAGAAATTAGCAAAAAATATAAAAACAGATAGCAAGAGTTTCTATAGTTATATAAAAAGAAAAAGGGTGGCTAAGGCAAACATAGGTCCCTTAGAGGATGAGACCGGGAAATTAATGGTGGGAAACATGGAGATGGCAAAAATGCTGAACAAATATTTTGTTTCAGTCTTTACAGTAGAGGACACTAAGAATATCCCAACACTGGACAAACAGGGGACTCTCGGGGGGGAGGAGCTAAATACGATTAAAATCACTCAGGAGATGGTACTCAGTAAAATAATGGGACTCAAGGCGGATAAATCCCCTGGACCTGATGGCTTCCATCCTAGGGTCTTGAGGGAAGTGGCAGTAGGGATTGTGGATGCTTTGGTGATAGTTTTCCAAAATTCCCTGGACTCAGGAGAGGTCCCGGCAGATTGGAAAACTGCTAATGTAACACCGTTATTTAAAAAGGGTAGTAGGCAGAAGGCTGGAAATTATAGGCCAGTTAGCTTAACATCTGTGGCGGGTAAAATTTTGGAGTCTATTATTAAGGAGACAGTAACGGAACATTTAGATAAGCATAATTTAATAGGACAAAGTCAGCATGGCTTTATGAAGGGGAAGTCATGTCTGACAAATTTGCTTGAGTTCTTTGAGGATATAACGTATAGGGTGGATAAAGGGGAACCAGTGGACATAGTGTATTTAGACTTCCAGAAGGCATTCGACAAGGTGCCACATAAAAGATTATTACTTAAGATAAAAAATCACGGGATTGGGGGTAATATTCTGGCATGGGTGGAGGATTGGTTATCGAACAGGAAGCAGAGAGTTGGGATAAATGGTTCATTTTCGGACTGGCAACCAGTAACCAGTGGTGTTCCGCAGGGGTCGGTGCTGGGTCCCCAACTCTTTACAATCTATATTAACGATTTGGAGGAGGGGACCGAGTGCAACATATCAAAATTTGCAGATGATACAAAGATGGGAGGGAAAGTAGAGAGTGAGGAGGACATAAAAAACCTGCAAGGGGATATAGACAGGCTGGGTGAGTGGGCGGAGATTTGGCAGATGCAATATAATATTGGAAAATGTGAGGTTATGCACTTTGGCAGGAAAAATCAGAGAGCAAGTTATTTTCTTAATGGCGAGAGACTGGAAAGTACTGCAGTACAAAGGGATCTGGGGGTCCTAGTGCAAGAAAATCAAAAAGTTGGTATGCAGGTGCAGCAGGTGATCAAGAAAGCCAACGGAATGTTGGCTTTTATTGCTAGGGGGATAGAATATAAAAACAAGGAGGTATTGCTGCAGTTATATAAGGTATTGGTGAGACCGCACCTGGAATACTGCATACAGTTTTGGTCTCCATACTTAAGAAAAGACATACTTGCTCTCGAGGCAGTACAAAGAAGGTTCACTCGGTTAATCCCGGGGATGAGGGGGCGGACATATGAGGAGAGGTTGAGTAGATTGGGACTCTACTCATTGGAGTTCAGAAGAATGAGAGGCGATCTTATTGAAACATATAAGATTGTGAAGGGTCTTGATCGGGTGGATGCAGTAAGGATGTTCCCAAAGATGGGTGAAACTAGAACTAGGGGGCATAATCTTAGAATAAGGGGCTGCTCTTTCAAAACTGAGTGAAGAAGTTTCTCCTCATCTCAGAGGGTGGTAGGTCTGTGGAATTTGCTGCCCCAGGAAGCTGTGGAAGCTACATCATTAGATAAATTTAAAACAGAAATAGACAGTTTCCTAGAAGTAAAGGGAATTAGGGGTTATGGGGAGCGGGCAGGAAATTGGACATGAAGCTGAGTTCGGATCGGTCAATGCCCTGTGGGTGGCGGAGAGGGCCCAGGGGCTATGTGGCCGGGTCCTGCTCCGACTTCTTGTGTTCTTTAGATTTGTGGTTGGGATCAGATCAGCCATGATCTTATTGAATGGCGGAGCAGGCTCGAGGGGCCGATTGGCCTACTCCTGCTCCAATTTCTTATGTTCTTATGTTAAGCTGGGATTGGTCCCTTTACAGCAGAGTAGATTAAGGGGCGCCTTATAGAGGTATTCAAAATTATATGGGGTTTTGATAGAGCAAGTAGGGAGAAATGGTTTCCTCTGGCAAGTGGGTTGGTAACCGGAGGTCACAGCTTTAAACTAATTGGCAAAAAGAACTGGAGGGGAAATGAAGAGAAATTTTTTCAAACAGAGGATTGTTAAGATCTGGAATGCCCTACCTGAAAGGGTAGTGGAAGCACATTCCACAGGAACATTCAAAAGGCAATTGGACATGCATTTAAAGAGGAATAATTTGCAGGGTTATGGGGAAAAAGCTGGGGTGTGGGATTAAATTGGACGGCTCTTTCAAAGATCTGGCACAGGCACTGCGGGCCGAATAGCCTCCTTCTGTGCTGTGTGATTGTACGATTCTATGAAATACTTAAATATATTGAAAGCTTAAAAAAAAATGAAGGAATCTTAAAAAAAAAACTTAAATATACTTTAAAATATATTAATATACTTTAAAAAAAATCTCAGATAGACTATTTACAACTTAAATTGTAATTTAAGACTTAAAATCTTATACTATCTATATATCTTGCGGTCTTCTGGTCTGTAGTACCTCCAATCAGATCTCAACACCTCTTCTAATGAGGCGTTGTTTCCCTCAGTATTGGCAGTAGAAGGAATTGGTGCCCTGCAGCCAACCACAGGCCTTCTCCCCGCCATTATTTTTATGTGATGGGACAAGGACATGGCAGCTGGAAAAGTCAACCTCCAGCAGAGAGGTACAATTATCTCTAAGGCATACTTTTGGGGTGAGGATTCAACGGTAGGCCTCCCTGCCCATTTTCCTCCCATAAACACTCCAGGGTTGTCCAAAAGTGAGAGGATCCCTGAAGGAAAATCCAGTTGACTGACTCTAGAATGTGAAACACATATCACAGTTTGTGCAAAGTGTTACACTTACTTTCAACATTTAACTTTGCTTTGGTCTTTTCATGAAGTGTTTCACAGGAGTAATTTCCACGGTCAGCAAAGCTCACATTTTTAATGGAAAGGATCTGCTGGTTTCCATCTACTTTAATGTCTATATTTCCAGCCGGCTGAATGACGACATTATTTTTCATCCATTTAACTTCACCACAAGGTTTTGAGAGTTCTACTTCCAAAATGGCTGTCTCTTTTTCTTCAACAGTCACGTTCTCCAATTTCTTTTTAAACAAGGCTGGAGCATCTGTAACAAAATTTCAATCGAAATTAACATTACTACCAAAATTTTTTTTTTAAAAACAATTAATTTTTAATTAACTGCTTCTTATTCAAGTTATACCAGCCGAGAAATTTTGGGACACGCGGGGGAACAGGGTTCATTCCCTGCACCTGAATGGTGAGGCCCGAGGCTCCCCCAGACAGTGGGCCTCAGACCTCAGTGTGATGAAGCTGGTGCGGCCTCAGAGGCTGCCGGCGAAGACTAATGGAAAGTCTGGCCGCTGCTAAGAGTAAGATCAGGGCTCGGGGCTGGGAGATTGGGGGGGGGGGGTCGAGATCGGGGGTCAGGGCCAAGAATGGCAGCAATGGTGAGGGGTTGGGGGGGGGCGGTGAAGTGGCAATCAGTTTCTTTAATGAAAACTTTCTTTAATTAGTCCTCCTCCCAGTTCCACATTCAGGTAAGTTACTTACTTTATTGGTTGGCAGGCAGGCAATCTCTAGGCTTGATTTCCCTGAATGTAGCCAGCAATGGCGCTGGCGGTTTTAGGGCATACTGATCTTAGAGAAGTGGGCTCAAACAGGCATTAGGTCCCTTATTTGCATATGCAAAGGGTCTAACACCTAATTGAGGTGTGGATAAAAGACGCCTCCGGTTTATCCTTACCCAATATGGCAGGCGGCACACTTCCGGCCGGAAATGTGCGTATGCCTCCTGCATGCCATATTGGGGCTTTAGTAGTCAGAGTAGTGCCTGAAAAACTATCATTGATTTTATGCTTAACTGTCTCCTTCAATCTCCATCTTCTTGCTGGCCTTATTAACTATTTTGAAAGTTCACCTTGACTTTACTACTGAAGGGAAAATGTGCTGATTTTCTAACCATAACTGTGTAAAAACATTTTTGGAGATATTTTTATTTGATTCAGAAACCAAGGTGAAGGATCAAGACTCATACTACAAGGCTGAAAGGATAAAGAAAGGAAGGAAAGAAGAATTTGCATTTATCACTGCAGCCATTGTTGTTACATAGACAACATAGCAGCCAATTTGTACACAAGATTCCACAATTCATTTGTTTTTGTTGGTGTTGGTTGAGGGAGAAATGTTGGCCAGGACACTAGGAGAACTCCCTGCTCTTTTATGTCCACCTGCACCATGGGAATAAGTGGACATGGCCTTGGTTTAATGTCTTATCCAAAAGACAGACTTCTGACAAAACAGGTTAAGCGGATCAGCTGCCCGTTATACACCCAAATCAATTTTCCTTTCCGTTGAAGTCAAATTACCCCCAACATAATGACAGATGGCACATGATAATCACAAGTTGATTGAAGATCAAACATGAAGATCAAGACCCTGAAAATCCACCAGGGACCACTTCCTGATGTAATTGTCGGGATGCGTCCACCGCAGCTGCCAATCCCGGCAAAGTTCGCAGAACCAAGAGGTGAGACCAGGAGAAGCAGGCCGTTGGCACATTCCCCAGTGGAAGCTGCATATATACATATAGCAGTGTAAATGACTGTGGGGGGCGGGGGGTGGTGTAGTTGCCTCCTAACTCCCTCTCAAACAAATACATCCTGCCTCCCACAGTTCCCTTTGCACAGACTACAGGGAGTTGCTTTTAAAAACTTACTTTTTATTAAATTATGTCCTCCTCTTTGGGAGTCCAAGCTTTGACACCGACCTGGGCCCCGCTTCCACTGGGAGTCAAGGAAGTGGAGCTGGTGTGACCGTCACTACGCCGTGACCCTTCTACTAAGGGTCAGGGCACAGGAACTACGTGCTTCCAGACTCCTTGCCCCCTCCCCCGGATATCAATGGTCTTGTAGGGGCAGGTGGAGGGTACATCCCTGCTTGCACATCGCAGAATCTTTTACAAAATTGGGACCCAACACATCTGGGTCCTGGCTGAGTTTCTGGCCATTCCAGCAGACTCCCAGTGAAAACTGCGGTGAGAGTCCGCCAGAACAGAGTTAGAATTTTGGGGATCAAATCTCTTTACTTCCAAATCCAACTTAGGTTTCCAGTGTCTGTACAGTAGCAGCCATTATCTTTTCTTTAAAATAGCTATAAAATGACTGAAAACAAAATACCTAACACCTGAATACGCCTTCACAAAAATTCAACCAATTTTTTTAGGGGATTGATCTTTTGAGAATACATTATTGTTTCACTCGACAGTGTACATCATTCTGAGGATACCTGCTAACAAAGTAAGTTTGATTTCTCACCTTGAACCTGAAGATTAGCTGTTGTTTTTACATTTTCAACTTGTGCAGAAATTTCACATGCATCCTTTAGTATCAGGTTTGTAATGGTCAGGCTGTGGTTGGGTCCTTCGCATGATATGACATACTTCTCACTTGGTTCAATTTTGACTCCATTCTTATACCAAGTAATTGCAGCATCCTCATGAGAGACACTGCATTTAAAGATGGCGCCCTCTCCTTCCACAGCCACTACACTGTGAAGCTCACTGCCAAACTTAATAACCTTTCGAACTGCTCAGAATGAAACAAAAGTTTGGACATTGAGGATTGATCAGTCTTCTCTTTTCAGCTAGTGTTACACACTCACAACACACATCAACAGCACAAAAATCAATGAATAAGTCTGCTTTAATAAAGTGCTGGGAACATTTTAAGTGCCAGTGAATGTAGATATTTTATCAATACTATCAATTTATCAGGATGGTACTACAGTAAGATTGTGAAAGGAGCAAATGACAAGATGAGGGATAAAAACACCAACACATGACCTGAGCTGAACTAGTCACAGAATCTGATACTATTGCTTACAGCGATTTTTTTGACAGAATGCAGAAAACTGAAACAAACCAGGCTAAACCATTCAATCTTATATTGAACAGTGGAATAAGTATCAACTGATTGCAGGTATTAAAAATTCATGAACCGAATTGGTACCCACATTATAATTTTATCCCAATCCACTTTAGGTTGGCATGTTTCAGTTAGAATTTATTTTATCCCAACCAAAAATACTGAAACTGAACAATTTAACCTTCACAGGTACCCCATCCCCCTCCCAACCCCACTTCTTCCTGTATTCGCCCCAGAAAAAACTCTTCCCCAAGTCACTTACAACTGCACTTTCAAATTCCCAACTGTCTAACATTTGGCCCTCCATTTCTGCAGCTACCAATCTGCTCAATCACACCCTCACCTCCACCTTTGATGCCCTTGTCCCCATTAAAATCATTACTCTCTCTCACACTGGTCGTTCCCACTGGTACGGCCCTCATCTCCGCTCCCTCAAGATCAAGGGACGCACACTTGAACATTTATGGTGGCCAACTGGTTTAGCCATTCATCGCTAGATCTGGCTGGACCACATAAAGCATTATCGAATCCTGCTCTCCTCTGCCAAAACGGTTCACTATTCCGGGATCATCCTGGAATGCAAAGATAACCCCCAGCTTCTCTTCTCCACCACAAACCGTCTTCTTAACCCCCTCTCCCCTGCCTCCTCCACCCTCATCTCCGAGGAACTCAGGGACTCCTCAGTCACTAAGATTGAGACCGCCCATTCAGATGCCTCTGCCGCTTCCCTCCCTTCCCCTAGCTCACCAAGCCAAACTTCCCCTAAGGTTCCCCCCTGCCCTAGCCCTGAACTTGCATCTGTCTCTACTTTCTCGTCTATCTCCCCTCATGCCCTCTTCGAACTCATCTTGACCATGAGACCCTCCTCCTACTCCCTCAACCCTATTCCCACCAAACTGCCGACCCACCCAACTTCCCTTCCTGGCCCCCATGTTAGTTAATATTGTAAACAGTTCCCTCGCCTCAGGCACTGTCCACCTCCCCTTCAAATCTGCCGACAACACCCCCCTCCTCAAAAAACCCACCCTTGACCCCTCTGTCCTTGCAAACTACTGTCCCATCTTCAACCTCCCTTTCCTCTCCAAAGCCCTTGAACATGCTGTCGCCTCCCAAATCCATCTTCATCTTTCCCGTAACTCCATGTTTGAATCCCTCCAATCAGGTTTCCGCCCCTGCCAACTCCATTCCGTAGCCACTAGCTCCATCCCTCTAGCTGACCACAGCCTGAGGCTGAACCAGACCATTTGCAACCTTGCCGTCCTATTTAACCCTGAAATGAGCTTCCAACCACATATCCGCTCTATCACCAAGACCACCTACTTCCACTTCCATAACATCGCCCGTCTCCGCCCCTGCTATTGAAACCCTCAACCATGCCTTAGTTACCTCTAGACTTGACTATTCCAATGCTCTGCTGGCCGGCCTCCAATCTTCCACCCTCCATAAACTAGAGTTCATCCAAGACGCTGCTGCCCGTATCCTAACTCACACCAAGTCCCGTTCACCTGTGCTCGCTGACCTACATTGGCTCCCGATCAAGAACACCTCGATTTTAAAATTCTCATCCTTGTTTTCAAATCCCTCCATGACCTCGCCCCTCCCTATCTCTGTAACCTCCTCCAGCCCTACAACCCTCCGTGATCTCTGTGCTCCTCCAATTCTTGCCTCTTGCGCATCCCCAATCTTAATCGCTCTACCACTGGCAGCCATGCCTTCAGCTGCCTAGGCCCTAAGCTATGGAATTACCTCCCCGCCTCACTACCTCTCTCTCTTCCTTTAAGACACTCCTTAAAACTTACCTCTTTGACCAAGCTTTTGGTCACCTGTCCTAATAGCTCCTAATGTGGCTCGGTGTCAAATTTTGTTTGTTAATCGCTCCTGTGAAGCGCCTTGGGAGGTTTTACTACATTAAAGGTGCTATATAAATGCAAGTTGTTGTTGTTGAAGCCAGTTTGGATCCAGGTTCATTTATCTACAGAAAGGAGGGAGCATTATCCTCTGACGCTATGCTGGTTTTCCAGCATTATTTAGGCGGGTGGGGACAGGATAATTGGTTGGGGAACCAACCCACCATGGCTCCGCTTGTTCTGTCTCTTCTGTTGCCACATCAGCCAGACATGACCAAATAAGTAGACAATGATGAAGTGACATTATATATCAAATTTTTCATC
The DNA here is from genome assembly GCF_035084215.1 of Heptranchias perlo. NCBI lineage: Eukaryota > Metazoa > Chordata > Chondrichthyes > Hexanchiformes > Hexanchidae > Heptranchias > Heptranchias perlo. Next base: position 158,059,785 of record NC_090326.1, read on the forward strand.
ATTATTGCCACAGAAACACTGGACCAAAGGAAATCTTGTATACAACAGACATCGACATTGCTAGGGCCAGTAGAAACCTTTCAAAAATTAAAAAGGTCACCAGAGGGACTGCAATCAATTGGTATCCCATCCCCGGTGTTTTGCTTCGGTTCTATAAATGGCCAGATGCTTTCCCCTGGTCTGGAGTTCAGTCCCCTTTAAGCTGCTGCAGGTGCCAGAGCCTTACGGCAAGTGGGGATTTTCCTGCACCAGGTAGGTGCCCCGCGCTGGCACAAATTCCCCCTCGGAGCTCGCAAAAATATTTAAATGAGGCTAACGCTGGAAAGTTTGCCAGCGTCAGTAGAGCATCTGGTGAGCAGGCAGAAAACCCCCTGCCACACTTACAGCAGCATAGCTGTCACAGAGGAAAATCTAGCCCAGGATCTCTGGGTCACTGATGTCTTGATTTTTTTTTTGTTATTGCCCAAAGAAATACTTATGCTGTCAATTGAGCACCTATACTGACAAAAGCATTATCTAAAGGAGGTACTTTCTGATCAAAATACTCCTCCAATCGCACACTAAACAAAATATGTAATAATAAAAATATTCAGGCAAGAGAGAGTTTCCTAATATCTGCAATTTGATCTGAACTTCCAACCCCACTGAAAGGAATATAGTTCTTAGAGGAGAAAGGCAGTTCCTTCCCATCAGTGATACCATCAGAGCAGCGCTAGTGAGAAGACCCAAGCTGACATGTTTCTGTGACACCAGAAAATTGACATTTTACAAATGGCAAGACATATTTTTCTAGCTGTATTTTTCCAAAAGAACTGGGGGGGGGGGGGGGGGAATGGGGTCAGGGGGAGTAAACTCAACAGAAAGTACTTCCCCTTGAATTTCATTCCCCTTTAAATGTTACTATCTTACACTATTGCTAGTAGCATCTTTCATTTATATAACAGTCTTCATCTTAAAAAAGTGATTTAACTACATTAGCAATAATAGTTTTGTTTCTTGGCTACCGAGAACTCAGTACAAAGAGTGAAACATACTTCACGGGATGCGATGGATCTGAACCTACTGTTCATTCCAATTTGTATTCTCTGTGGGGATTTCTTTTAAAAAGCTATATTTTGCAGGTAAAAATAGAAAATGCTGGAAACACTCAGCATTAACTCTGTTTCTCTCTCCACAGGTGTTGCCTGACCTGCTGAGTGTTTCCAGCATTTTCTGTTTTTATTTCAGATTTCCAGCATCTACAGTATTTTGCAGATGCTTTCTTAAGCATCATAAAGTGAATCTGCTTTCTCTTTTTTTAAAAAAGGAAAAATTCTTTCTAAAAAGCACAAAAAAATTAAACTTTGTTTCATATGGAAAATGCATATTTTCAGTCATAAGATTACTATGAATATGGCAAGATTGTTATGAATATTGACATCGATTGATTACCTACGAAATCGTAGCCGTAACTGCTTAAGTTCAGGAGGAGGGCTAATGCAGCTCACTCTTTTGTTAGTAAAATGTTCAACTTTGACAAAATGTGGTTAATAAAGTAGATTGAAAATTGAACAAACTATTACCCTTGGTGGTCAATTTAGCAGTGGTAACGTCATCCTTTGATTCACACAGATACTCCCCCTCATCCTCAATAGTTACTTCAGAAATAGTCAAAGTTCGCTTCTGACCGTCTGCCCGTATTTTTAGCCTGCGGCTTGGTTTGATTTCTGTTCCATTTCGTCGCCACAAGACGTCACCCTTTGCTTGATTTAATTCACACGTAAGCACAACTGTATCATCGGTCAGTGCATTTACATTTTCCAGCTTCTTTGTGAACAAGACTGGTAATTCTGTGAGAAAAATATAAGTACAGTAAGCACCAATTTATGTTTTTCCTACAACAGTCTTAAAACCAATCAACATTTTCACAAAACAAATTGCTTTCTGTTTTTTCCATTCTCTTCCAAAGATTATTCACTTATATAAGTACTGACTTTTGTTTTCTTTCCAAGGGTATTATTACCACTTACAATATTACAATGAATAGCTCAGTCAGAAAATAAAAACAAGAAACTCTACATGGTCTACATGGACTTCAGCAAAGCCTTTGACAAGGTACCGCATGGTAGGTTGTTACATAAGGTTATATCTCACAGGATCCAAGGTGAGGTAGCCAATTGGATACAAAATTGGATTGACGACAGAAGACAGAGGGTGGTTCAAACTGGAGGCCTGTGACCAGCGGTGTGCCTCAGGGATCGGTGCTGGGTCCGCTGTTATTTGTTATTTATATTAATGATTTGGATGAGAATTTAGGAGGCATGGTTAGTAAGTTTGCAGATGACAGCAAGATTGGTGGCATTGTGGACAGTGAAGAAGGTTATCTAGGATTGCAACGGGATCTTGATAAATTGGGCCAGTGGGCCGATGAATGGCAGATGGAGTTTAATTTAGATAAATGTGAGGTGATGCATTTTGGTAGATCGAATCGGGCCAGGACCTACTCCGTTAATGGTAGGGCGTTGGGGAGAGTTATAGAGCAAAGAGACCTAGGAGTACAGGTTCATAGCTCCTTGAAAGTGGAGTCACAGGTGGATAGGGTGGTGAAGAAGGCATTCGGCATGCTTGGTTTCATTGGTCAGAACATTGAATACAGGAGTTGGGATGTCTTGTTGAAGTTGTACAAGACATTAGTAAGGCCACACTTGGAATACTGTGTACAGTTCTGGTCACCCTATTATAGAAAGGATATTATTAAACTAGAAAGAGTGCAGAAAAGATTTACTAGGATGCTACCGGGACTTGATGGTTTGACTTATAGGGAGAGGTTAGATAGGCTAGGACTTTTTTCCCTGGAGAGTAGGAGGTTAAGGGGTGATCTTATAGAAGTCTATAAAATAATGAGGGGCATAGATAAGGTAGATAGTCAAAATCTTTTCCCAAAGGTAGGGGAGTCTATAACGAGGGGACATAGATTTAAGGTGAGAGGGGAGAGATACAAAAGGGTCCAGAGGGGGCAGTTTTTTCACTCAAAGGGTGATGAGTGTCTGGAACGAGCTGCCAGAGGCAGTAGTAGAGGCGGGTACAATTTTGTCTTTTAAAAAGCATTTGGACAGTTACATGGGTAAGATGGGTATAGAGGGATATGGGCCAAGTGCAGGCAATTGGGACTAGCTTAGTGGTATAAATTGGGCGACATGGACATGTTGGGCCGAAGGGCCTGTTTCCATGTTGTAACTTCTATGATTCTATGATTCTATGAAACTCAATTTCAGGTGAAAAATTCAGAAAATATATTTTTAACAGGTGTTGGGAATTTCTTCCAGTGTTTCCCCAATCGGCTGTCGCAACTTCAACGGAAGATTAGCAGAAGCCTCAGCTACACACTTAAACAGGGTTTTCTCCAAAATTACAGCCACCGATTGGGAGAACCCCAGAAGAAATTCTTGGTGCGTTTTTAGGACTGCACACAGGGACTTAAGACGAAGTGCAGTATTCAGGTCAAGCAAGGTCAGAGAGCAGGGGGATAATTGGGCCATGGTGGGGGGTACAAGGAAGGAGAAAGAGACAAGTGGGAAGGGGGGAGGAAGAGCGAAGGAGGAAGGAAGGGGAGGGGGTGGGAAGGAGGGAAGCGTGGGAGGGAAATGGATGAGGAGGAGAGAAGAGGAGGATGGGGACCTTCAAGCCTGACCCCATCAGCTTTCCCGAGGTCAGGGAATATGTATTTTTTTCAGACATCCACTAGATGGTGGGAGCAAGGGAAGTACAGTGATAGCCAGCCGCTGTTCTGCAGTGCCAGCAGCTCTGGCTGAAAAAAATTGGAAAAATATTGATATCAGCCCCTTTGCAGGAAGGCCGATTTCTGAAATGTCCACTTTTAAGTGTTCCAGGCCATGAAGGCAGCCTGGAAGACTCTTGTGGGCTCTTAACTGACTTTATTCAAAGGGATCTTGGTGATTATTCTTAACAGTATATTTTTCTTTGATATATTTAAATCATTCCAGCCCCACTTACACTAAATGTACCACAATACACATGGAGCATGGGACTTATTTCACTCCCAACCACCTATGTAACTGGGACCCTAATTTCCAGAGTAGTCACAGTTCCAATGACATCTGAGTCTACATTTTATGATCGGTGTTATTTCAAAGTGAATGGCAACCATTTATTTTGAATGGATTTCCACGTGTTAAAATAATGCTGATTAGTAAATCATGGCTTTTGTTTTTGCCTCCCTTCTTATTCAAATAAGTGGCTGTAGGAGGTCTATAAATGGATTACTGTGGATTTAGCAATGAGACAGGTCATTTACCTCAACTCACATTACAAGCATTGTGATTTTTAACACTATAATTAGATACTCTTGCTCTCTTCCACTGCTTGGAGTGTTAAGCAATACCAAAATGAGATTCACTCCCAATATATAGTAAATGTCTATAATCTTGAGGAATTTTATAGATATTAACTATCATTACTCTTTCCTGTATAACCAAATCTGATTCACTGCAGACCAAAACAGTTGCTAACACGAATCCTAAATTTGAAAAGACAATTACACCCCATCTACTTCACAGATATAACACTCTATCCTTAAATTCCAAACTCTTAATGCCATCTGAAGCAATTTTAATTTTCTTGCTCAGACTAAGGAGTTTGTCATCTTTGCACCTTAGGACGTTATTTTTGGATTGGGACAATTCACAGACTTTCTCTGATTGATGCACCTTTACTTTCTTTTGTTCTACTAATACAGAATAGATGGAGAGACTGTGGAGTCTGTGGCAGATGAATAGGAAGTAAAAATGTAATTCAACAATTTGTGTGATATCAAAATGATTAAGCTATATTCATGTTAATATCATGGCTAAGCTTTAAAGTGTACTTCTTTATGTATAATGTTCCACTTATTTTATCCCACATTCAATGGATGAAACACCTGACATTTCACCTGATCCCAAGTATTTCACTCTGTGATCTGTGGCTTGGACTTATCTGAGAGTATCCAAGTTCACTGACCTCCATTCTTTCCTTCCAGCTTTGTGAGGAAACACCTCACCTTCCTTAGATATGTACTCATAGATGGTCGGACATGAGATTAGGAACTTGCCATGTTTGGAATATTGGGCTATCTCACTTTGTGACAGCATATTGGTACAGCAGTACATTGACTTTTACTGAAGAACTTTTATAATACTATGTTGTATGTATCTTGAAGCTAGGAATCAGCATTTTGGAAAGGTTATTTTAGGTAAAGGTAAAAAGTTTTTTTTAACAAAACAACTAATTGAAATTATGGGTAGACTTTTGCAAGATGAACCTCAGTTTAGCAATACAAAAGGAGGGACAAGTCTTACTGCAATGTACAATTGAGCCACTATAAAATGCAATAATAATGGATGTGATCTAACGAGCCTCACAATCAAAAATATGATTTAACTTTTACTAATCCATCGCACTTGATTTTTAAAAATTATTTAAGAATCAGTGATGAGCATACATAACATAGCAGAAAAACTTGCTGGGAGGAGATGCATTGTGAACACAACCTTGGGGGTGAAATTCTTGTCTTGGCTAAAGTTAGCAAAAATGTAGACATGATTATAAAGTATTGTTCCACTGTGTATTCCACCACATTAACACTTGCGTCTACTTTTTTTCTAAAATTAGCAATGACAAGAATTTCACCCCAAGATATCTTAAAACGCTTATGTTAATTCAACTCCCTTATACATAATGCAGTGAAACACTTGACAGATAAAATGTTTTCATTAATTATTCCTAAATATTCAGATAAAGCATGAAACTGTCAAAGTGAAAACAAAAACCTAGAGTATTTCCGATTTTTCCTCTGGAATTATTTAATCTATAACATTTCTCAAAAGGGTCTTGAGGACTTGTTCAAGAAGTATACGAAAATAGAACCCTATAGGATTTTATTCATCTAATGTTTTCATTAAAATACTTTGGTTAGTAATTAGAAGTAACTAACTTTATATTATTATACAAGTCACCAAATAAAACAAACATTCACAGCCTGATAAAATAAACTACTTTTCACCAGAGCATTGAACATATGAAAAGATCTGTCAAATTCCCCAATGACTTAAGGAATTAATGCACTTCTGATGTGATACTGAGCCATAGAGGTCTGTACTGAGTGATCTGATCTCAGCTAAGGCAACAGTTGGTACACCACCATTGGCCTCAGTGCCTCTAGACTGGAAAGGGAAACGGTAAATCATCAATTTTCCCAATGCTACCAGTGACCCTTGCTAGAAGTGTACCTGTGCTAAAGTTGTGTAAGCACAAGATCTGGTTTGGCTTTGATGCTCTAAGTTAAATAAGTTGCTGATATTCATTAACTAGGCTCACAGATGAAGAATGACCAGCATCTTCATAGGAACATAGGAAAAGGATTGCAATAGTGCAAAAAATATATATTCCTTTAAGGCACAAAAACCCAACAGGAAAAGTGGTCTAACTGTGGCTAACAAGAGAAATTAAAGATAGTATTAAATCAAAGAGGCAGATAAAGTTGCCAGAAAAAGCAGTAAGCCTGAGGATAGGGAGCATTTTAGAATTCAGCAAAGGAGGACCAAGAAATTGATAAAGAAAGGGAAAATAGAATATGAGAGTAAACTAGCGAGAAAAAAAGGACTGTAAAAGCTTCTATAGGTATGTAAAAAGGAAAAGATTGGCAAAGGCGAATGTGGGACCCTTACAGACAGAGACGGGAGAATTTATAATAGGGAATAAGGAAATGGCAGAGAAATTAAACAAATACTTTGTATCTGTCTTCACAGAAGAAGAAACAAAAAACCTTCCAGAAATACTAGAGAACCAAGGGTTTGGCGAGAACGAAGAACTGAAAGAAATCAGTTTTAGTAAAAAAAAAATAGTACTAGAGAAATTAATGGGACTGAAAGTCAAAAAATCCTAAGGACCTGATGATCTACATCCCAGGATTTTGAAAGAGGTGGCTATAGAGATAGTGGATGCATTGGTTGTCATCTTCCAAAATTCTATAGATTCTGGAACGGTTCCTGCAGATTGGAGGGTAGCAAATATAACCCCACTATTTAAGAAAGGAGGGAGAGAGAAAACAGACATGTTAGCCTGACATCAGTAGTAGGGAAAATGCTAGAGTCTATTATAAAGGATGTGATAACAGGACATTTAGAAAATAATAGGATTTGGCAGAGTCAACATGGATTTATGAAAGGAATATCATGTTTGACAAACCTATTGGAGTTCTTTAAGGATGTAACTAGTAGAATAGATAAGGGGGAACCAGTGGATGTGGTGTATTTGGATTTTCAGAAGGCTTTCAATAAGGTCCCATACAAGAGGTTGGTGAACAAAGTTAGAGCACATGGAATTGGGGGTAATATACTGGCATGGATTGAGAACTGGTTAACAGACAAAAAATAAAGAGTAGGAATAAACGGGTCTTTTTCAGGTTGGCAGTCTGTGACCAGTGGGGCACCGCAGGGATCAGTGCTTGGGCCCCAGCTATTCACAATATATATTAATGATTTGGAGGAGGGGTCCAAATGTAATATTTCCAAGTTTGCTGATGACACAAAACTAGGTGAGAATGTGAGTTGTGAGGAGGATGCAAAGAGGCTTCAAGGGGATATAGACAGGCTAAGTGAGTGGGCAAGAACATGGCAGATGGAATATAATGTGGAAAAATGTGAAGTTATCGACTTTGGTAGGAAAAACAGAAATGCAGAGTATTTTTTAAATGGTGAGAGATTGGGAAATGTTGATGTTCAAAGGGACCTAGGTGTCCTTGTACATGAGTCACTGAAAGCTAACATGGAGGTGCAGCAAGCAATTAGGAAGGCAAATGGTTTGTTGGCCTTTATTACAAGAGGATTTGAACACAGGAGTAAAGATGTCTTACTGCAATTACATAGGACCTTGGTGAGACCACACCTGGAGTATTGTGTACAATTTTGGTCTCCTTACCTAAGAAAGGATATACTTGCCATAGAGGGAGTGCAACGAAGGTTCACCAGACTGATTCCTGGGATGGCGGGATTGTCGTATGAGGAGAAATTGAGTAGACTAGGCCTGTATTCACTCGACTTTAGAACAATGAGAGGGGATCTCATTGAAACATAGAAAATTCTTACAGGGCTTGACAGGGTAGATGCAAGGAGGATGTTTCCCCTGGCTGGGGTGTCTAGAACCAAGGGTCACAGTCTCAGAGTAAGAGGTAGGCCACTTAGGACTGAGATGAGGAGAAATTTCTTCACTCAGGAGGGTTATAAATCTTTGGAATTCCCTACCTCAGAGGGCTGTGGAGACTTGGTCATTGAGTACATTCAAAACAGAAATTGATAGATTTATAGATATTAATGGCATCAAGGGATATGGGGGATGGTGCAGGAAAATGGTGTTGAGGTAGAAGATCAGCCATGATCTTGTTGAATGGCGGAGCAGGCTCAAGGAGCCGGATGGCCTACTCCTGCTCCTATTTCTTATGTTCTTATTCAGCCCCTGAAGCCTGTTCCTCCATTCAATTAGATCATGACAGATCTGAACATCAACTCCATCTTTATTCCCTATCCCTTGATACCCTTACCAACAAAAATCGACTGATAGTCTGAAAAATCAAATAAGAGGGGTGAAAATGAGGGGGGAAAAAGAAAAAGATTGGTTCTTCATGTGGACAAAATCCATTAAAATGTTGCAGACGAACAGTGGAATTATTAAAGAGGGAACAAATGCTGGGCATCTTCTCAGTCAATTACTAACCTGTAACCTCAATGTTGAAGGTCAGTTTCTCTCCAGCTGCTTCACATACGTATTCTCCTCCATCTTTTGACTCCACATTTTGAATGATAAGCTTTCGAGTTTTACCATCAGATTCAAGTTTAATTTTTTTACTCCGACTGAGCAGTTTTCCATCTCTGAACCATTTGACCTCAGTTTTGGACTGTGACACTTCGCAGCTGACAGTAGCATTCTCTGATTGTCGAACCTTCACCTCCTTCTGAACTGAATCTTTATTGGCAAATCCTGTTTCCAGTTCTGCAATCAAGAAAAGTTCAATTGATTGAAGAGGAAAATGGCAGAGATGAATCTAACCAGTGATTTGAACTCAAAGTTAGCGAAGGTTTGATGAGGGACACCAATTTAATAATGCATTTAATATACAACAAATTAATTGTAAATTTTGTAGAATAAAGTTTGTACATTTCGAATCTCCAAATTGGCCACGAATTCATCTCAACGCTTATTAGGAGTCCCAAACCACCACCATGCTCTTCAGGTACAGAAGGATGTCGACAAGCTCTTTACAAGGGGCAAGAAACACACTGAACACTAAGAAAGAAGGGGGAAAAGGGAAAACATGTCCAAAGAGAAAGATTTTGAGGAGGTTTTAGATGAGTCATAACTTCCCCTAGCTAAATATTGGGAAGACAAGCCATTGTCTTAGGCCCTCGCCACAGATTCCATAAACTGATCCGCCACTGTTTCAGTCTTAACGAGACTATTTGCAAACTCAGAAAAACTATTTGACCCCAAGATGATTTTCCATCCCCATACTTTCTCCATCAGAAATACTGCTACCACTTTCATAACATCTCCCACCTCCATTTCTACCTCATTCCATCTGCTGCTGAAACCCACATTCATGCCTTCATAAAATACAAACCTGATTATTCCAATGCTCTCCTTACCAGCCTCCCATCCTCTTTCCTCCACAAACTGCAGCTCATCCATAACTCTGCTGCTCATCTCCTAACGCACCCCAAATCCTGCTCATCCATCACCCCTGTCCTCGAAGGCCTACACTAGCCCCCAGTCCACCATTAGCTCAAATTTAAAACTCTTGTCCTTGTGTTTAAATCCCTCCATGGCCTCACCCTCTACTTCAGTAACCTCCTCCAGCCCTTCCCAAACTCTGTTCCTCTGACTCCAGCCTCTCGTGCACCCCACCCTCCCTTCAACCCACAACTGGTGGCCATGCCTTCAGTCACCTCGATGCACTCTCCAGAATTTCCTCTCCAAACTCCTCCACCTTTCCACCTCCCTTGCTTCCTTTAAGACTTTCTATAAAACCCATCTCTTTACCCAAGCTTTTAGCCTTGATCAACCCACCTTTGACCCCACTATCCTGGCAAACAATCACCCCATCTCCAGCCTCCCTTTCCATTCCAAAGTCCTTGAACATGTAGCCTCCCAAATCCGTGCTCATCTTTCCCACAACTCCATGTTTGAAACCTTCCAATCAGATTACCAGGTACGGTAGCGTAGTGGCTATGTTACTGGACAAGTAATCCAGAGGCCGAGACTAATAATCCAGAATCATAAATTCAAATCCCGCCACGGCAGCTGGGGAATTTAAATTCAATTAAATAAATAAAAATCTGGAATAAAAAACTAGTATCAATAAAGGTGGCCATAAAACTACCGGATTGTCGTAAAAACTCATCTGGTTCACTAATGCCCTTTAGAGAAGGAAACCTGCTGTCCTTACCTGGTCTGGCCTATATGTGAGCCACAGCAATGTGGTTGATTCTTAATTGCCCTCTGAAATGGCCTAGCAAGCCACTTAGTTGGACAATCTCGTCATAATAGGAATAAAACCAGACGGAACATTCGGCATTGGACCATGAGGCACCGGACACGACAAAGGCAAACCAAGCCCAGTAGACCCTGCAAAGTCCTCCTCACGAACATCTGAGGACTTGTGCCAAAATTGGGAAAGCTGTCCCACAGACTAGTCAAGCAACAGCCTGAAATAGCGATACTCACAGAATCATACCTTTCAGCCAACGTCCCAGACTCTTCCATCACCATCCCTGGGTATGTCCTGTCCCAGCGGCAGGACAGGCCCACCAGAGGTGGTGGTACAGTGATATACAGTAAGGAGGGAGTGGCACTGGGCGTCCTCAACATTGACTGCGGACCACCGCACAGTCCTTGTGGAGACGAAGTACCGTCTTCACACTGAGGACACCATCCAACGTGTTGTGTGGCACTATCACCGTGCTAAATGGGATAGAGTCAGAACAGATCTAGCAGCTCAAAACTGGGCAACCATGAGGCATTGTGGGCCATCATCAGCAGCAGAATTGTATTCCAGCACAATCTGTAACCTCATGGTAATGGCAGAGTGAGGAATATGCTGGACCAACAAGCCAGGGGATCAACCCTGGTTCAAAGAGGAGTGTAGAAGAACATGCCAGGAGCAGCACCAGGCGTACCTAAAAATGAGGTGCCAACCTGGTGAAGCATGCTGAACAGCAGAAGCAACATGCGATAGGCAGAGCTAAGCGATTCCACAACCAACGGATCAGATCAAAGCTCTGCAGTCCTGCCACATCCAGTCGTGAATGGTGGTGGGCAATTAAAGAACTAACAGGAGGAGGCTCTGTAAACTCCCAATCCTCAATGATGGCGGAGTCCAGCACGTGAGTGCAGAAGACAAGGCTGAAGCATTTGCAACCATCTTCAGCCAGAAGTGCCGAGTAGATGATCCATCTCAGCCTCCTCCCGATATCCCGATCACAGAAGCCAGTCTTCAGCCAATTCGATTCATTGCACATGATATCAAGAAACGGCTGGGTGCACTGGATACAACAAAGGCTATGGGCCCCGACAACATCCCAGCTGTAGAGCTGAAGACTTGTACTCCAGAATTAGCCACGCCTCTAGCCAAACTGTTCCAGTACAGCTACAACACTGGCATCTATCTGACAATGTGGAAAATTGCCCAGGTATGTCCTGTCCACAAAAGGCAGGACAAATCCAATCCGGCCAATTACCGCCCCATCAGTCTACTCTCAATCATCAGCAAAGTGATGGAAGGTGTCGTCGACAGTGCTTGCAAGCGGCACTTACTCACCAATAACTTGCTCACCGATGCTCAGTTTGGGTTCTGCCAAGACCACTCAACTCCAGACCTCATTACAGCCTTGGTCCAAACATGGGCAAAAGAGCTGAATTCCAGAGGTGAGGTGAGAGAGACTGCCCTGGACATCAAGGAAGCATTTGACCGAGTGTGGCACCAAGGAGCCCTAGTAAAATTGAAGTCAATGGGAATCAGGGGGAAAACTCTCCAGTGGCTGGAGTCAAACCGAGCACAAAGGAAGATGGTAGTGGTTGTTGGAGGCCAATCATCTCAGCCCCAGGACACTGCTGCAGGAGTTCCTCAGGGCAGTATCCTCGGCCCAACCATCTTCAGCTGCTTCATCAATAACCTTCCCTCCATCATCTGTTCGGAAATGGGGATGTTCGCTGATGATTTCACAGTGTTCATTCGCAACCCCTCAGATAATGAAGCAGCCCGTGCCCGCATGCAGCAAGACCTGGACAACATCCAGGCTTGGGCTCATAAGTGGCAAGTAACATTCGTGCCAGACTAGTGCCAGTCAATGACCATCTCCAACAAGAGAGAGTCTAACCACCTCCCCTTGACATTCAACGGCATTACCATCATCGAATCCCCCACCATCAACATCCTAGGGGTCACCATTGACCAGAAACTTAGCTGGACCAGCCACATAAATACTGTGGCGACAAGAGCAGGTCAGAGGCTGGGTATTCTGCGGCGAGTGACTCACCTCCTGACTCCTCAAAGCCTTTCCACCATCTACAAGGTACAAGTCAGGAGTATGATGGAATACTCTCCACTTGCCTGGATGAGTGCAGCTCCAACAACACTCAAGAAGCTCGACACCATGCAGTACAAAGCAGCCCGCTTGATTGGCATCCCATCCACCACCCTAAACATTCACTCCCTTCACCACCGGCACACTGTGGCTGCAGTGTGTACCATCCACAGGATGCACTGCAGCAACTCGCCAAGGCTTCTTCGACAGCACCTCCCAAACCCACAACCTTTACCACCTCGAAGGACATGGGCAGCAGGCATATGGAACGCCACCACCTGCACGTTCCCCTCCAAGTCACACACCATCCCGACTTGGAAATATATTGCCGTTCCTTCATCATCACTGGGTCAAAATCCTGGAACTCCCTACCTAAAGCACTGTGGGAGAACATTCACCACACAGACTGCAGCGGTTCAAGAAGGCGGCTCACCACCACCTTCTCAAGGGCAATTAGGGATAAGCAATAAATGCTGGCCTTGCCAGCGACGCCCACATCCCATGAACGAATAAAAAAAAGATTTCTGCTCCTTCCACAGTAGTGGAACAACCCTTATCAAAGTCACAAATGACATCCTATGTGACTGTGACCGTGGTAAACTATCCCTCCTCATCCTTCTTGACCTGTCTGCAGCCTTTGGCACAGTTGACCACATCATCCTCCTCCAATGCCTCTCCTCCGTCATCCGGCTGGGTGGCGCTCACCTAGTTCCATTCTGATATATTCAGTTGTAGCCAGAGAATCACTTGCAATGGCATCTCTTCCCGCTCCCACACCGTTACCTCTGGAGTCCCCCAAGCATCTTTCCTTGGCCCCCTCCTATTTCTCATCTACATGCTGCCCCTCAGCAACATCATACGAAAACACAACATCAGGTTCCACATGTACGTTGACGGCACCCAGATCTACCTCACCACTACCTACCTCGACCCGTCCACTGTCTCTGATTTGTCACACTGCTTGTCCCACATCCAGTACTGGATTAACAAACATTTCCTCCAACTAAATATTGGAAAGACCGAAGCCATTGTCTTCGGTTTGGAACCTTGTCATCCTATTTGACCCGGAGATGAGCTTCCGACCACATATCCGCTCCATCACCAAGACCGCCTACTTCCACCTCCATAACATCGCCCATCTCCGCCCCTGCTGCAGCTCACCTGCTGATGAAACCCTCACCTGTACCTTTGTTACCTCTAGACTTGACTATTCCAATGCTCTCCTGGCCGGCCTCCCATCTTCCACCCTCCGTAAACTTGAGCTCATCCAAAACTTTGCTGCCCGTATCCTGACTCGCATCAAGTCCCGTTCACCCATTACCCCTGTGCACGCTGACCTACACTGGCTCCCGGTCCAGCAACATCCTTGTTTTCAAATCCCTCAGTGGCCTCGCCCCTCCCCATCTCTGTTACCTCCTCCAGCCCCACTACCCTCTGAGAGCTCTGCGATCCTCCAATTCTTGCCTCTCGCGCATCTCCGAGTATAATTGCTCCATCATTGGTGGCCGTGCCTTCAGCTGTCTGGGCCCTAAGCTGTGGAATTCCCTCCTTATACCTCTCCTGCTCTCTCTCCTCCTTTAAGACGCTCCTTAAAACCTACCTCTTTGACCAAGCTTTTGCTCACCTGTCATAATATCTCCTTATGTGGCTTGGTGTCAAATATTGTTTAATAATCACTCCTGTGAAGCGCCTTGGGACGTTTTACTACTATTTACTACTATTCAGTGGGTAACAGAGAGCCTTGGAAAGGACGAGAATGATGATGTATAGACTTTTATATGAGAGAATGTGAGCTGTTGCATTCTGAATGATTGCTTCTGACCCACCTGCTCCATCCCTCTTGTACCATTCCTACCTGTCCATCTCTGTGGCCCTGTTCTCTCCTGGTTCAATTACCTACACAGTCACCTCTGGAGTAAACCAGGGAACCATCTTTGGCCCCTTTCTCACCATCATTTATGCATCAAAGGCAGTGAAGAGCTTAATAAAGATGAAGACAGAAAGCGAGACAAAACCTGGGCAGCCAAATTGGAAGGTTTTGAACAGAGTGGTGGGAGACTAGTTGTAAAGCACAGGTTCGATGCAGGGTGCGAACTGGAGAGAATGGGTGAGTTGAAGGTGCTCTTTCTGAGAAGGAGGTGGTGATGATGCTCATTTTGAACGAGGTAGGGACAGTGCTAAATGATTGAAATGGGTTGATGCCAGTGAGCATTAGACCAATTGAAAATGAGTAGAGAAAGCAGACTCAATTTCCAAATATCACCTTACAATCCTCCCATGGATAGGTTGGTCTCCGATGTAACAGATTCCCTTTAGCTACCGTTGTTGCTCCATGAGTACAGCATTAGCCTAGTTATTATAATCAGATTTTTTACAGAATTTCTATTTTCATGTTGGCAACAATTTATGCGCTGCATTAAGCTCATATATATCTTGGAAATAAAGGAAAGCTATAGCCGTGAATTGTCTCGGAGATGCTCCCACTCCGTCATAACTTTGCCGGAAATGTGGCGGATACCATTTACGCACTTAAACGGGGTTTCCGTCATACTTCCAGCAAAATTATGGCAGTGGAACGGAAGCAACTCCGAGGAATTCCCGAAATATGTTAGAAAACCGCTATGTGAGAGATAATTGAACTCTGAAAATATCTTCAGCAAACATAAAATGAAAACCAGACAATAAACCATCAACAATGATTACTAACCTGTGACCTGAATATGGAAAATCAATTTCTCTCCAGCTGCTTCACAGATATAATTGCCTTCGTCCTTTGATTCTGCATTCTGAATGTTAAGTTTTCGAATTCTACCATCAGATTCAAGTTTAACTTTCTGACTGGGACTGAGAATTTTTCCACTTTTGGACCATTTGACCTCAGTTTTGAGTTGTGACACTTCACAGCTGAGAACAGCATTCTCTGATGCTCGAACCTTTACCTCCTTCTGAACTGATTCTTTATTGGCAAATACTGGTTCCGGCTCTGCAAATGAAAGAGTTTTGACTAGTAAGTAAGATCAAACATTTTTAAGAATAGGAAAATGCCATTAGGCCCAGCAAGCCCATCCCTTTTTGATCATGTTATCCCCACCTAGCCACCTTCTCATCAAACCCTTAACCCTTTCTCTCTTCTAACAACATATTTAGGTGTCTCTTGAATCAATTTGTACTGTTTTGTTCGGTAACCTTCGCTGGTAATTTATTCCACTCATCTAATATCTATTGTTTGAAAAGTTATGGCAGGCTTGTCTTTTTACTCCAAACTTCCCGTGTGAATCGAATGATCTTCCAGGTTTCCACATCTCTTAGGAAGTCCAACCAATTGTCCTCCAGGGAAGGGCTTTCCTCCTGCCCGTTCCCGTTACACTGAACCAGTACTTTGGGGCATTTCTTCGGGCATTTCCATGTTACCCCAGAAATTTCACCTGAATTGCCCAGACAGGCCCAGCAGGACCTTTGTCTGCTAAGGTTCCATTGTGGGCCTAAAGTGGATCTGGAATTGCAATGGGATATAGCAAACGATCCCGTAATTTGGTACGGATCGGCAGCAGAAATCCCACATCGCCACAGTGGTGCAACAGAATATGAGCCCCTACTGTTTAAATTTTGTCCCCTGGTATTTGACTTCAACACTGCCGACTATTTGGCAATGCTCTTCACAACCAATGAAATAATTCTGAAGTATAGCCACTTGCAATTTAAGAAAATGCACAGCCAATTTGCACACGCAAGGTTCCATAAACAGCAGTGAGATAAATGAACAGCTAATCTCTTTTAGTGATGCTGGGTGAAATATAAATATTGTTGACCAAAATACCAGGAGAACTCCCCTGCTTCTCTTTGAATAGCACCATGGGATCTTTTACATCCATCTGAGAGGGCGGACGGGGCCTCATTTTAATATCTCATCCAAAAGATGGCACTTCCAAATGTGCAGCACTCCTTCAGTACTGCACTGAAGTGTCATCCTAGATTATGTCCTCAACTCTCTGGAGTGCGGCGTGAACCTATGACTGCCTGACTCAGGGGAGTGCGACACTACTGAGCCAAGTTTGACACTTCTCCTCCAACGTGTTCTTAAAACAAAAAAAATTGCCAAATTCTTTTCATAAAAAAAACCTTGTTAAAGAAAATCTGAAGAGTTTACAAATAAATGAAAAAATATTGTTATCTTTTCACTGTCGCACAACTTGCATTTACATATGGGCCCAAACTTTCAGCTGGAAGTGCACCAACCGCCATATTGGGTAAAGAAGAACAAGAAGGGTCCATTACCCACACCTGAAGCAGACATTTGCCCCTTTGCATATGCAAATAAAGGGCCTAACGTCTGCACGATGTCCCCGCTCCAACATTGGTTTGTCCTATGGCAGCCAGCGCCATCACAGGCTGCATTCAGGGAAACCTGCCCTACTGAACGCCTGCCAGCCAAGGAGGTAACTAACTCACCTGCATGTGGATATGGGAGGAGCAGCAGTGCTCCTCCCGACCACTCTGTACAGGACCCAATCGCTGATACTGACCCCGCCCTCTTCCATCGCCACTGCTCCCGATGCCTAGTGGTGAAGCACCTTGGGAAATTTCTTCATGTTAAAGATCATGGCCTAGAAATTCCGCTCCTGAATTTCTAGGCCATGATCTTCAACAAAGAAATTTCCAAAGGTGTTTCACAACTAGGCACGAGAAAAATGAGCACCAGCCTGAAAGGGAGAAAGTAGGAGGGACAACTAAAAGCTTCGTAAAAAAAGATAGGTTTTGAGGAGATCTTTAAAGGTGCACAGAGAGGTAAAGAGGCAGAAAGATGTTGGGATGGAGTTTCAGAGGTTAGTACTGAAGCGACTGAAGGGTTTGTTGTCAATTACGAGGCAAGAGAGAGAGGGATTTATAGACAAGGACAAGGACTGAATGTAATGCACTGGGGGGTCAGGGAACCAGTATAAGTCAGCAAAGTTGGAAGTTGACACACAAGTGGGTATGTCCTGTCCCACCGGCAGGACAGACTCACCAGAGGTGGCGGTACAGTGACATACAGTCAGGAGGGAGTGGCCCTGGGAGTCCTCAACATTGACTCCTGACCCCATGAAATCTCATGGCATCAGGTCAAACATGGGCAAGGAAACCTCCTGCTGATTACCACCTACCATCCTCCCTCAGCTGATGAATCAGTCCTCCTCCATGTTGAACACCACTTGGAGGAAGCACTGAGGGTAGCAGGGGCACAGAATGTACTCTGGGTGGGGGACTTCAATGTCCATCACCAAGAGTGGCTCGGTAGCACCTCCACTGACCGAGCTGGCCGGGTCCTGAAGGACATAGCTGCCAGACTGGGCCTGCGGCAGGTGGTGAGCGAACCAACATGAGGGAAAAACTTACTTGACCTTGTCCTCACCAATCTACCTGTCGCAAATGTATCTGTCCATGACAGTATTGGTAGGAGTGACCACCGCACAGTCCTCATGGAGATGAAGTCCCGTCTTCGCACCAAGGACACCATCCAACGTGTTGTGTGGCACTATCACCGTGCTAAATGGGATAGATTCAGAACAGATCTAGCAGCTCAAAACTGGGCATTCATGAGGCGTTGTGGGCCATCAGCAGCAGCAGAATTGTATTCCAGCACAATCTGTAACCTCAAGGCCCGGCATATTCCTCACTCTACCATTACCATCAAGCCAGGGGATCAACCCTGGTTCAATGAGGAGTGTAGAAGAGCATGCCAGGAGCAGCACCAGGCGTACCTAAAAATGAGATGTCAACCTGCTGAAGCTACAACTCAGGACTACATGCATGCTAAACAGCAGAAGCAACATGCTATAGACAGAGCTAAGCGATTCCACAATCAGCGGATCAGATCAAAGCTCTGCAGTCCTGCCACATCCAGTCGTGAATGGAGGTGGACAATTAAACAACTAATGGGAGGAGGAGGCTCTGTAAACATCCCCATCCTCAATGATGGCGGAGTCCAGCACGTGAGTGCAAAAGACAAGGCTGAAGCTTTTGCAACCATCTTCAGCCAGAAGTGGTGAGTGGATGATCCTTCTCGACCTCCTCCCGATATCCCCAACATCACAGAAGCCAGTCTTCAGCCAATTCGATTCACTCCACGTGATATCAAAAAACGGCTGAGTGCACTGGATACAGCAAAGGCTACGGGCCCCAACAACATCCCGGCTGTAGAGCTGAAGACTTGTGCTCCAGAACTAGCCGCGCCTCTAGCCAAACTCTTCCAGTACAGCTACGACACTGGTATCTACCAATGTAGAAAATTTCCCAGGTATGTCCTGTCCACAAAAAGCAGGACAAATCCAATCCGGCCAATTACCGCCCCATCAGCCTACTCTCAATCATCAGCAAAGTGATGGAAGGTATTGTCGGCAGTGCTATCAAGAGGCACTTACTGACCAATAACCTGCTCACCGATGCTCAGTTTGGGTTCCACCAGGACCACTCGACTCCAGACCTCATTACAGCCTTGGTCCAAACATGGACAAAAGAGCTGAATTCCAGAGGTGAGGTGAGAGTGACTGCCCTTGACATCAAGGCAGCATTTGACCGAGTGTGGCACCAAGGAACCCTTGTAAAATTGAAGTCAATGGGAATCGGGGAAAACTCTCCAGTGGCTGGCGTCATACGTAGCACAAAGGAAGATGGTAGTGGTTGTTGGAGGCCAATCATCTCAGCCCCAGGACATTGCTGCAGGAGTTCCTCAGGGCAATGTCCTCGGCCCAACCATCTTCAGCTGCTTCATCAATGTCCTTCCCTCCATCATAAGGTCAGAAATGGGGATGTTCGCTGATGATTGCACAGTGTTTAGTTCCATTCGCAACCCCTCAGATAATGAAGCAGTCCGTGCCCGCATGCAGCAAGATCTGGACAACATCCAGGCTTGGGCTCATAAGTGGCAAGTAACATTTGTGCCAGACAAGTGCCAGGCAATGACCATCTCCAACAAGACAGAGTCTAATCACCTCCCCATGACACTCAACGGCATTACCATCGCCGAATCCCCACCATCAACATCCTGGGGGTCACCATTGACCAAAAACTTAGCTGGACCAGCCACATAAATACTGTGGCGACAAGAGCAGGTCAGAGGCTGGATATTCTGTGGCAAGTGACTCACCTCCTGACTCCCCAAAGCCTTTCCACCATCTACAAGGCACAAGTCAGGCGTGTGATGGAATACTCTCCACTTGCCTGGATGAGTGCAGCTCCAACAACACTCAAGAAGCTCGACACCATCCAGGACAAAGCAGCCTGCTTGATTGGCACCCCATCCACCACCCTAAACATTCACTCCCTTCACCACCGGCACACTGTGGCTGCAGTGTGTACCATCCACAGGATGCACTGCAGCAACTCGCAAAGGCTTCTTCGACTGCACCTCCCAAACCCACGACCTCTACCACCCAGAAGGACAAGAGCAGCAGGCACATGGGAACACCACCACCTGCACGTTCGCCTCCAAGTTACACACCATCCCGACTTGGAAATATATCGCCGTTCCTTCATCGTTGCTGGGTCAAAATCCTGGAACTCCCTTCCTAACAGCACTGTGGGAGAACCTTCACCGCATGGACTGCAGCGGTTCAAGAAGGCGGCTCACCACCACCTTCTCAAGGGCAATTAGGGATGGGCAATAAATGCTGGCCTCACCAGCGACACCCACATCCCACGAACGAATAAAAAAAAGTTTATGTAGGATGGAGGATGGGAAGTCAGCAGGGAGAATATTGAAGTAGGCAAGTCTGGAAGTAGCAACAGTATGCATAAGGGTTTCAGAAGAACAAGGAACAAATCTTACTGCAATGTACAAGTGAGACACTACAAAGTGCAGTAACAGGAGTATCACCCCACGATATCTTAAACACATTAATTCAACTCCCTTATGCCTAATACAGTGAAATACTTGACACAAATATCTTTCAGTTAATTATTCCTGAATATTTAGATAAGGCTTGAAGCTTTCAAAGTGAAAGCAAAAACCTAGAGTATTTCTGATTTTTCCTCTGGAATTATTTAATCTATAACATTTCTCAGAATCTTGAGGACTTGTTTGAAAAGCACATGAGAATATGCTTAGGACACTAAAGGATTTTTTTGACTAATAGTTTATTTAGAATATTTTGTTTAGTAATTAGACGTAACTAACAAGTCACCAAATAAAACAGTCACAGCCTAATAAAATAAATTTCTTTTCACCAGAGGATTGAACATATGAAAAGATCTGTCAAATTCCCCATTGACTTAATGAGTTAATCCACCTCTGATGTGATACTGAGCCATACTGATCTGGATGGCACCAGGTTCCATCCCTAGTCTGTACTGTGTTATCTGATCTCAGCTAAGGCAATAGTTGGTACACTATAATTGGACTGATATTAAGACCCCACCTCTCCCTGATGGGGCGGGGGTTAAAGACTTAAACATGAGGAACACCTCCCCAACACGTCCCCACCACATTTTTTACAGCAGCGGATATCGTGGTGTCCGAGTGTCCTGCTGTAGAGAGGAGGGACATTTAATTAATATTTTTAAAATCAGGCAATTGGGAGCCAGATTTAAAATTCACTGCTGCACAGGTTTCCCAGGAGTCGGGAAACCCGGCAGTGAAAGGAAGGTGGGAGCTGCTGGCTCCACAAGGTAAGTGCCTTTCACAGCACTCCTTGCAGGCTAGGAGGAGCAGGAGTGCTTCCCCATCCCATCAGCCTCCCCCCTGCCAATTGCGACCTCTCTCTCCTCTCTGCCACGATGGAAGAACTCCCCCTCCCCCACACACCCCCCAACACTAGCTGCGATGGCCGTTCTCTATCTCACTCCCCCCTCCCCAAGCCGCAATGACCGACCTTCCCCCTCTCCCAATTGCCGGGAACCATCCCCAAGGGTCACAGACTGCAGCCTCCTGCCGCTGGCTTTCCCTCCCAGCTGCCGGCCAGACTGTGAATTTGGCCGACGGGCGGACGGGAAACAGATCAAAAAAATGATAACAAGGCCACCTCCACACCCTCCCCATCTCCCCGTAAATATCGAGGCCAGTGCCTCCGCACTGGAAGGGAGAAATAGTAAATCATTAACGTTTCCTGATGCTACCAGTGATCGCTGCTGGAAATCCACGTATACTAATGTTATGTAAGTACAAGACCCAATTTGGCTTTGATGTTCTAAGTTAAGTACGTTGCTGATATTCATTAACTAGGCTCAGAGATGAAAAATGACCAGTATCTTCATAGGAACAGGAGTAAACCATTCGGCCTCTCGAGCCTGTACCTCCATTCAATTAGATCATGGCTGATCTATACCTCAACTCTATACAGCAGGAATATAGTATTGAGATAGAGGATCAGCCATGATCATATTGAATGGCGGAGCAGGCTCAAAGGGCCGAATGGCCTACTCCTGCTCCTATTTTCTATGTTTCTATGTTTGTCTGCCTTTATTCCATATCCCTTGATACCCTTATCTAACAAAAATCTATTGATCTCAGTCTTCAAAATAGAATAAGAGTGAAAAATAGGGAAAAAAGGAAACAAAAAGATTGGTTCTTCATGTGGACAAAATCCATTAAAATGTTACTGATGAATAATGGAATTATTAAAAGGGGAACAAATGCTGGGGAAAATCTCAGACTGTTACTAACCTGTAACCTCAATGTTGAAGGTCAGTTTCTCTCCAGCTGCTTCACATATGTATTCACCTCCATCTTTTGACTCCACATTCTGAATGATAAGCTTTCGATTTTTACCATCAGATTCAAGTTTAATGTTTTTACTCCGACTGAGCAGTTTTCCATCTTTGAACCATTTAACCTCAGTTTTAGAATGTGACACTTCACAGCTGACGGTAGCATTCTCTGATTGTCGAACCTTCACCTCCTTCTGAACTGAATCTTTATTGGCAAATCCTGTTTCTAGTTCGGCAATCAAGAAAAGTTCAATTGGTACGTTGGAGATAAATCTAACCAGTGATTTGAACTCTAAGTTAGCAAAGGTTTGACGACGGACACCAATTTAATAATGCATTTAATTTTTTAAAACTTCAGTCCGAATTTTGTAAAATAAATTCTGTAAATTTCCAATCTCTGAATTGGCTCAGAATTCATCTTAACTCTTTTTAGAAGAACCAAACCACCACCATGCTCTTCAGATAAAGAAGGATGTCGTAAAGCTCTTTACAAGGACGAAGAAACACACTGAACACCAAGGAAGGGGTAATGGGGAAACAGATCCGGAGAAAGGAATTGAGGAGGTTTTGGATGAGCCATAACTTCCTCGAGCAAAATATTGGGAAGACTGAAGCCATTGTCTTGGGCCCCCACCACAGATTCCTCTCCCTCACCACCGAATCTATCAACCCACCTGCCTTAACGACACTACTTGGAAACTCATTTGACCCCAAGATGAATTTCTATCCCTGTACCTTCTCCATCAGAAAGACTGCTACCACCTTCATATCTTCTACTCCCACTCCAGCTCATTCCATCTGCTGCGGAAACCCTCATTCATGCCATAAAATACAAACCTGATTACTCCAATGTTCTCCTTACCAGTCTCCCAACCTCTTTCCTCCACAAACTACAGCTCGTCCATAACTCTGCTGCTCAAATTGCCCCCTAATCCACCAATGCCTCAAATTTAAAACTTTTGTCCTTGTGTTTAAATCGCTCCATGACCTTTCCCTCCCTACTCTGTAACCTCCTCCAGCCCTACAACCCTTCCCAAACTCTGTTCCTCTGACTCCAGCCTCTTATGCATCCCTCCCTCCCTCCCTCCAACCCACAATTGGCAGCCATGCCTTCAATTACCTTGGTCCCACTCTCCAGGATTACCTCTTCAAACTCCTCCACCTCTCTTGCTTCCTTGAAGACATTCTTTGAAACCCAACTCTTTGCCCAAGTCTTTGGTCACTCTTCATTATCTCCTTCTGTTTGGCTTGGAGTTTGTATCTTACTGCACCTCTATGTAACCATTTGGGACATTTCTTTGCATTAAAGGCACTGTATAAACGCAAGTTGTTGTTTTCGAAGCAAGGCGAGAATGGAAAGACAAAGGGAACTAGGGAGAGAGTTCGAGATCGTAACCAGCGAAGTCACAGCAATAGAACGGGAGCAGTTCCGAGGAATTCCTGACATACATTAGAAAACTACTATACGAGAGACGATTAAACTCTGAAAATATCTTCAGCAAACATAAAATGAAAACCAGACAATAAACCATCAACAATGATTACTAACCTATGACCTGAATATGGAAAATCAATTTCTCTCCAGCTGCTTCACAGATATAATTGCCTTCGTCCTTTGATTCTGCATTCTGAATGTTAAGTTTTCGAATTCTACCATCAGATTCAAGTTTAACTTTCTGACTGGGACTGAGAATTTTTCCACTTTTGGACCATTTGACCTCAGTTTTGAGTTGTGACACTTCACAGCTGAGAACAGCATTCTCTGATGCTCGAACCTTTACCTCCTTCTGAACTGATTCTTTATTGGCAAATACTGGTTCCGGCTCTGCAAATGAAAGAGTTTTGACTAGTAAGATCGATCAAGCATTTTTATTAATAGGAAAAGACTATTAGACCCAATAAGCCCATCCTTTTTTGATGCTGTTATCCTCATCTAGCCACCTTCTCATCAAACCCTTAGCACTCTCTCTCTTCTAACAACATATCTAGGCATCCCTTGAATCAATGTGTTGTTTTCTGTTAAATAAACTTTAAAAATTCTTATAATATTAATTTATTAAATGATAAAAATTAAAATACTCATTTCCTAAATTCCATTTGATTATAATTTATAGCAGACTTTGAAATTGAAGTACTTGGTAATAAAGCTCGCCAAATGGAGTTCAGCATTAACGAAGGTGATATACCTGGCTCCCAAATTCCTCTCGTGGGGCTTGACTGAGTGTAATGTGAAAGCATACCCTGTGCCTGCAGGCAATCTTATCAGTGGGTAGTAGGTGATAAGAAAGGGGAGGGGGGAGCAAGGACAGATCCTTGACGGTCACTGGAGTTGATGCTAATGGGGAAGAGAAGCCATTGCTCCGGATGCACGGGTCCATTTGGATAGGCAGTAACTGAACTAAGTAAGGGCAGTGCCAAAGAACTGGACACCAGGGAAGAGGCACTGGAGAAGGATAGTGTGGTTACCAAATCGAACACTGCAGAAAAGTTGAGGTGGGTGATGAAGGACATTGCACCACAGCCACAGCCACAAAGAATGTCATTCATGACTGCGAGTACGGTCATTTTGATGTCGTGAGAAGATTGGACGCCAGATTAGCCGAGATGTGAGCAGGGAGCTTTCGGTGTGATGGGCACAGAGATTGGAGGCAATGATGCAATCAAAGACACTAAAGAGGAAAGGGTGGTTGGGGATGAGGTATTAGTTGGAGAATATGGATGGGTCAAGGGAGAGGCTTTTGAGGAGGAGCTGACGACGGCAGTTTGGAAGGGAAGAGTGCCTGTGGAAGAGAACCACTGATCATGTCAGCTAGCATGGCACCAAGGAGGGAGTTGAGTGGTCGGGAGTTGGGTCTCAACTGGACAAAATAAGTTTGGTCAGAGCAGAGGGATAGAGAGGGGAGAAACAGCAGAAAGACAGTGTCCTTTTGGAGAAATTGATTTTAAGGTTCTTCCTACAGCCTCCTGGAGACATGCCATTTGGACTCAAAACCTGCTACAAAGGTATTCAACTGATGTCAACTATGGGCTCCACAGGGGTCTGGCAATGACTGATACCATTTTCAGTTCTGAATGTCATTCAGAAAGTATCCAATGTTGGAAAATTCAGCACCAGACAGGGGCTGCTGAATGCTGAATTTTCTAGTTTCAGCCATCTCCTATTCACGATCATAAATCAAAAAAGTTGCCCATCAGCACTGCTCACTGATAACGACCATAGCTGATGTCAACTGAGCTGCTGAGCATAGAGTTTAAGAACATAATAAAGAGTAGAATGACAAAATACCCATTGCACCAATAAACAATCAGTGGTTCAAGAAGTCGCCCACGACCACCACATTGTCAGAACAACTAAGTCCCTTGCTTTTTGTGGTACATATTAATGATTTGGACTTGAATGTGAGGGACTTGATCAAGCAGTTTGCAGATGATACAAAAATTGGCCGTGTGGTTGATAGTGAAGAGGAAAGCTGTAGACTGCAGGAAGATATCAATGGACTGGTCAGGAGGGCAGAAATGTGGCAAATGGAATTCAATCTGGAGAAGTGTGTGGTAATGCATTTGGGGAGGGCAAACAAGGCAAGCGAGTACATAATAAATGGGAGGATACGGAGAGGTGTAGAGCAACAAACGGACCTTGGAGTTTCTATAGTTATATAAAAAGAAAAAGGGTGGCTAAGGCAAACATAGGTCCCTTAGAGGATGAGACCGGGAAATTAATGGTGGGAAACATGGAGATGGCAAAAATGCTGAACAAATATTTTGTTTCAGTCTTTACAGTAGAGGACACTAAGAATATCCCAACACTGGACAAACAGGGGACTCTCGGGGGGGAGGAGCTAAATACGATTAAAATCACTCAGGAGATGGTACTCAGTAAAATAATGGGACTCAAGGCGGATAAATCCCCTGGACCTGATGGCTTCCATCCTAGGGTCTTGAGGGAAGTGGCAGTAGGGATTGTGGATGCTTTGGTGATAGTTTTCCAAAATTCCCTGGACTCAGGAGAGGTCCCGGCAGATTGGAAAACTGCTAATGTAACACCGTTATTTAAAAAGGGTAGTAGGCAGAAGGCTGGAAATTATAGGCCAGTTAGCTTAACATCTGTGGCGGGTAAAATTTTGGAGTCTATTATTAAGGAGACAGTAACGGAACATTTAGATAAGCATAATTTAATAGGACAAAGTCAGCATGGCTTTATGAAGGGGAAGTCATGTCTGACAAATTTGCTTGAGTTCTTCGAGGATATAACGTATAGGGTGGATAAAGGGGAACCAGTGGACATAGTGTATTTAGACTTCCAGAAGGCATTCGACAAGGTGCCACATAAAAGATTATTACTTAAGATAAAAAATCACGGGATTGGGGGTAATATTCTGGCATGGGTGGAGGATTGGTTATCGAACAGGAAGCAGAGAGTTGGGATAAATGGTTCATTTTCGGACTGGCAACCAGTAACCAGTGGTGTTCCACAGGGGTCGGTGCTGGGTCCCCAACTCTTTACAATCTATATTAACGATTTGGAGGAGGGGACCGAGTGCAACATATCAAAATTTGCAGATGATACAAAGATGGGAGGGAAAGTAGAGAGTGAGGAGGACATAAAAAACCTGCAAGGGGATATAGACAGGCTGGGTGAGTGGGCGGAGATTTGGCAGATGCAATATAATATTGGAAAATGTGAGGTTATGCACTTTGGCAGGAAAAATCAGAGAGCAAGTTATTTTCTTAATGGCGAGAGACTGGAAAGTACTGCAGTACAAAGGGATCTGGGGGTCCTAGTGCAAGAAAATCAAAAAGTTGGTATGCAGGTGCAGCAGGTGATCAAGAAAGCCAACGGAATGTTGGCTTTTATTGCTAGGGGGATAGAATATAAAAACAAGGAGGTATTGCTGCAGTTATATAAGGTATTGGTGAGACCGCACCTGGAATACTGCATACAGTTTTGGTCTCCATACTTAAGAAAAGACATACTTGCTCTCGAGGCAGTACAAAGAAGGTTCACTCGGTTAATCCCGGGGATGAGGGGGCGGACATATGAGGAGAGGTTGAGTAGATTGGGACTCTACTCATTGGAGTTCAGAAGAATGAGAGGCGATCTTATTGAAACATATAAGATTGTGAAGGGTCTTGATCGGGTGGATGCAGTAAGGATGTTCCCAAAGATGGGTGAAACTAGAACTAGGGGGCATAATCTTAGAATAAGGGGCTGCTCTTTCAAAACTGAGATGAGGAGAAACTTCTTCACTCAGAGGGTGGTAGGTCTGTGGAATTTGCTGCCCCAGGAAGCTGTGGAAGCTACATCATTAGATAAATTTAAAACAGAAATAGACAGTTTCCTAGAAGTAAAGGGAATTAGGGGTTATGGGGAGCGGGCAGGAAATTGGACATGAAGCTGAGTTCGGATCGGTCAATGCCCTGTGGGTGGCGGAGAGGGCCCAGGGGCTATGTGGCCGGGTCCTGCTCCGACTTCTTGTGTTCTTTAGATTTGTGGTTGGGATCAGATCAGCCATGATCTTATTGAATGGCGGAGCAGGCTCGAGGGGCCGATTGGCCTACTCCTGCTCCAATTTCTTATGTTCTTATGTTCTTATGTCCAAAGATCCTTGAAGGTAGATAAGGTGGCTAAAAAGGCATACAGGATACTTTTCTTTATTAGCCAAGGCATAGAATATAAGAGCAGGGAGGTTATGCTAGAACTGTTTAAAACATTGGTTAGGCCACAGCTTGAGTACTGCGTACAGGAAGTATTTGATTGCACAAGAGAGGGTACAGAGGAGATTTACGAGGATGTTGCCAGGACTGGAGAATTTTAGCTATGAGAAAAGATTGGATAGCCTAGGATTGTTTTCTTTGGAACAATGGAGGCTGAGGGGAGATTTAATTGAGATATATAAAATTATGACGTGACTAGATAGAGTGGATAGGGAGGACCTATTTCCCTTAGCAGAGGGGTCAATGGCCAGGGGGCAGATTTAAAGTAATTGGTAGAAGGACTAGAGGGCAGCTGAGGAGAAATTTTTCCATCCAGGTGGTGGGGGTCTGGAACTCACTGCGTGAAAGGGTGGTAGAGACAGAAACCCTCAACTCATTTAAAAGGAGAGAGAGGTAGAGAGGCGGAGGTTTAGGAAGGGAATTCCCGAGCTTAGGGCCTAGGCAGCTGAAGGCATGGCTGCCAATGGTGGCGCATTTAAAATCGGGGATGCACAAGAGGCAAGAATTGGAGGAGCGCAGAGATCTCAGAGGGTTGTAGCACAGATAGGGAGGGGCGAGGCCATGCAGGTATTTGAAAACAAGGATGCGAATTTTAAAATCAAAGCATTCCCGCAACGGGAGCCAACGTAGGTCAGCGAACACAGGGGTGATGGGAGCGCGGGACTTGGTGCAAGTTAGGATATGGGCAGCACGGTTTTGGATGAGCTCAAGGTTAAGGAGGGTGGTAGATGGGAGGCCAGCTGGAAGACCATTGGAATGGTAACAAAGGTATGGATGAAGGTTTCAGCAGCAGATGAAATGAGGCAGGAACGGAGAAGGGTGATGTTACGGAGGTGGAAGTAGGCGGTCTTGGTGATGGAGCAGATATGTGGTCGGAAGCTCATCTCAGGGTCAAATCAGACGCCATGGTTGCCAACGGTTTGGTTCAGCCTCAAACAGTGGCCGGGGAGAGGGATGGAGTCGGTGGCTATGGAACGGAGTTTGCAGTGGAGACCAAAGACAATGGCTTCGCTCTTCCCAATATTTAGTGGGACGAAATTTTTGCTCATCGTCAGACAAGCAATGTGACAAATCAGAGACAGTGGAGGGGTTGAGGGAGGCAGCTGTGAGGTAGAGCTGGGTGTCGTCAGCGTACATGTGGAATCTGACATCGTGTTTTAGGATTATGTCACCGAGAGGCAGCATGTAGATGAGAAATAGGAGGGGGCCAAGGATAGATCCTTGGGGGACTCCAGAGGTAATGGTGCAGGAGCAGGAAGAGAAGCCATTGCAGGTGATCCTACGAATGGATAGATAAGAACAGAACCAGGCGAGCGCAGTCCCACCCAGCTGGACGATAGAGGAAAGGCGAAGGAGGAGAATGGTGTAGTCAACCGTGTCAAAGGCTGCAGATAGGTCGAGAAGGATGAGGAGGGATAGTTCACCATCATCACAGTCACATAGGATGTCATTTGTGACTTTGATAAGGGCCGTTTCAGTACTGTGGCAGGGGCGGAAACTGGCGCACAACTGGTTTAGCCATCCATCCCTACATCTAGCTGGGCCGCATCAAGTGCTATGGCGCACACTCTCCTCTGCCAAAAGCACACACTATTCTATGATCATCCTGGCCAGAAAATATAATGCCCTTTTTGTTCTCCACTACCAATCGTCTCCTAAATCCCTCTCCCCTACCCCTTTCCCCTCACCTCACCTAATTACAAGGAGCTCAAGGACCTCTTTGTCACTAAGATTGAGACCATCCATTTAGCTGCCTCTACTGTTTCCCTCCTTTCCCCTTGCCCATCAAACCAAATCTTCCCCAAGCTTCCCCCACCCTAGTCCAGAACACACCTTTCTCCACTTTCTCTCCTATCTCCTTTCATGCCCTTGCCAAGCTCATTTCGCCCTTGAGATTCATCTCCTGCTCCGG
This sequence comes from Heptranchias perlo, assembly GCF_035084215.1. NCBI lineage: Eukaryota > Metazoa > Chordata > Chondrichthyes > Hexanchiformes > Hexanchidae > Heptranchias > Heptranchias perlo. The sequence goes on from NC_090326.1 coordinate 158,089,707, forward strand.
CACCATTCTCACTAAACTGCTGACCACCCAATGTCCCTTCCTGGCCCCTATGCTAGCTGAGGTTGTAAATGGTTCCCTCTCACGTTCTGTCCGTCTCACTTTCAAAACCACCGTCATCACCTCCTCCTCAAAAATCCCAGCCTCAACCCCTCTGTCCTTGCAAACTACCATTGCAGCTCCAATATTTCTTTCCTCTCCAATGTTCTTGAATGAGTTGTCACCTCCCAAATCCTTGCCCATCTTTTCTGCAACTGCATATTTGAATCTCTCCAATCAGGTTTCCATCCCTGTCACAGCAATGAAATTGCCCTACCAAGGTCACAAATGACAGCCTTCTGTTGTAACCATGCTGTATTATCCTCCTCTACCACTCTGCAGCCTTCAACACTGCTCCTCCAACGTCTTCTCTCCATTTTCCAGTTCAGTGGGATTGCTCTCACTTGGTCCCATTCTTAACTAAACAATTGAAGCCACAGCGTTTCCAGCAATGGCTTCCCTTCCCACTCCTGCACCATTACCTCCCAAGTCCTTCAAGGATCCGTCCTTGGTTCCATTCTCTTCCTCATCTACATGCTGCCCCTTAGTAACATCATCCACAGACATGGGGCTAGCTATCTACATATATGTTGATGACACCCAGCTCTACCTCTCTACGACCTAGAATTATAGAATTGTTACAGCACAGAAGGAGGCCATTTGGCCCATCGAGTCTGTGCCGGCTCTCTGCAAGAACAATCCAGTTAGTCCCACTCCCCCGTCCTAGCCCCACTGCACGTGCAAATTTTTTCCCTTCAAGTACTTATCCAATTCCCTTTTGAAAGCCACGATTGAATCTGCCTCCGCCACCCCTTCAGGCAGTGTATTCCTGATCTCAATGCCTCCATTGCCTGTGTTATCAGACTGTTTGTCTGATATCTAGTCTTGAATGAGCCACAACTTCCTCCCGTTAAACACTAAGATGAATGAATGTTCGGCCACTGCCACAAACTCTGTGCCCTCGTCAGAAATTCCATCCCCCAATCCAGCCAGTCTCAGGCTAAGCCAGACTGTTCGCAGTCTCAGCACCCTATTCGACCTATGTGCTCTCCATCACAAAGACCACCTACTTCCACTTCTGTAATATTGCTTGCCTCAGCACATCTGCTGCTGAAACCTTCATCCATGCCTTTGTGACCATCAGACTCAACTGCCCGGTAGCCATCCAAATTGACAGAGAGACCAGCTGCTGGGAAAACCGGCGGCAGGAGACCGCAGCCGGGGACCCTTGGGAACGGTCCCCAGCAATCGCGATCGCGGGGCAGACTAGAGATCGGGGGCTGGGGAAGGGTTGTCCGATCATAAGGGCTAGAAGGAGAAGGAAGGCCGAAGGTTTGCTTGAGTGGCCGGGGGGAGCACTCCTCCTCCTCCTGACCCACAAGGAGTGCTATAAAACAGCACTTACCTTCGGGAGCCAGCAGCTCTCGTCTCCATTTCACTGTCAGGTTTCCCGAGCCATGAGAAACCCAGCCAGTAGCAGTTAAATTTAAATCAGGCTCCCAATTGCACTATGGGAGCCTGATTTAAATATGTTAATGAAGAGTCCCACCTCTCCAAGATGGGACACTCGCATGGCTTGAAACCCGCTGCCATGGAAGCGGCAAAGGTGCATAAGCGTTCCCTATTTTTTTTTAAAGAGTTTACCCCCCACCCCCCCCAATCTCCTCTCGCCAGTCGTGTGTGGGGGGGGGGGGTTAATATCGAGGCCTCTGTCTCCATCTCTCTTTCTACATTACAACAGTGACTACACTTCACAAAGTATATCATTGTCTGTAAAGTGCTTTGGGACATCCTGAGGTCGTGAAATCATAGAATGGTAACGGCACAGGAGGCCATTCAGCCCATCGAGCCTGTGCCAGCTCTCTGCAAAACCAATCCAGCTAGTCCCACTCCCCTGCTCTTTCCCCATAGCCCTGCAAATTTTTCTCCTTCAGGTGCCCATCTAATTCCTTTTTTTTCCAATTGAATCTGCTTCCATCACCCCCTCAGGCAGTGCATTCCAGATCCTAACCACTCACTGCGTAAAAAAGTTTTTCCTCATGTCGCCTTTGGTTCTTTTGCCAATCACCTTAAACTCGTGTCCTCTGGTTCGCGACCCTTCTGCCAGTGGGAACTGTTTTTCTTTATTTACTTTGTCTAAACCTCTCATGATTTTGAACACCTCTCTCAACCTTCTCTGCTCGAAGGAGAACAATCCCAGCTTTTCCAGTCTATCCACGCAACTGAGGTCCCTCATCCCTAGAAACATTCTAGTAATCCTCTTCTGCACCCTCTCTAAGGCCTTCACATCTTTCCTAAAGTGCGGTGCCCAGAACTGGACACAATACTCCAATTGTGGCCGAACCAGTGTTTTATAAAGGTTCAACATAACATCCTCGCTTTTGTACTTAGGCCTCTATTTATAAGGAAGCCGTTCAAGTGGGGGGAGTAAAAGAGAATGTGGTTGTAGCTGGCGACAGTTTAGTTAGGGTGATAGACACTGTTCTCTGCAGCCAGAAGCATGAGTCCCGAAGGCTATGTTGCCTACCCAGTGCCAGGATTAAGGACATCTCCTCCGGGCTGGAGAAGAACTTGCAGTGGGAGGGGGAGAATCGAGTTGTCGTGGTCCACGTAGGTAAGAAAAAGGTTCTGCTGAGAGAGTTTGAGCAGCTAGGGACTAAATTAAAAAGCAAAACCACAAAGGTAATAATCTCTGGATTATTACCTAAGCCACGAGCAAATTGACATTGGGTCAATAGAATCAGGGAGATGAATGCGTGGCTCAAAGATTGGTGTGGGAGAAGTGGGTTTCGATTCGTGGGGCACTGGCACCAGTACTGGGGAAAGAGAGAGCTGTTCCGTTGGGACAGACTCCACCTGAACCATGCTGGGACCAGAGTTCTAGCGAATCGAATAACTGGGGAGGTAGATAGGGCTTTAAACTAAATCGGGGGGGGGGGCGGGGAGGGAAAGGGTCCCGGTGGAGAGAAATCTAAAATGCTAGAGAAAAGACAAGAAAGCAGTGCTGGAAAGTGTTTGGAGTAGGGATAACCAGATTGTGTCAGGAAGGGACAGGACATACAAACAAAAGAGTGCACGAACAAATAGGGTCCGGGTAAGAAAAAATGGTAATAAGACAAGTAGGGCCATAGTACAAAAAAATGATAAGATGTCTAAAAATGTTAAAAAGGCAAATCTAAAGGCACTGTATCTGAATGCACGAAGCATTCGTAATAAGGTAGACGAATTAATAGCGCAAATAGATGTAAACGGATACGATATAATTGCGATTACAGAGACATGGGGCTCGATTTTCGAGTCGGGTTACCTGCGGGTTTCCAGCGGGGGGGCCCCGAAAATCCCGATATCCGGTCACGTGACCGGATCGCGCCGAAATCCCGGCCACTTCCGGGTACCGCGCTGACGTGCGGGGCTGCGCGCGCAAGCCCCGCTGGTGGGAATCCTGCAGGCAATTAAAGCCAGCGGGGTTCCACTTGAGTGTACTTACCTTGCTTGTTGAGGTCAGTTAATGAGCTGAAGCAGCTGTCAAAAGAGGAAGTGTGGGATTTTAGGTTCAAGGCAGTGAGTTTGACACACTGGGGGAAACAGTCTCTCTCCAACCAGGCGTGTTGCAGCCAGCAGCCTGTGGCAGGTGCCAAGGTGCACTCCACGGGGGAGAGCCCTCACCCACGCAGGAGGCCACCGCGTCACATAGGGCAACCCCTGCCCTCCACCACCCCCCGCCAAGCCAGAGGATAGACCAACATGAAACCGCAGCCCCAGTCCGAGGAACCACCCACCTACCCTGCACAACCCCTCAGACCAACACCTGCCAGTTGGGTGGTGCGTGGACACCCTCGGAGGACGAACAGCATGACCAGCCCCAGCAGCCTCGCAGTCCACGCCGTCCGCCGCAGAGACGTGGAGCCCCCCAACACGGTGTTGTTGCACGCCCACCTGCACAGCAGGAGGGAGGGCTACCGCAGAGAGAGACGCATCGCAGAGGGCACTACCCTCGCCACAGGGTCCACAGACCGAGGCGCAGCTCCCCAGACCTCTCCGAGCAGCAGTGCACAGGGAGGCGCAGATTCGCTCGACATGTAGTCGTGGACATCTGCAGGCTCTTTCATGCCGAGCTGCTCCTGGCTGGCCCCAGCACCATCTGCTTACCTGTCGCTGTCAAAGTCACCACTGCCCTCCACAACTTCTCCTCCGCATCCTTCCAGGGTGCAGCCGGCTACACCGCCGATGTCTCTCAGTCGTCTGCACGGAAGAGCCCTGCAAATACACCTGCACCTACTCTGCAGTAACACGATGGGTGGCATCAGTGGTGGGTCCTCATAGTGATACCCAGGAGCGGGCATTATTGGACACAACGGACAGGATTCGCGGAGACATGGCAGTGGTGGTGTCAATATAATGTGTGCTGTTTGTTGCTCTGAAATTCAATATAGGTAACACCCAGGACAAACCCTCAGACACCCTTGTGCACCCCCTTCATGCTCACGACACGTTTGCCTTACGCTGCCTACTGCACATATGTGATGCATGCCCTGTGGCTGCAGCACAGGTGGTGGCAGGTTGAGTGAGGCTGGCCGTGAGGGAGATGCACGAGAGGGTGAGTATGAGATGGAGCAATGAGATTGTATGAGGATTGGGTTGCGTGTTAGTGGCAGGATGAGTACTGGCGAGGTGAGTAGGTGGAGGTAAGATGAGGATGGGGTTTGAGTGGGTATGAAGGGTGATGTGACAGAGTAGTGTTGGCGGTGCCGAAGGAGATGTGGGGTGGGGGCAGTGTTGTGGCAGACGGAGTGTAGGGGAAAGACTTCGTGTTCTCACTGTGGCTGACCTACTGCGGTCATTGCAGCGCCTCCTGCACTGTATGCAGGTGGGCCATATGTTGGTGGCGCAGGTGACCCCCTCTGCCACCTCGAGCCAGGCCTTCTTGGTGGCAGAGGCAGGCCGCTTCCTCCCGCCCGCCGGGGGGAAGATCTGTGTCCTCCCCCTCCTCCTCACCCCATCTGATGATACCTGGGGTGAGGCATCATTAAACTGGGAGCAGCCTTCCCCCTGGGCTGCTCCATGCTGCAATTTGTTCCATTGGTTGCAGCATCTGTCAGTGGAGGACTGCCCCTTTAACTAGAGAGCCTCCAGCTGACAGATCGTACTGCGCATGCGCAGCCCGCCCGACGCGCAGACCAGCAGCGTGGACCCCGGAGGAGCAGGTAATTGATTCCTATTAGTGTGTTGCCTGCTACGATCGCGCGGGCAACCCACTAATTTCGCCGAGCGTGTTGACCACGCTCCCGGAGGACCACCCGCTGGGAACCCGCAGGCCTGCTAAATTCGAGCCCATGGCTGCAGGGTGACCATTAATTTTGTCCCGATTATTGTTTCTAAAAGCTTCACCACCACCGAGGTTAAACTGACTGGCCTGTAATTGTTGGGTTTATCCTTACACCCTTTTTTGAACAAGGGTGTAACATTTGCAATTCTCCAGTCCTCCGGCAATGCCCCCGTATCTAAGGAAAATTGGAAGATTGTGGCCAGTACTTCCGCAATTTTCACGCTTACTTCCCTCAGCAACCTAGGACGCATCCCATCTGGACCTGGTGATTTACCTATTTTAAGTACAGCCAGCCTTTTCTACTAACTCCTCTTTATCAATTTTTATCCCATACTGGGGGGTGATTTTAAACCCCAAGAACGGGTGGGAGTTGAAAATAGTTGTTTTTTGGGTCGCGACCACAACCTGGCTTTATTTCCGGCTTTAACATCGGCGCGTAGTACAGGCTTCCCACTAGGAACGCAAAGTCCAAACATTTTGCGGTTGCTACCCAAAAAAAATATTTTCAACTCCCACCCACCCCCAACCCACCTGTTCTTGGGGTTTAAAATCACCTACAGTATCTCAACTACCTCCTCTTTTACTGTGGCTTTGGCCATATCTTCTTCCTTGGTAAAGACAGATGCAAAGTACTCATTTAGTACCTCTACCGTGCCCACTGCCTCCATGCGTATATTTCCTTTTTGGTCTCTAATCGGCCGCACCCTTCCTCTTACTACCCATTTACTATTTACATGTGCTATATAAATACAAGTCTCTCGTTCACTCTCCCCCTCAGTTACCTAGGCCAGGAATTTCCTCAAAGCTTCTCCTACCCCACTGCCATAATTTTGCCGGAAATGCTGCAGAAATCCCACTAACACACGTAAGCAGGGTTTCCGCCGCACCTCTGGTGAAATTGCAGTGGCAGAACAGGAGCAGGTCAAAGGAAATTCCCGGCCATGATTGTTATGATTTTAACAGGTAGCAGAAAAAGAACATCTGCATTTTAAAGTCTGAAATCTGTTTTTATTAAAGTGACGAATGCAGGGAAATACATTGTTCACACTGCGAAAATTGTTCTAGTCATTCATATTTTATGGAAATTAACCAGCTTTGTTCCAAACCCTTTAATTTATCTTGGTTTAGTGCTTATTAAATCCACTTTCCGTAAAGAGAGAATTCCGAGGTGGCAAGTGTCATACTTCAGTAGCCAATGTATCATCTAAGGGTTGACTGTTACAATCCCTGGGTCATGCAATTATTTAACTAGATATTGGGAAGAAAAACGTGCATTACAGATCAATTACTTAAATTCGGTGTAAAGTAATGCAATCGATCAGGAGTAAATTTGATGATTATCTATACAACCACAACCTGGAAAATAGCAGTCAACATGGCTTTAGAAAATGGCTTTGAGGAAGGTACAATCCAAGTGGACTGTGGTAAGCTCAAAGGTATTATGTACTTTGACTTCCAAAAGGCATTTAATAACATTCCACTGAAAGGCTATTAGTTAAGCTCAAAGTTTTGGAGATTCAGTATAAAACTTGGAAATGGATAAGACATTGGAAGAAGGGTAGAAAACAACAGGTACTTGTTAAAAGGAGTTATTTCAGAGTGGGGTGGGAGTACTAAGTGTACTGAGAGGGATCAATGTACAGACCACTATATTTCTAATCTACATCAACCTGGATTCAGAAACTGGTCAGAATTGCAGATGACACCAAACTAGGATTGGCAGTAAAATCAAAGGGGGCAGCTCAGAAATTAAGAGACTTAGACAAAATATGTGTAGATGGCAAAAAAATGGCCGATGAAATTTAATGCAGACAAGTGTAAAATACTGCACATGCTTATTTTGTGAATGGTGCAAAAATATCTAAGGATGAAGTTGAAAGAGGCTTCCCAATGCTGGACATCAATCAATAAAGCCAAGAGCTAATTAAACTACATTGTCAGAAAAGTAAAATATAAGGCAGGGGAACTTGTGATCAAAGTGTACAGTGCTCTGGTCAGTCTACACCTTGAATAATGTGGCCAGTTTTGGTCACTGAGAAACATGGGAGACATTCAAGCGCTGGAAATAGGGCTGATCCCTAGTATCAGGGGACCAAGTTATAAGAAAAGGTTTGGGGACTTGAGCATTTTTAGCCTAGAAAGGAGACATTCGAGAAGACGGTTAAGGGAACGGAAAAAGTAAATCCAGAATACCATTTTAATTTAAATTGTTAATAATAGGGCAATTGGTTTAAACTAATAAAAGGTATATTTAGGACAGATAGCAGGAAGTTTTCCACACAAAGATAGAGTAATGTAGTCAAAAACCCTGGAATCAGTTGCATAGAATGTACAGCACAGAAACAGGCCATTCGACCCAGCAGGTCTATGCCGGTGTTTATGCTCCACACTTCATCTAACACCATTAACATATCCTTCTATTCCTTTCCCCCTCATGTACTTATCAAGCTTCCCCTTAAGAGACAATTAGGTGCAGCAATGTGGGTTATCACATTGTGGGGATATCCGATCATTTTTTCTTCACAGAAAGAATTTTGGGATTGAGCTGTGTTTAGAAACATCATGAATTCAGGCAGTTGTAAAAAAAGGGGGAAGCTACAGACGGTAGGGATTGAAGATGTGTATCGATGCATATTCTATTGGAACTCACTTTGTACTGTTCTCAGTACACTGTGAAAGACCATTACTTCTCATATAAGCAATGAACCATAATTACTCAATTCAACACATATACATGTTATTGGCAATAAAGAACTTTTCTTTTGCAGACATCCTGCATTGGTCAACTAGATGAAAAAAGTATGGAGATTTTTATTGTGAAAAGCTCAAAGAATTTAATGGCTCAGCTGTTCTGAATGAGACACTGGTATAAACAAACTGTACTCAGCTATGGATCATTATGTGATAATTACACTCTTGACCTTTGAACTGTATAATATACTCATATATGCACAACGTATATGTTTACATATTAAACTCTGAAAATTGTAATTGCTGGACACGATAGTTAAGAAAAGAAACTGACAATATTTAAGATAACTGGCAAAAAAAGAGGGAAGATGAGGAGAAATGTTTTTATGCAGCGAGTTGTGATGATCTGGAATGCACTGCTTGAAAGGGTGGTGGAAGCAGATTCAATAGTAAGTTTCAAAAGGGAATTTGATATATACTTGAAAAGGAAAAATTTACAGGGCTGTGGGGAAAGAGCTGAGGAATGGTAATAATTGGATAGTCTTTCAAAGAGCTGGCACATGCACAATGGGCTGAATGGCCTCCTTGTATGCTGTAAGATTCTATGATCATAAGATCATAAGAAATAGGAGCAGGAGTAAGCTATCCAGCTCCTCGAGCCTGCTCCGCCATTCAACAAGATCATGGCTGATCTTCTACCTCAACGCCATTTTCCTGCACTATCCCCATATCCCTTGATGCCTTTAATACCTCGAAATCTATCAATTTCTGTTTTGAATGTACTCAATGACTGAGCCTCCACAGCCCTCTGGGGTAGAGAATTCCAAAGATTCACCACCTTCTGAGTGAAGAAATTTCTCCTCATCTCAGTCCTAAATGACCTACCCCTTATTTTGAGACTGTGACCCCGAGTTCTAGACTCCCCAGCCAGGGGAAACATCCTCCCTGCATCTACCCTGTCGAGCCCTGTAAGAATTTTGTACGTTTCAATGAGATCACCTCTCATTCTTGTAAACTCTAGAGAGTACAGGCCTAGTCTATTCAATCTCTCCTCATATGACAATCCCACCATCCCAGGAATCAGTCTGGTAAACCTTCACTGCACTCCCTCTATGGCAAGTATATCCTTTTTTAGGTAAGGATATATTAGCAAACATAAAAATGAATATTTAAAACATTTTCTCTTGGCAAAGGACTGGAACAGATGTGGAACTCCAATATTCATAGCATCCAAAATGATTCTTCCAGCTCCACGGCATCAATATCTCAATCAAGCAACCCATGCCAAACTACAGCTGAACCTGGACAACATCTATGCTTGGATTGACAAATAGCAAGTAAAATGCATGCCACTTAAGTGTCAGACAATGCTTGTTACCAACAAGAAAAAAGGTCCAAACACCATGACTTTCAACAGCACCGCCCTCGTCAAGTACCCCACAATCAACATCGAGGGTCACCACTGACCAGAAGCTTAAATGAACCAGCCGCATCAACAACATGGCTACAACAGCAGAGCTGAGGCTGGGTACTCTGACAAGTGGTTCACTTCCTGACCCCTCAAAGCCTCCCTCCCCACCATGTAGAAGTCTCAAATTAGGAGTATTCACCACTTATCTGCATGGGTGCAGCTGCAACACTCAAAAGTTTGACACCTTCCAGAATAGAATTGTCCACTTGACTGGCGACCCTGCCACTGGACTTAATATCATCACCTCCACCACTAGTGCATTGTTGCTGCAATATGTACTCTCTATTGGATGCACTGCAGCAAATCACCAAGCTTACTTCAACAGAATCTCCAGCCCTGTGATCTCTACCACCAAGAAGGACACTGGAACATCACCTCCATGTTCCCCTCCAAGTTTACACCACCATGAATTGGATATATACCTCCATTCCCTCATGGTTGCTGGGTCAAATTCCTGGAATTCCCTACCTTAAACTATTGTGGGAGCACCATCATAAGGACTGCAACAGTTCAAGAAGGCCCACTACCACCTTCTCGAGGCAACTAGGGATGGGCAGTAAATGTGGCCTTGTCAGCAATGCCCACATCCCAAGAACAAATTAAAAAATTGTGTCTGAAGGTAACAGGCCACATTGGAAATTAAACCACTTCAAAAAAATCAAAGTACACCATGATGTCTTGCCAGCAAAAGTAAATAATTGAAATACCTGGTCCCTTTACACTCATTACATAGAATTACATTGAGTCTGCAGCAGAGAAACAGGCCATTCGGCCCAATTTGTCTGTGCCGGCACATGAGCCTCCTCTCACCCCTCTTCATCTAATCCTATCAGCATATCCTCCTAGTCCTTTCTCCCTCTGTGCTTATCTAGCATCCCCTTAAATGCATCGATGCTATTTGCTTCAACTACACCTTTTGGTAGTGCATTCCACATCCTTACCACTCTTTGGGTAAACAAGCTTCTCCTGAATTCCCTATTGGATTTATTAGTGGCTAGATATATTTATGACCTCAAGTTTTGGACACCCCACAAGTGGAAACATTTTCTCTACGTCTATCCTATCAAGCCCTTTCATTATCTTAAGGGTCACCCCTCAGCCTTCTCTTTTCTAGAGAGAAGAGCGCCAGTCTGTTCAGCCTTTCCTGATAAGTACATCCTCTCAGTTCTGGTATCATCCTTGTGAATCTGTTTTGCACCTTCTCCAATGCCTATATATCCTTTTTATAATATGGAGACCAGAACTGTGCAGTACTCCAAGTGTGGTCTGACCAAAGTTCTATACAAGTTTAACATAACTTCTCTGCTCTTTAATTCTATCCCTCTAGCAATGAACCCCTGTGCTTGGTTAGCTTTTTATACGGCTTTATTAACCTGCATCACTACTTTTAGTGATTTGTGTAGCTGTACCCCTAGATCCCTCTGCTCCTCTACCCCATTTAGACTTATTATCCAAGCAGTATGTGGCCTTCTTATTCTTCCTACCAAAATGCACCACCTCACACTTATCTATATTGAAATTCATTTGCCATTTACATACCTATTCTGCAAGTTTATTAATGTCTTCCTGTATTTTGTCCCATTCTTCCTTTTTATTAACTACACCTCCCAATTTGGTGCTGTCCGCAAATTTTGAAATTGTATTTCCAATTCCCGAGTCCAAATCATGAATGTAAATTGTGAACAACAGTGGTCCCAGCACCGATCCCCGTGGAACACCATTTCCCACCTTTTGCCAGTCTGAGTAGCTACCCTTAACCCCTATCCTCTGTTTTCTGTTTTGTAGCCAGTTTGCTATCCATTCTGCTACCTGTCCCCCGTCTCTATATGCTCTGACCTTAGTCATGAGTTTACTATGTGGTATCTTATCGAAGGCTTTTTGAAAATCCAAATATATTACATCTACTACATTACCCTTGTCCACTCTTTGTTACTTCTTCAGAGAATTCAATAAGGTTGGTCAAGCATGACTTTCCCTTTTGAAGTCCGTGCTGACTATTGTTTATTATATTTTCGGTTTCTAGATGTTTTTCTATTACATTTTTGAGTAAAGATTCCATTATCTTTCCTACCACCGACATTAAGCTAACTGGTCTATAGTTCCCTGGACTTTTCCTATCTCCCTTCTTAAATATAGAAACAACGTTAGCTGTCCACCAGTTCTCTGGCACTATTCCCTTTTCTAATGCATTTTTATATATATGTAATAGTGCCTCTGCTATCTCTTCCCTAACTTCATTTAATATGAGTGGATAATTAATCATAACAGAAAAGCCCTAAGGGTAAGATGATCCTGAGTGAAGCAGCAGGGCCATTCCTGCAGGTCTTGTTACAGTGACCATTAACAGTGAAAAAGAGACGCTGCTGCCTTTGTAGCCCCTAGCAATTGCCAAGCAGTTTAATAGAAAAATTACAATTAAGGCATGATGTGATAAGCCAATAACTAGAACATACACTTCACACCCTGGGCTGAAGTTGAAGTTGGGTCTTCACAGATAAAAGGAAGTGACTGAAAATTGTATTTCGAATGCATCATCTATAATTCCACGATGTCATTTTATTTTACTTGTCTTACCTTTGACAGTAACATTGGTGGTGATCTCTTCCTCTTCGGTTTTAAATACATATGCCCCAGAATCTCCAGATCTGGCATTGTGAAGGATCAGTCTTCGTGCTGTGCCTTCTGATTCAACACTTACTGCTTTGCTCAGCTTTACTTCTTGTCCTTTTCTATACCATTTCCCTTCTACAGTAGACTTAGACACGTCACAAACAACGACTATCTTCTCCCCCACACTTGCTGTGTACTCTGTCTGTGTTGTTGACTTCTTCAAGATAGTTGCAACTGGTTCTGCAAAAGTAAAAAGAAATAGAAATGTTATAATATAACTGTTGGATAATACCATAACCTTTAGGAAATGTTCTAATGCACAAATAATCACAACTGGATTAACTAGAAAAATAGCTGTGCCACGTTACCAGTTAATGTGTCTTTTTTAATCCTTGTCCTAATGAATAAACTGGAAATTTATATGCCGATACCACAAAATCTTTGACTAATACTTCAAATTTTCAATTTCCCATGTATACATAAAGGCACACAGAGGTCTATCCATAAAAATTAAAAATTGTTCCCCACACCATGGGCTCGATTTTCCCAGGAAATTGAGGGTGCATTAAGCGAGGGGGGGCTCCAAAAATCGGGGAAATCCCGTTCAGGTTTGGAAGCCGGCTCCAACCCGCCGACTTCTGAGTTCCTCGCAGGGATCTCGATTCCGGAAGTCCCGCTGGCAATTAAAGCCAGCGGGATGATAAAGAGCCAAATGCACCTCATTGAGGTACTTAAGGCATTTTACTTGTGACATATTAGGTAGTTAGAATGATTTTTAACTTACCTGGGCGGCTTTCCCATGGCTTCTGATTCACGCCTGGTGAAACCAGGTGTGAAGGGCCGGATCAGGCAAAAAGAAACAAAATAAATTAAATAAAAAACCATTGCACGAAGTTAAAACACAAAATCAACCTACCTTTCCACCCTGCTCCAATGTCCGATTTCTCCCTCTCTGATCTCCCTCTCTTCACCCCCTCCTCGATGTTCCCCTCTCCCCCCCCAATCTTCCACTCTCTTCCCCCCACCCCCCACCCCACCCCCCACTGATCTTCTGTTCCAGCACCAGATGATGTCTCGCTCGCTCTCTTTCTCTTCACCTCCCCCCATCCCACCTCGCGTTGCAGCTCCTGATGGCAGCCAACCTGTCAATCAGGCTGGCTGCCGGGTCCGAAAACCAGACAGCAGGTTAATCACCATCAATTACGATGCAATCGCATCGGAAACAGTAAGTTTTGTTTATTCGGGTTTGCCACGCGCACCTTCACCCTCCCGCTGCCAACCTGCCACCATTTCAAAATTGAGCCCTATTTGTTTTGAAGACAGAACTTTTTACAGTAAAGATAGTATCCTTTCCACCAGAGCCATTCTGTCCTAAAGGACAGCCTGCACCCCAGAGCAACTCTACTCACTTAAACATATTTACCTGAAAGATGAATGAAGCCATCAAACCCCAGAAAAGTACTATAGGCTGGGTAGTATTGCATATTTAGTTGGTAGAGAGCTTTCCACAGTCAGGTAGCTCCAGAAAGGCTTTTGGTCTGGTCCAAGGTATCAAATAGAATTTTCCAAATTTTGTTCCCGAGTTGGCGTAGGGTTTTCTTTTAATCTGTTTTTTTTGCCCCTCCCAGGAGATGACGTGACGGCTGGTAAGGCACTGGAAATCATGATGCTCAGTTGCAACGTGGCTAAGGGTCAGGCTCAATGGACCAGCTGTTTTTATCCTGTTTGTCGTTTTCGTACGTCCATCCGTATGTTCATAATTTTACAGCACAGCAGGAGGCCATTCAGCCTGTCACACTTTTTTTCAAATATATATCCAATTCGCTTTTAAAAGCTATTATCAATTTGTATTCCACCACTGTTTCTGATAGGACATTCCAAGTCATAACAACACTCTACATAAAAAATTCTGCTAACCTCTCGCTTTGTACCTTTGGTAATGATCTTAAATTTATGCACACTGTTGCCGACCGATAAAACAATAGAATCATAGAAAGGTTGCAGCAAGGAAGGAGGCCATTCGGCCCATCGAGTCCACGCCGGCTCTATGCAAGAGCAATCCAGCTAGTCCTATTCCCCTGCCCTATCCCCGTAGCCCTGCACATTTTTCTTTTCAAATACTTATCCAGTTCCCTTTTGAAGGCCATGATTGAATCTGCCTCCACCATCTCCTCGGGCAGTGCATTCCAGATCCTAACCACTCGCTGTGTAAAAGAAGTTTTCCTCTTCTCACCTTTGGTTCTTTTGCCAATCACCTTAAATCTATGTCCTCTGGGTCTTGACCCTTCCGCCAATGGGAACAGTTTCTCTCTATCTACTCTGGCTAGACCCTTCATGATTTTGAATACCTCTATCAAATCTCCTCACAACCTTCTTTGTTTCAAGGAGAACAACCCCAGCTTCTCCAGTCTATCCACGTAACTAAAGTCCCTCATCCCTGGAATCATCCTAGTAAATCTCTTCTACACCCTCTCTATGGCCTTCACATCTTTCCGAAAATGCGGTGCCCAGAACTGGACACATTACTCCAATTGTGGTCGAACCAATGTTCTATAAAGGTTCATTATGACTTCCTTACTTTTGTAGGCTATGCCTCTATTTATAAAGCCCAGGAACCTGTATGCATTTTTAACCATTTTCTCAACCTGCCCTGCCACTTTCAACAATTTGTGCACATATACCCCCAGATCTCTCTGTTCCTGTACTCTTTAGAGTTGTGCCCTCTAGTTTATATCGCCTCTTCTCGCTCTTCCTACCGAAATGTATCATTTCGCATTTTTCTGCTTTAAATTTCATCTGCCACGTGTCCGCCCATGCCACCAGCCTGTCTATGTACTCTTGAAGTCTATCATTACCCTTCCAAGTTTTGTGTCATCTGTAAATTTTGAAATTGTGTCCTGTACACCCACGTCCAAGTCATTAATATATATCAAGAAAAGCAGTGGTCCCAGCACCGACCCCTGGGGAACACCACTGTACACCTCCCTCCATTCACAACCGTTCACCACTACTCTCTGTTTCCTGTCACTTAGCCAATTCTGTATCCATGATGCTACTGTCCGCTTTATTCCATGGGCCGCAATCTTGATGATAAACCTACCGTGCGGCACTTTATCAAACGCCTTTTGAAAGTCCATGTACACCACATCAACTACAATGCCCTCATCTACCCTCTTTGTTACCTCATCAAAACTCTCTATCAGGTTAGTTAAACACGATTTGCCTTTAACAAATCCGTGCTGGCTTTCCCTAATCGATCCACACTCGTCCAAGTGACTGTTAATTCTGTCCCGGATTATCATTTCTAAAAGTTTCCCCACCGAGGTTAAACTGGCTGGCCTATAGTTACTGGGTTTATCCTTACACCCTTTTATGAACAAGGGTGTAACATTTGCAATTCTCCAATCCTCTGACACCACCCCCATATCTAAAGGTGTTTGGAAGATTATGGCCAGTACCTCCGCAATTTCCACCCTTACTTCCCTCAGCAACCTAGGATGCATCACATCCGGACGGGGTGACTTATCTACTTTAAGTACAACTAGCCTTTCAAATGCCTCTTCTTTATCAATTTTTAGCCCATTCAGTATCTCAACTATATCTTCCTTTACTCTGGAAGTATCTTCTTCCTTGGTAAAGACTGATGCAAAGTACTCATTTAGTACCTCGGCCATGCCCTCTGCCTCCATAAGTAGATCTCCTTTATGGTCCCTAATCGGCCCACCCCTCCTCTTACTATCCATTTACTGTTTACATGCCTGTAGAAGACTTTTGGATTCTTTTATATTGGCTGCCAGTCTATTCTCATACTCTCTTTTTGCCCCTCTTATTTCCTTTTTCACTTCCCCTCTGAACTTTCTATACTCTGCCTGGTTCTCACTTGTGTTATCAACCTGACATCTGTTATACGCCCCTTTTTTCTGTTTCATCTTACTCACTATCTCTTTTTTCATCCAGGGAGCTCTGGCTTTAGTTGCCCTACCTTTCTGCCTCGTGGGAATGTGCCTAGACTGTACCCGAACCATCTCCTCTTTAAAGGCCGCCCACTGTTCAATTATAGTTTTGCCTGCCAGTCTTTGATTCCAATTTACCCGGGCCAGATCTGTTCTCATTCCATTGAAATTGGCCCTCCTCTAATTGAGTATTTTTACTTTAGAGCGGTCAGTGTCCCTTTCCATAGCTATTCTAAATCTTATGATACTATGATTGCTGCTTCCTAAATGCTCCCCCAGTGACACTTGCTCCACTTGGCCCGCCTCATTCCCTAGAGCCAAGTCCAGCAAAGCCTCCTTCCTCGTTGGGCCAGAAAAGTACTGGTTAAGAAAGTTATCCTGAACACATTTCAAAAATTCCTCCCCCTCTTTGCCCCTTATATTATTATTGTTCTCCCAGTCTATATTAGGATTGTTGAAGTCCCCAGTTATCACTACTCTTTAGCTTTGCACCTCTCTGTAATTTCCCTGCAAATTTGCTCCTCTATATCCTTCCCTTTAGTTGGCGGCCTATAGAATACACCTAGTAGTGTAATGGCACCTCTTTTATTTCTTAACTCTAACCAAATAGATTCTGTCCTTGACCCCTCCAGGACATCCTCTCTCTCTCCGGTACTGCAATATTCTCCTTAATCAATACTGCCACTCCCCCTCGTCCTATCTTTCCTTTCCTATCTTTCCTGAACACCTTGTATCCAGGAATATTTAGTACCCAATCCAGGTACCCAATCCCAATAGAAATTGATTTTTCCTATTTACCTAGTCAAAATTATTCACAACTTTCAACACATGTACATTGGTGTTTCCCAGGGGCCAGTATTAGGACCACTGCTCTTTTTGATATATATTAATGACCTGGACTTGGGATAGAGGTTATAATTTCAAAGTTTGCAGATGACACCAAACTCAGAAATGTAGTAAACAATGTGGAGGATGTTAACAGATTTCAGGAAGACATAAA
This sequence comes from Heptranchias perlo, assembly GCF_035084215.1. NCBI lineage: Eukaryota > Metazoa > Chordata > Chondrichthyes > Hexanchiformes > Hexanchidae > Heptranchias > Heptranchias perlo. Next base: position 158,106,794 of record NC_090326.1, read on the forward strand.
CAGACTAGTGAAATGGGCAGACACATGGCAGATGAAATTTAATGCAGAGAAGTGTGAAGTGATGCATTTTGGTAGGAAGAATGAAGAGAGGCAATATAAACTAAATGGCACGATTTTAAAGGGGGTGCAGGAACAGAGAGGCCTGGGGGTTCACACACTCAAATCTTTGAAGGTGGCAGGGCAAGTTGAGAAGGCTGTTAAAAAGCACATGGGGTCCTGGGCTTTATTAATAGAGGCATAGAGTACAAAAGCAAGGAAGTTATGCTTTATAAAAAAACTGGTTCGGCCTCAGCTGGAGTACAGTGTTCAATTCTGGGCGCCAAACCTTAGGATGGATGTCAAGGCCTAAGAGGGTACAGAAGAGATTTACTAGAATGGTGCCAGGGATGAGGGACTTCAGTTATGTGGAGAGACTGGAGAATCTGGAGTTGATCTCCTTAGAACAGAGAAGGATAAGGGGAAATTTGATAGAAGTGTTCAAAATCATGAATGGTTTTGACAGAGCAAATAAGGAGAAACTGTTTCCAGTGGCAGAAGCGTTGGTAACCAGAGGACACAGATTTAAGGTGATCAGCAGAAGAGTTAGAGGCGACATGAGGAAACATTTTTTATGCAGCGAGTTCTAACGATCTGGAATGCATTGCCTGAAAGGGCGGCGGAAGCAGATTCAATAGTAACTTTCAAAAGGGAATTGGATAAATTCTGGAAGGGGAAAAATTTATAGGGCGATGGGGAAAGAGCAGGGGAATGGGACTCATTGGATAGCTCGTTCAAAGAGCTGGCACAGGCACGATGGGCCGAATGGCCCCCTCCTGTGCTGTATCTACTATGATACATGTATTAGATATTGTCTTAACCTCATCTGGTCTAATGAAAAGAGCCCCAGTTTCTCTAGTCTTTCTTCATAACTAACGTCTTTCATCCTAGTTATCATCTTGATGAATCTCTTCTGCACCCTTTCCATGCCCTTGACATCCTTCCTAAAGTAGGCACCCAAAACTGGACACAATATTCTAACTACAGCTTAACCAATGATTTGTACAGGTTTATCATAGAATCATAGAATGATAGAATGATACAACACAGGAGGCCATTAGGCCCATCGTGCCTGTGCCGGCTCTTTGGTAGAGCTATCCAATTAGTCCCACTCCCCTGCTCTTTCCCTATAGCCCCGTAACTTTTTTCCCTTCAAGTATAAATCCAAATCCCTTTTGGAAGTTACTAATGAATCTGCAACCATCACCCTTTCAGGAAGTGCATTCCAGATCACAACAACTTGGTGCCTAAATTTTTTTCCCTCATGTCGCCTCTGATTCTTTTACCAATCACCTTAAATCTGTGTCCTCTGGTTATCAACCCTTATGCCACTGGAAATAGTTTCTCCTTATTTGCTCTATCAAAACCGTTCATGATTTTGAACGCCTCTTATCCTTCTCTGCTCTAATAAGAACAACCCCACAACCCTAGCTTCTCCAGTCTCCCACATAGCTGAAGTCCCTCATCCCTGGCACCATTCCAATAAATCTCTTCTACACCCTCTCTAAGACCTTGATATCCTTCCTAAAGTGTGGTCCCCAGAATCGGACACAATACTTCCTAGGCCTAACGAGTGTTTTATAAAGGTTTAGTTTAACTTCCTTGCTTTTGTACTCTATGTCTCTATTTATAAGCTAAGGATCCCGTATGCCTTTTTAACAGCCTTCTTAACTTGTCCTGCCACCTTCAAAGACTGGTGTACGTACACCCCCAGGTCTCTCTGTTCTTGCACCCACTTTAAAATTGTACCATTTACTTTATATTGCCTCTCCTCATTCTTTCTATCAAAATATATCACTTCACACTTCTCTGCATTAAATTTCATCTGTCATGTGTCTGCCCATTTCACCAGTCTGTCTATGTCCTCCTGAAATCTATTACTATCCTCCACATTGTTTACCACATTACCGAGTTTTGTGTTATCTGCAAACTTTGAAATTATACTCTGTATATCTAAGTCCAGGTCATTAATATATATCAAAAAGAGCAGTGGTCCTAATACCGACCCCTGGGGAACACCAATGTATACTTCCCTCCAGTTTGAAAAACAACCATTCACCACTACTCTCTTGAATTCTGTCCCTTAGCTAATTTTGTATCCACGCTGCCACTGTCCCTTTAATTTTGCTAACAAGTCTATTATGTGGTTCTTTATCAAACACCTTTTGATAGTCCATATACACATCAACCACACTACCCTCATCAACCCTCTCCGTTACTTCTAATGTTCGTTTAATATTACCTCTTTCATTTTGTACCTTATGCTCATATTTATAGAACTTAGGATGTCATATTCCTTTTTTAAAAAACTTTATCAACTTGTCCTCCCACTTTTAATGATTAGTGCATCTGAATCCCTGTCTCTCTCTGCTCCTCGATATCCTTTAACGTATATCTCCTCTCCTTATTCATCTCCCAAAATGCATCACCTCACAGTTCTCTGCATCAATTTTTTAAAATCTAACATCTATCTTCCAATCTACTAACCTATCTTAAGTGACCTATAGTCCTCTTCACGTTCTCTACTTTTGTTCCATCTGCAAATTTTGATATTGTGCCTCGTATACCTAGATCATTTATATACAGAGAAAAGCAATGATCCCAACGCTGGCCTCTAGAGGGACACCACTGCTTACATCTCCAGTCCAAAAAACATACATTGCCATTACTTTAGCCAACTTCCTATCCATGCCATATTTCCTTGAATACCACATGCCTTCATTTTATCAACAAGCCACCTACGCAGCACCTTATCAAACGCCTTTTTTTTCATTATCGGGATGTGTGCGTCGCTAGCAAGGCCAATATTTATTGTCCATCCCTAGAAAGAAATACAACTGAATCACATGCTAGGTCACTTCAGAGGACAGTTAAGAGTCAACCACGTTAGTGTGGGACTGGAATGACATATAGGCCAGACTGGATAAGGACTACAGGTTTAATTCCCTAAAGTACATTAGTGAACCAGTTGGGTTTTTACAACAACCCGACAGCCTCATGGTCATTTTTACTGACACCAGCTTTTTTTTTTAATTTCCAGATTTTTTTAAAAACTGAATTTCTCAAACTGCTTTGATGGGATTTGAACACTGGATTATTAGACCAGGCCTCTGGATTACTCATTCAGTAACTTAACCACTACGCTACTGTACCCTACCTATACCCTTTTGAAAATCCATATACACAATATTTACTGTATTTCCTTTATTAACATATTCCATTATTTCCTTAAAGAAATCTACTTAATTTGTCAAATAATGATTCATCTTTTACAAGTCCAGGCCGCCTCTCCCTAATTTTATCCTGTATTATAGGAGAAACACTATCAGCAACATCACAACTAGGACTGCAGCAATTCAAGAAGGCGGCCCACCACTACCTTCATAGGGCAACAAGGGATGAGCAATAAATGCAGCCTTGTCAGCATCACCCACATCCCAAGAACAAATTTAAAAGAAGGAAAAAAAGAGCTGTGTTAATCAAGGATTCCGTTACAGCACCAGGACACTGAGATGATACCAAAACTGAATCTATTTGGCTAGAGTTTAGGAATAAGACTATTGGGAATATATTATAGATCAGAAATACATTATATTGAATGTTTTCTCACAATGCCCCCACACTATTTGCCTCCTTTAAAATTTCTGCCAAATAATATTCTAGCAACAGTAACAACACCAACTGTTGTCACAACAGTAGCAGCAAAGTTCACACATTCTTATGTGCCAATAGAGCTTTGTGATTGAGGAGGATAGTGCCAGGAAATTATGAAGATGCAGCCAGGAATAGTGAGAACAGAACTGAAAGATAATTAGGATAGAATGACATAATCACAGTGTACGGGTTAGTCAGAGTTTCGATTAGCAATGTTCAGTTAGTCGGTGGGAATTAAAAATTACACAGAACAGGGAGAGGCAGCATTTAGCTGATGAGAGATTCAGCAGATGCATACAGTCTTACTTTGTTACAGGATGGCTGCTTCTAGCCCCATAGATCTCTCAGTTGGGCAGGGAAACATGAGATAGGTGACATCTTTATGACAGTTAAAAGTTCTCTCAGGACATCTTATGACCATCAATTTGAGAAGTTATCATTTCAATAGCTAGGGATATTAACTCCTCCAAGGACACATCTGCCCTAGGAATGTCGTCAAGTGATAACATCGCCTGTAGGGGGCCTTTGTTCATTAATCTCTCCAACTGTCCCCAGTTGAATGATTTGATTGACAGTTCAGTCAAGGTGAAGCTCTAACAAAGTTTGGGGAGTTAGTCTTGTTAAAACGACAATTATTAATAAGGGAAAGCAGCTAGTTGAATGAGTTAATAAAGAAACATGTGAATTCTCACGTAGCAGGGTGGCAAAAAGGTTTAAAAAGTGGGTGTTAAACAGATACTTTGGAATTCGTTTAAGGTTTGGCCAACTAAATACAACGAGATCGGAACTGTAACGTCTTCTGAATTTCCCAGTGAACTCGCATGGTATCGCTCTAAGTGTGCTAAGTGTATGTTTAATAGTTGTCAATATTTACTATATGCTTAATTCCTGTGAAAATCAACAATAAATGCTTTGAACCCTATTATTTTGAGAAGTAACTTATTAACTTGTAAGAACACCCATCCTCTAACAACAGGAACAAATCAGTCAAGTAAACAAATCTATTAGTCAAGCTTTTCCTATTTTCATTTTTAAGTATTCCCATTATTTCATATCCATCTACATAATTAAAAGTCTTGTGTTTGATACGTCAGCAGTGTGTGAGAACTACGAGTAATACATTAGAAAGAAAGAGCTAGCATTTATATAGCGCCTTTCACGACCTCAGGACATCCCAAAGGGGTTTACAGCCAATGAAATAATCTTTAACGTGCAGTCACTGTTGTAATGTAGGAAACGTGGCAGTCTATTTGCACACAGCAAGGGCCCACAAACAGCAATGAGATAATGACCAGATAATCTGTTTTAGTGATGTTGGTTGAGGGATAAATATTGGCCAGAACACCGGTAGAACTCCCCTGTTCCTGCATTTGCTACCGCCCAGCACCACAGGTGCCAGTAGCTCGCCTCTATTATTAAAATTTCGGATGAGCCTCGGGCCCCAGCTACAAATTCTGCAAGATCCCGAGCAAGGAGCCGACAGTTGAGACGGGGACGTCAAGCCCGGGGTTGTTTGTTGCCCTGAGAGAGGAGCCAAGGGAGCGGGCCTGCAGCTTGTGGCTGTGCCACGTACTGCTCCCCTCCTTTTCCAGCCCGACGTGAACGGTGGCGGTTGGAGTTTGTGATGTAAAATCAAGGCGTGCAATTCCTCGAGCGCAGTGAGAATCCTCGGTCTCTGTCCCTTTGTTCACCATTCGCACACCAGTGGAAACAATTTTTCACTATTGACCCATAGTAAATTCCCCAGGTTTCACACCCCTTTACTGGCTGCTCCTCTTTCGGCGTCGCTCCCACTCATCATGTTGCTGTTGCTCCCAGCTCTGCAGGAAATGTTGGGCACCATGCCCACACAACCCCACTACATTCCCCGGTCCCGTTCCCCCCACCCGCGCCCCTCCCAAGCCTCAATCTCCTGACCCCCAACCCCCCCACCCCTCCCAATTGTTTGACACCCCTGGACCAGAGACTCTCAGTTGCATTCTGTTAGAAATCTATCCTTTTATCTCTAAAGTTTGGGCTCAAAACCAAGAAATGATTGATGGGATTAAAGAATTCTCTTTCTAAGACTGCAAACATCCTATATGAAATGTGCTTTGCCAGTATGAACTTAGTTCTTATTATAAGGAACTGCACCCCGCAAAGCTTCCCATAACTCTGTACTAAGTGATACTACTATGCTCAGAGAACTGCAAGGATGAGCGGTGTAGGCAAGTGTGTTCTTTTGATGTTGGAGTTAAGGAATATTGATGGGGACGTGTAGAGGGTACTTGACCTGCATTTAACCTGTGCTACACCTGACCTGCGGGCCCTAATGCTGGCAACAGATGCCAAAAATAGAAAAATTTCCATTCCTCTGAACTGACATTCAACAAAATATTCTTGCAATAACCTTCCTCCAGAGATCTCTTAACTTTGATTTACTATCAAGGGTAAACTTTGCGAGGAGGAAACTCTTCAACAGGAACAAAATACCTCCTCCCGCTAGATGTTAATATGTTCGAGTATATCACAGTCCCCCTGCCGTATTTCTATGTCTACATCGTCCTTCTCCAACAGGAACAGGAGATACTCAGAGTGTAAAAGGCTTAGAGGGTACAAAATTCTTAACGTGCATCCAGGAGAGCTTTTTGAGCCAGCATGTAGAAAGTCCTACAAGAGAGGGGGCGGTACTGGACCTAATTCGAGGGAATGTGGCTGGCCAAGTGGAAGAAGTGCTAGTAGGTGAGCACTTTGGTGACAGTGACCATAATTCGGTGAGATTTAAGGTGGTCATGGAAAAGGACAGGGAGGGGCCGGAAATAAAGGTTCTAAATTGGGGGAAGGCCGATTTTAATAGGATAAGGCAGGATCTGGCCAAAATGGACTGGGATCAGCTGCTTGTAGGAAAATCCGCATCGGAGCAATGGGAGTCTTTCAGAAGGGAGATTGAGACCATACAATGGCAACATGTTCCCGTAAAGGTCAAGGGTGGTTCCAAGAACTCCAGGGAACCTTGGATGTCAGGGGATATACGAGAATGGATTAGGAAAAAAAGGAGGGCTTTTGGCAGATACAAAAGGCTAAAGACGGAGGAAGCCCTAGAGGAGTACAAAAAGTGCAGGGGGATACTTAAAAAAGAAATTAGGAGATCAAGGAGGGGCCATGAAATAACACTGGCGAGCAAAATAAAGGAAAATCCTAAGATGTTTGATAAGTATATTAAGGGTAAGAGGATAACTAGGGAAAAAATAGGGCCCATTAGGGACAAAAATGGCAATCTGTGTGTGAAGCCGGCAGATGTAGGAGGGGTTCTAAATGAATTTTTTGCATCTGTTTTCACTATGGAGAAGGACGATGTAGACATAGAAATACGGCAGGGGGACTGTGATATACTCGAACATATTAACATCGAGCGGGAGGAGGTATTGGCGGTTTTAGCAGGCCTAAAAATGGATAAATCCCCAGGCCCGGACGAAATGTATCCCAGGCTACTGTGTGAGGCAAAGGAGGAGATTGCGGGGGCTCTGACACATATATTCAGAACCTCTCTGGCCACAGGGGATGTGCCAGAGGACTGGAGAACCGCTAATGTAGTACCATTATTCAAGAAGGGGAGTAGGGAAAAACCGGGGAACTACAGGCCAGTGAGCCTAACATCAGTGGTAGGAAAATTATTGGAAAAAATTCTGAAGGACAAAATTAGTCTCCACTTGGAGAAGCAAGGATTAATCAGGAATAGTCAACATGGCTTTGTCAAGGGAAGATCATGTCTGACTAATTTGATTGAATTTTTTGAGGGGGTGACTAGGCGTGTGGATGAGGGTAACGCAGTGGATGTGGTATACATGGATTTCAGTAAGGCCTTCGATAAAGTCCCCCACAGGAGACTGGTCAAGAAGGTACGAGCCCATGGAATCCAGGGTGCCTTGGCACTTTGGATACAAAACTGGCTTAGTGGCAGAAGGCAGAGGGTGATGGTCGAAGGTTGTTTTTGTGACTGGAAGCCTGTGGCCAGTGGGGTACCACAGGGATCGGTGCTGGGTCCCTTGCTGTTTGTGGTCTGCATTAACGACTTGGATATGAATGTAAAAGGTATGATCAGCAAGTTCGCTGATGATACTAAAATTGGTAGGGTGGTAAATAGCGAGGAGGATAGCCTCAGTCTGCAGGACGATATAGATGGGTTGGTCAGATGGGCGGAACAGTGGCAAATGGAATTTAACCCGGAAAAGTGCGAGGTGATGCACTTTGGAGGGACTAACAAGGCAAGGGAATACACAATGAATGGGAGGACCCTAGGCAAGACAGAGGGTCAGAGGGATCTTGGTGTGCAAGTTCACAGATCCCTGAAGGCGGCGGAACAGGTAGATAAGGTGGTAAAGAAGGCATATGGGATACTTGCCTTTATTAGCCGAGGCATAGAATATAAGAGCAAGGAGGTTATGATGGAGCTGTATAAAACACTGGTTAGGCCACAGCTGGAGCACTGTGTGCAGTTCTGGTCGCCACCCCACAGGAAGGATGTGATCGCTTTGGAGAGGGTGCAGAGGAGATTCACCAGGATGTTACCAGGGCTGGAGCGCTTCAGCTATGAAGAGAGACTGGGAAGATTGGGTTTGTTTTCCTTGGAGCAGAGGAGGCTGAGGGGGGACATGATTGAGGTGTACAAAATTATGAGGGGCACAGATAGGATGGATACTAAGGAGCTTTTTCCCTTCGTTGAGGGTTCTATAACAAGGGGACATAGATTCAAGGTAAAAGGCGGGAGGTTTAGAGGGGATTTGAGAAAGAACTTTTTCACCCAGAGGGTGGTTGGAGTCTGGAACTCACTGCCTGAAAGGGTTGTGGAGGCAGGAACCCTCACAACATTCAAGAAGCATTTGGGTGAGCACTTGAAATGCCATAGCATACAAGGCTACGGACCAAATGCTGGAATATGGGATTAGAGTAGACAGGGCTTGATGGCCGGCGCGGACACGATGGGCCGAAGGGCCTCTATCCGTGCTGTATAACTCTATGACTCTAAAAGTTGAAGAATTGGTGTATCGTGCCCATGCTCTAGTGAGACTCCATCCCTTTTTAACATCACCATGATCGCATTTCACAGTTACGTGAATAAGAAAAAAGAAAACGGATACCGTAAGGATTTTATGCTGCAATATATCTGGGCAAATTTAGCCTTTGTAGCCAACTATAAATGATATACAGTTGTTTAAATTCTGCAATATCTAACTGTAATCTACAAACTCAGTGCCTTATACAAATGTATATAGAGAGATTGGTATTAACTGTGTGGCTGTTTGCCATGTGGCACGTTTGTATTTTTGAGAGAGGAAACCAAGATTAAGGTCTATCGGACATAGCACCACCAAGGTTGAAAAGAGTAAAAGAGCAAGTGAGGCAAATCAGGAAGTAGTGATTAGGCAACACAAAGTTGGGTTTTAAAAGCCTGAAGATTGTAAGAGATAAGAAAGAATAGGGGAGGGCAAAATGTGAAATGTAACCTTTTTCTCCTCACAATCGAAAGTGATGGATTCAAGTGGCAGGTATTTCTGAGATTCAAACTTAACAGCTTTGAATTGTGATCAGTTTTCTTACCTATTTTTAGAACCCCACTATCACTAAAGCAACAATCAAGGTTATTTTTACCTTTGATCTTAACTTGGAATGTTAGGCTGTCATCATTCGACATGCAGGTGTAGGTTCCTTGGTCGCTCTGCTGCACTTTTTTGATGACAAGTTTGCGTTGTGTTCCCTGAGAGATGATGGTTATCCTCTGGTCCTGCTTAACCTCTTTTTGATCCTTTCTCCATGTGACCACAGCATTAGCTGGTGACACCTCACAAGGCAGTTCCAGACTTTCTGAGGCTACTGCTATCACTTCTGGAGGAGTTTTTGGCTTGTTTATGAATTTGGCAGCTGCATCTGCAAAGAAATATATTTTCATTACAATTAGCACATTAAGTCAAACTGACTGGAAATCGCAAAAGGTGCTAATGTATTATTTTACTGCAGACAAACTCATATGCAAGTTAACATCAACTTCATCTTTGATGTACTGGAGTTAATATAATCTAGGATGGAAAAAGATCCATTAGTGTTGGAGTATGCTGGTATTAGCTTTGACAACTCAGCATTGCTCTTGGGAGTGTGTATTAACTTTGAGATCCCAGATTTGGTGTTGGAAATGTGCTGATTTTAGCTTTGAGATGCCAGCATTAATGTTGGACTGTGCCGGCATTAGCTCTGACATTCCTACATTGTAGCACCCCCAAACCTGTGTTGTGGCTCAAGTGAAATTAAGTTCCTGACACAAACACTGGCAAAAGTAATACAATACTAGATATCTGTACTACGTGTCTCTACTAAAAGCGGTGCAGGAACAAACTTTATATTTGAAACAGCAGTTACAAAACTAATCTGCACTAACATCTAGGATTCCACTGCCATGACAGACAACACTTAAAATAGCACCACATTTCCATTAACGCCTGTGCAGATATTGCCATGAGATTACAAGGCAAGAGGAAAGAGGTGATAAAACACACTGGGTTCTGTAATTATATCTAAAGCTAAATTCAAGTGGCTACACTCAGATTATCAGGTCAAGGTTGCCAAGAGGCTCATGGACTGGAACAAAAAAATAAAATCAGACTCGCTCCATTAGTTGTCAATCTACAGCCTATCAATTCAAATAAACATGATTAACCTGGATTCTTCTGCTTAATGCATTTGTACCAAATGTCCTCATTTGGTGATAACCATGTAGTTGATTAGGACAATCAGTTCCATCCAGAGGAAAATTCTGCATCACTCAATAATTCTCCAGTGCATTTTGTAATTTCTTCAATGTCTCACAGTCTGCTAAAGATCATAGAGCACTGCATGTGAAGGGACACCTGTTACTTTATGTCAAAATGTTTGACCTACAATGTGACAGAATTGTGACACCTAACAAATGGATAGAAACCTATCTCTTGGTTTTAGGCATTGTGTCAAAGGTTATATGTCATGCTATATAGAGACCCACATTTCCAAAAATAAAAAAACTAAAAGCTCAAAACAGCATATAGTTTGCAAAAGTAAACAGGAATATTTTCAATAAATTAAAAATACCTTAAAATTAATTTTAAGAGTAATGAGAAACAAAGATTTTTTTGTTATCCTATATTGAATCAAAAGAATACTTGATAATTAACGTAACATTACTCCTTACTATATTCCCTGCTCCAAAACGTATTGACTTGTTTTGAGGCGTGGTTCTACGTACCAACTGCCCCTGATACTTCAGCAAATTGGCCACTCTGAACCTGTTGAGCCCAGACAATGAGTGTTGACAATCTATCTGACTGTGGAAGACATCATAGCTGACTTCAAACCTGCCTTTATCTAATATCCATGCACATATACTTTCCAGCAAGAGTCTTTGAACAGCAAATAGGACTGAGAACCCTAGCTGATTTTTCCCTTACTTGCCCAGAAGCATTCTATAGCAGCTAATTCATGAACTGGATGACATCCATTCGCTCAGGACCCCTGGGTCAAGCATAAGTCCTTCCAGCTTTATATATCATAGTATCATACCAGGTAGTGCATTTACCTACAGAGCCATCAGGGCAGCTACCCTATGCAGTTAATAATTCTTTACATGATGGCTGCCTTCTACATTACTAATTTCCATGGGGGTTCTCCCAATCGTTTGCTGTCACTAAGGTAGCAGATCACGGAATTGATGTTTATGTCGTTTCTCCAGGGTTTCCACTTGTCTTCCGCCGAAATTACAGCATACTCTTCCCCCACCCCACTTTCCCCTTCTCCCTCCCCCACGGAAATTCTGGTTTACTGGTTTAAAGTCTAATGCCTTCAACTTTATTACCAAAGGTCATTTGCTACCCCTGCTCGTAGCTGATATACTCATGAAGACAAGGGCTAAATCTTCACGTTACCTGCATTGTTCAGGAGATCACTCCATGAACAGCTCAGATAAAAAATAAGCAACATAATTTTGGCAAGAATAAAAATTAAGGAATCTAAAATTTATGGTTATGAATCTCTGAACTAGCTAAATAAGGGAATCATTTGCTGTTGGAACTGTTTAAAAAGTGTGCTATCAGATTGGAATATATTTTGAATGGATGCACACTGGTACTGACATACAAGTTACATTTACCTCTGATTTTCAAATCAAAGCTCATAATGTCTTCTCCACACTTGCATGTATAAGTGCCTTCATCTTCTTTCTTTACAGTTGAAATACGAAGCTTGTGTTGCTTTCCCTTGCTCTCCATTGTAAACTTTTTTGACTGCTTGATTTCTTTACCATCCTTGTACCACTGTACTTTGGCATAGATATCAACAGTCTCAACAAGGAACTCTGTCTGCTCTCCAAACACAGTGGTGACAACGCTTTCTACTTTCTCCTTGTTTAAAAATCGAGAAGTCTCTAATGTGGGGAAATAAAAAAGAACATTTAGCAAATAAATGTATTTTAAAATATGTATTTTTATTTTGTTTTCAACATGCAATCAAAGAACTAATGCCAGATCAAGACATTCTTGGAAGAATATATATATCCCCTAGAGAAGGTACTTCCAGTGACAAGGTTTAAACATTGTTTGGTATAGAACCATAGAAAAGATACAGCACAGAAGGGGGCCATTCGGCCCATCGTGTCTGCACCGGCTCGAAGAACAACCAGCTGCCCATTCTAATCCCACCTTCCAGCACCCAGCCCGTAGCCCTGCAGCTTACAGCACTTTAGGTGCAGGTCCAGGTACTTTTTAAAAAGAGTTGAGGGTCCCAGCCTCTACCACCAATTTGGGCAGCGAATTCCATACATCCACCACCCTCACCCACGTCACTAAGGTAGCAGATCACGGAATTGATGTTTATGTCGTTTCTTCAGGGTTTCCACTTGTCTTCCGCTGAAATTACAGCATACTCTTCCCCCACCCCACTTTCCCCTTCCCCCTCCCCCACGGAAATTCTGGTTTACTGGTTTAAAGTCTAATGCCTTCAACTTTATTACCAAAGGTCATTTGCTACCCCTGCTCGTAGTTGGGTAAAAAAGTTTTTCCTCATGTCCCCTCTAATCCTTCCGCCAATCAGCTTAAATCTATGTCCTCTAGTTCTTGAACTCTCCGCTAGGGGAAACAGGTACTTCCTGTCTACTCTATCTGGGCCCCTCATAATTTTGTACACCTCAATCAAGTCTCCCCTCAGCCTCCTCTGCTCCAAAGAAAACAACCCCAGCCTATCCAATCTCTCCTCGTAGCTACAATTTTCAAGCCCTGGCAACATTGCCAACGATGTGGAGATGCCGGTGATGGACTGGGGTTGACAATTGTAAACAATTTTACAACACCAAGTTATAGTCCAACGATTTTATTTGAAATTTACCTGAGGAAGGAGGAAGCCTCCGAAAGCTTGTAAATTTCAAATAAAATCGTTGGACTATAACTTGGTGTTGTAAAATTGTTTACAAACATTACCAACGGCATTACCATCGCTGAATCCCCCACCATCAACATCCTGGGCGTCACCATTGACCAGAAACTTAACTGGACCAGCCATATAAATATTGTGGCTACAAGAGCAGGTCAGAGGCTGGGTATTCTGCGGCGAGTGACTCACCTCCTGACTCCCCAAAGCCTTTCCACCATCTACAAGGCACAAGTCAGGAGTGTGATGGAATACTCTCCACTTGTCTGGATGAGTACAGCTCCAACTACACTCAAGAAGCTTGACACCATCCAGGACAAAGCAGCCCGCTTGATTGGCAACCCATCCACCACCCTTAACATTCACTCCCTTCACCACCGGCACAGTGGCTGCAGTGTGTACCATCCACAGGATGCACTGCAGCAACTCGCCAAGACTTCTTCGACAGCACCTCCCAAACCCGCGACCTCCAGCACCTAGAGCAGCAGGCACATGGGAACAACACCACCTGCACGTTCCCCTCCAAGTCACACACCAGTCCGACTTGGAAATATATCGCCGTTCCTTCATCGTCGCTGGGTCAAAATCCTGGAACTCCCTTCCTAAACAGCACTGTGGGAGAACCTTCACCACACGGATTGCAATGGTTCAAGAAGGCGGCTCACAACGACCTTCTCAAGGGCAATTAGGGATGGGCAATAAATGCCGGCCTCGCCAGCGATGCCCACATCCCATGAACGAATATAAAAAAAAATTCTTGTAAATCTTCTCTGCACTCTCTCCACAGCAATTACGTCCTTCCTGTAACGTAGTGAACAGAACTGCGCACAATACTCCAGCTGTGGCCTTACCAGCGTTTTATACAGTTCTATCGTTACATCCCTGTTTTTGTATTCTATATCTCGGCTAATAATGGAGAGCATTCCGTATGCCTTCTTCACAACCTTATCTACCTGTACTGCCACCTTCAGGGACCTGTGCACATGCACTCCAAGGTCTCTCACTTCCTCTACCCCTCTCAATATATTCCCGTTTACTGCATATTCCCTTTTACTGTTTGCCCTCCCTAAGTGCATTATCTCACACTTCTCCGGGCTGAACTCCATTTGCCACTTTTCCGCCCACTCCACCAACCCATTGATATCTTCTTGGAGTCTAAAGCTATCCTCTTCACTATCAACTATACGGCCAATTTTTGTGTCGTCTGAAAATTTGCCAATCACGCCCCCTACATTCAAGTCCAAGTCATTAATGTATACCACAATCAGCAAGGGACCCAACACTGAGCCCTGTGGCACACCATTGGAAATGTATTGAAAAAGAAAATGGTGAACTCCCTCAATGGCTCACTAGGTAAATGGTGTGGTATTAAGCTATAAAACTAGAAGCTTGCAGGTTTGATTTATGGTAAATAAGGTAATCTTAGCCAAAACAGTGGAAAGGATGCCTCTGGATTAAGGAGGGTAAAACAATTAGCCAGGGTCCTTCCTCCTGATTGCTATCCAGTGACTATTGTTGGATGTTGTGTATGGATATGTCGAATAGGAATAGAACTGGTCTTGACCTTGGCGTTTCCCACATTTGAGTAGCCCACTGACACGCACCATGTCACACAAAAAATGGCAACTTGAGCAAGGTATTGGAAGGTTGAAGGTGCTTGTGAAACCATAGCCTAGCCTAGCAAGGATCATTTCTTTAAGGGAGAGGAGAGGATAAAAAAAGGAAAAAAGGCAGGGGGGGGGGGGGGGGCGGGGAAAGAAACTTTATTTCTACATTGGGTGCCAATACAAAAAAAAAACAATAAAATCTTTGATGTGGCTCTAAGAAATTCTAGGTATATTTGCGTCCAAGTATTAGACAGTCTAGCCAATCCAGTTTCAGGCACCATGGGGGTGATTTTAGGGGGCAATTGTGGGTGCGTTGGGGCTCCGAAAATCGCGGAAATCCCGTTTGGGTTCGGAAGCCGGCTCCAACCCGCCGACTTCCAAGTTTCCCAGGGACCCACCTGTGTGCGCGCGGGCGACCCGAAAACGGAAGTCCCGCCAGCAATTAAAGCCGGCGGGATGACAGTTAGAGAGCCAAATGTACCTCATTGAGGTACTTAAGGCACTTTACCTGTGACAGAGTAAGTGATTAGAACGATTTTTAGCTTACCTGGGCGGCTTGCCCACCGCTTCTGATTCACTCCGGATCAGGGAACAAGAAACTAAATAAATTAAATAAAAAACCATAGACGGAAGTGAAAACACAAAATGAACCTACCTTTGCACCCTGCTCCGATGTCTCCCTCTTCGATGTCCCCCTCTTCACCACCCCCCGGATGTCCCCTTCTTCACCACCCCCCAACCAATCCGCCGGTCTTCCAGTCTAGCACCGGATCTTCCACTCTCCACACCCCCCCCAGTCTTCCAGTCTAGCACCAGATCTTCCACTCTCCACACCCCCCCCAGTCTTCCAGTCTAGCACCAGATCTTCCACTCTCCACACCCGCCCCAGTCTTCCAGTCTAGCACCGGATCTTCCACTCTCCACACTCCCCCAGTCTTCCAGTCTAGCACCGGATCTTCCACTCTCCACAGACCCCCAGTCTTCCAGTCTAGCACCGGATCTTCTACTCTCCACACTCCCCCAGTCTTCCAGTCTAGCACCAGATCTTCCACTCTCCACACCCACCCCAGTCTTCCAGTCTAGCACCGGATCTTCCACTCTCCACACTCCCCCAGTCTTCCAGTCTAGCACCAGATCTTCCACTCTCCACACCCCCCCAGTCTTCCAATCCAGCGCCAGACGTTGTCTCGCTCTCTCTCTTTCTGGCCCCCGCCCTCGCGTTGTAGTTCGGGGCACGAAACCCAGAGAGGACGTTAATCATCAGCAATCAACATGCGATGGCGTCGGAAACGGTAAGTTTTGTTCATGCGGGTTTGCCACGCGCACCTTCAACCCCCACTGCTGCCAATCCGGCACCATTACAAAATCGAGCCCCATAGCTTAATTCAGTTAAATAAATTAAGATGACTATTTATAACGGTAAGTGCAAGCCTGCTCAGTGTCACTCATTGACACTGACAATCACTCACTTTGGTTTAAAAATATAATCCAATTTAATGCAAGTCACTTAAAAATAAACACAGCTCTTTATGTTTAAATGAGTTAATAATCTGTTTAATTTCCTAATCCTAAATGCCACTCCTAACATTTTGCTGATTTTTTACAGCTCGCACGAGGGGGAATGGAAGGGTAGCCAAAGCTAGAGCTCCCTGGATGATTAAAGATATAGAGATTAAAATGTAACAGAAAAAGGAAGCTTATGATAAATGTCAGGTTCACAATTCAGTAGAGTACCAAGATGAATGCAAAAGGTACAGGGGAGAACTCCAAAAAGGAAATAAGAGGAGCGAAGAGAGTGCATGAGAATAGATTAGCGGATGACATCAAAGGGAAACGGGTAGTCAAAGGAAGGGTGGGGACGTTTAGGGACCAAAAAGATCTTCTTGTGAAGGCAG
This sequence comes from Heptranchias perlo, assembly GCF_035084215.1. NCBI lineage: Eukaryota > Metazoa > Chordata > Chondrichthyes > Hexanchiformes > Hexanchidae > Heptranchias > Heptranchias perlo. The sequence goes on from NC_090326.1 coordinate 158,123,406, forward strand.
AGGGCACAGCCGAGATACTAAATGTGTACTTTGTATCTGTCTTCACTTAAGAAGAGGATGCTGCTAATGTCACAGTAAAGGGGGTAGTAGAGAAATTGGATAGGATAAGAATAGATAAAGAGGAGGGTGGCAACACTCAAAGTAGAAAAGTCACCCAGTCCAGATGGGATGCATGCTAGGTTGCTGAGAGAAGTACGGGTGGAAATTGCGGAGGCTCTGGCCACAATCTTCCAATCCTCCTTGGATATGGGAGTGGTGCTAGAGGACTAGAGGATTGCAAATGTTAAACCTCCGTTCAGAAAAGGGGAGAGGGATAAACCCAGCAACTATAGGCCAGTCAGCCTAATGTCGGTGGTGGAGAAACTCTTAGACACAATAATCCGGGACAAAATAAATTGGAACTTGGAAAAATCTGAGTTAATAAATGAGAGCCAGCACGGATTTGTTAAAGGCAAATCATGTTTGACTATCTTGATTGAGTTACATAGGAACATAGGAACAGGAGTAGGCCATTCAACCCCTCGTGCCTGCTCTGCCATTTGATAAGATCATGGCTGATCTGTGGCCTTTGGCCCATATCCCTTAATACCTTTGGTTGCCAAAAAGCTATCCATCTCAGATTTAAATTTAGCAATTGAGCTAGTATCAATTGCCGTTTGCGGAAGAGAGTTCCAAACTTCTACAACCCTTTGTGTGTAGAAATGTTTTCTAATCTCGCTCCTGAAAGGTCTGGCTCTAATTTTTAGACTGTGCCCCCTACCCCTAAAATCCCCAACCAGTGGAAATAGTTTCTCTCTATCCACCCTATCTGTTCCCCTTAATATCTTATAAACTTCGATCAGATCACCCCTTAACCTTCTAAACTCTAGAGAATACAACCCCAATTTGTGTAATCTCTCCTCGTAACTTAACCCTTGAAGTCCGGGTATCATTCTAGTAAACCAACGCTGCACTCCCTCCAAGGCCAATATGTCCTTCCGAAGGTGCGGTGCCCAGAACTGCTCACAGTACTCCAGGTGCGGTCGAACCAGGGTTTTGTATAGCTGCAGCATAACTTCTGCCCCCTTTGTACTCTTGTCCTCTAGATATAAAGGCCAGCATTCCATTCACCTTCTTGATTATTTTCTGCATCTGTTCATGACACTTCAATGATCCATGTACCTGAACCCCTAAGTCCCTTTGGACATCCACTGTTTTTAACTTTTTACCATTTAGAAAGTACCTCGTTCTATCCTTTTTTAATCCAAAGTGGATGACCTCACATTTGTCTGCATTGAATTCCATTTGCCACAGTTTTGCCCATTCACCTAATCTATCAATATCGTTTTGTAATTTTATGTTTTCATCTACACTGCTTACAATGCCACCAATCTTTGTGTCATCGGCAAACTTAGATATGAGACTTTCTATGCCTTCATCTAAGTCGTTAATAAATATTGTGAATAATTGAGGCCCCAAGACAGATCCCTGCGGGACTTCACTAGTCACATCCTGCCAATGTGAGTACCTACCCATTATCCCCACTCTCTGTCGCCTTTCGCTCAGCCAACTTCCTAACCAAGTCCGTACTTTTCCCTCGATTCCATGGGCTTCTATCTTAGCTAACAGTCTCTTATGTGGGACCTTATCAAATGCCTTCTGGAAGTCCATATAAATAACATCCATTGACATTCCCTTGTCCACTACTTTAGTCACCTCTTCAAAAAATTCAATCAGGTTTGTCAGGCACGACCTACCTTTCACAAGTCCATGCTGGCTCTCTCTGATTAACTGAAAATTCTCGAGGTGTTCAGTGACCCTATCCTTAATTATAGACTCCAGCATTTTCCCCACAACAGATGTTAGGCTAACTGGTCTGTAATTCCTCAGTTTCCCTCTCTCTCCTTTCTTAAATTCGTTGATGAAGTAACAGAGAGGGTTGATGAGGGTAGTGGGGTTGATGTTGTGTGTATGGACTTTCAAAAGGCGTTTGATAAAGTACACATATACACATGTTAGCAAAATTGAAGCCCAGGGGATTTCAGGCTGGAGGGAAGTGTGCAATGGTCGGTGTTGGGACCACTGCTCTTTTTGATATATATTAATGACCTGGCCTTGGATATAAAGGGCATAATTTCAAAGTTTGCAGGTGAAAAAAAAACTCGGAAATGTAGTAAACAGTAAGGAGGACAGTAACAGACTTCAGGAGGACATAAGACAGACTGGTGAAATGGGCAGACAAAAGGCAGATGAAATTTAACACAGAGAATTGTGAAGTGATTCATTTTGGTAAGAAGAATGAGGAAGAGGCAATATAAACTAAATGGTATAATTTAAAGGGGGTGCAGGAACAGAGAGGCCTGGGAGTGTACGTACACAAGTCTTTGAAGGTGGCAGGACAAGTTGAGAAGGCTGTTAAAAAGGCATACTGGTTCCTTGGCTTTAAAAACAGAGGCATGGAGCACAAAAGCAAGGAAATTATGCTAAACCTGTATAAATCACTGGTTAGGCCCCAGCTGGACTATTTTGCCCAATTCTGTGCATCACACTTTAGGAAGGCTGTCACGGCCTTAGAGAGAGTGCAGAACAGATTTACTAAAATGGTACCAGTGATAAAAGACTTCAGTTACGTGGAGAGTCTAGAGAAACTGGGGTTGTTCTCCTTAGAGCAGAGAAGGATAAGGGGAGATTTGATAGAGGTGTTCAAAATCATGATACGTTTTGATAGAGTAAATAAGGAGAAATTGTTTCCAGTGGCAGTAGGGTTGGTAACCAGAAGGCACAGATTTTAGGTAAGGAAAAACATTTTTATGCAGCGAGTTATGATCTGGAATGCACTGCCTGAAAGAGTGGTGGAAGCAGATTCAATAATAATTTTCAAAAGGGAATTGGATAAATACTTGAAGGGGAAAAATTTGCAGGGCTATGGGGAAAGAACAAGAGAGTGGGACTAATTGGATAGATCTTTCAAAGAGCTAGCACAGGCACGATGGGCCAAATGGCCTCCTTCTGTGTTGTATCATTCTATGATTCTATGGTAAGGGCCTTTTTGGCTTGCTGGAATTTTAACAGTTTAGGTAGACTTACCCTTACACTAATGTTGATAGCTTTTAAGTGAACATAATTAATTTTACATTGCTCAATATTTTAACTACCCACACCTTAGTTTAACTGGAACTGAAACTGCAACTTTTAGATGAACGTGTACATTTACTGATAAATGCGTTGCATCATACACACCCTTAACATAGAGCTGAAATGACATTTTATCACCAACACAAACGCATTCGTAAATCCCAGCATCTTCTAGGGTTACACTGTTGACCTTCAAGATACGGCGTTGATCCAAAGTTTGAAATTCATACTTTTTGCCAGACTTGATCTCCTTGCCATCTTTAGTCCAGGTTACTTTTGCAGCTCTATCGGAAATCTCAGCCAGAAACTGAGCTGTACCTTGTTGTGAAACAGAAACAATCTCCTTTTCCGCTGACTTGTTTCTGAAATTCACTGGCGCCACTAGCAACGCTGTTAAAAAAGCACAGGCTTTAGTCCTTTTCTTTTTATATTTTTAAAAAGTTATTTTCTGTTCTCTTTTAGACTTCTTCATGACCCATTCCACTCCCTGACTGACAATGCGAAAAGACAACCTCTTTCCACACTGCCAATGCTGTTCTATAAGCAACTACAAACAGAGTTAACTCAAGTCTTTAAAGAAGTCTAAGAATTAATTTAATTCCCAGTTCAAAGCTAATTGGGTAAATCAAGCCAAAAGAAAAAAGCCAATAGAATTTTAGGAATTACAAATAGGGGATTAGAGTACAAGAGTAAAAAAAAGTAATTACAAATATATACAAAACAGTGGTTAGGTCACAATTAAGTGTGCAGTTTTGGGCACTCCATTATAGAAAGATTACAGCCATAAACAACATTCAATGTAGTTTCACCAGGATAATGCCAGGGATGGGAACTGTAGTTGTGAGGAGGGACTTCAGATACTGGGACTATTTCCACTGGAGCAGAGAAGACTAAGAATAAATTTAATTGAGGTTTCTAAAATTATTTAGAGTTTTAAAAGAGAGAACAGTGAAAGTCTATTTCCTCTGGTTGGGGGGTCAATGATAAGAGGTCATCAATTTAAAATTATCAATAAGAAAGAGGGGAGAAAGATTTGGAGATATTTCTTTACAAAGGGGCTTGCTGGACCATGGAGTGCTTTGCCACAGGCAGTTGAGGCAGAGACCATTACTTCCTTTAAGGGAAAATTGGATAAATATTTAACACAGAGAAAGTTAGAAGGCTATGAGGACAAAGCGAGAGCAGGGCAGTGGAATCAGTTTTGGATTGCTCTAGCAAAGAGCTGGCACAGACACATGGGCCAAACAGCCTTTTGTACTGTAAACTTTTATGGTTCCATAGTTCTATGGTTTATTCCACAGAGTTCTTAAGTCAAGAAAATCATGTGAGGACAAAGGATTAGTCGTTCAAGAAGAAGGCCAACCACCAACTTCTCAGGGCCACAAAGGATTGGCAATAAATGCCGGTCTTGCCATTGACGCCCACATCCTGAGAATTAATTTTTAAAAACGTGATGTAAGCCAAGTACATGACAAAAGTTTTTGTTCAACCACTGGGCTCACTACAATTAGCTAGAAAAATGGGCAGGTAAAAGCACAGTTCGGTTCACAGGGACTAAGGTTCACTTCTGAGAGTGGTCCTTGGCACTGAACATCAGGAAAATATCTGAGGCAAAAGTCCAAAAATGTAGCAATCGCACCCTCACTTTTTGTGGAGTGCTACCTTCACTAATGTTTGTTCAGTTGTCTGAGGGAGGCAGAGAAACCTATTTCAAACTGCACAAGCATCCACTTGCTTGTTTAGTTAAGCAGTAATATCAACAGCATCCTATTGATACAACTCTTCATATGGATACTGGTTTGCCAATTGTGCACTTCTACAACGTACTAATGTAACACCATATCTTACTGTTATCACTCCATAACACTAGAGCATTTATATAGCTCCCAAGTAGCCTCCATGTATAATAGCGGTAGAGCACAGGCTTATACAATGATACGGTCAGGATCTGTATATGTCAGCACAAAAAAACTCTACACCTTTATATTAGGATGGAAATTGTCTATGGGAACATTATATTTCTTGAGCAAACAATAGCGGAATTTAATAAGCAACCCAAAAATCAACCGCAACCATTTAAAACAATGCTCACCTTTCACTCTTAATTTAGCAGTGCTTTCAGCAGTGCAAGCCACAAATTTCACTTCAGCTTCATTGTCCAATGACCTCACTTGTTTAATGATTAATGTGTGTGTATTTTTAGTTCTCTGTATTATGTAATTCTCACTGTTTTGTACAGCTTTTCCATTCATGAACCACAGCCCAGGAGCAATTGTAGATAGTTCAATAATGAAAGCAGCATCTTCACCTGCTGAAGTTTCAACATCTTGCAACGGTTTTTCAATGGAAGCTCTAGGTTCTATCAGAATATAACAAGCAATTCACTGTTAGCTATGACTTTCAAACAGGTTTAGTTTGTTTTATTGAGAACCCTAGCTGAAGGACCAAAGAATAATAAACTATTGATGTTATAGATAACCTATATGATACATTTCCAAATCCTATACTGTATCATGACTCGGAAATTTTCCTGATTCCAGTGTCTGAGTCAATTTTCCACGGAGTGGAGATTAAAAGCACCGATCTGAAGAAAATTGATGAATGAATAATACAATCAACAACAAAGAATCGATAGAGCTCAATGGTGAATGGATAGAGCTCATGATGAAGGAATAGACTGGGAGAGAGGGCAGAGTCCTCTTTAATATCTGAGTTAATGGAGAAAAATCAAAGAGTGAGTCACCAACTACAACATACATAGAATGATTAGGGGGCAATCAGTTAATCACAAACATAGCTTTGGTGCGAGACCATATGATAGTAACTTATTTAGAAGTCTAAGTCAGAAGCTTTAAAAATTTTCAACGCAATGACAGATGATTTATTATAGTGTTCTGGAGATGCGCAACAACAGACAACAACTTGTTCCTCACACTGAAAACTATCTCAGAGCCAGTTTAAGAGGCAGCGAGGTGATGCTGTACATAATTAAAGGAATTTGGGAGGAGACAAATAGCTCTCAGGAGGCTGTTGAAGAGAGGGCAGGAAGGCAAAGTTGTTCTGGAAGAGAATGCCATAGAGTAGGGCAATGACGGCTGGAAGACTGGGCTCTGATGATGGAGTAAGGAGCACAAGGAGCAATCTGAAATCAGAGGAACGAAGGTGTTAGCCAGGACAAATGGCAGGAGAAGATATCCCAAAATAGGGTGAGATCGAGGGCATGGAGAGATTTAAAAATGAGGATAAATATTTTGAAATCCATTTGCTGGGGTAGAGGAAGCCAATGGAGCTGGAACAGGATAAGAGTCAAAAGGAGTATTTGTGCAGGCGAGGACTCGGTTGGCAGAGTTCTGAATGAGCTCTAATTTGTGAAAGTCAAGGCAGGGAGGCCGGTGGGCAATCAGAAAGACTTCTAAATGAAATGCAACAGAGAATCCAGGGTAGAATATGTGACTAGTTAAAATACAGGAAATCAAGTAATCTCATAGAATGGTTACAGCACAGAAGGAGGCCATTCGGCCATCGGATCCATGCCAGCTCTTTGCAAGAGCAGTCCAGCTAGTCCCACTTCCCCATAGCCCTGCAAATTTTTTTCTTTCAAGTGCTTATCCAATTCCCTTTTGAAAGCCACGATTGAATCTGCCTCCACCACCCTTTCATGAGACACTGGGCCAGATATTAGGAGGGAGGCGGGTTGGCAGCAAGGGGTCGACTGGGCACGTGGGTAACGCACCCAGTAAAAATCGGTGGGTTCCCTACACGATCGTAAGTAAATTGAAGCCACTTACCTTGGCTTCCAGGTTTCGCGCTGGAAAGCTGCATCATAGACTGTCAGCTGAAGGAACCCTATTTAAAGGGGCAGTCCTCCATTGACTGATGCTGCAGAAAATAGGCAAAATTACAGCATGGAGCATCCCAGGGGGAAGGCTGCTCCCAGGTTTAATGATGCCTCACTCCAGGTCTTACTGGATGGGGTGAGGAGAAGGAGGAGGGAGATTTTCCACCCAGTGGACAGGAGGAAGTGGCCTGCCTCTGCCACCACGAAGGCCTGTCTCAAGGTGACAGATGAGGTCACCAGCACCAACATGTCATGCACCTGCATATAGTGCAGGAGGCGCTTCAATGACCTAACCAGGTCAGCCGAAGTGAGTACTCTTACTCATTCCCCTACACTCCGTCTGCCACATCACCGCCCCCACCCCACATCTCCTTCTGCACTGCCAACACTACTCAATCACATCACTCCTCACACCCACTGAACCCTCATCCTCATCTTACCTGCACTTACTCACCTCCCCAGTACTCATCCCACCACTACCACTCAACCCAATCCTCATACAATCTCATGGCTCTGTCTCATACTCACCCTCTCATGCATCTCTTTCACAGTCGGCCTCACCCAACCTACCACTACCCTGTGCTGCAGCCACAGGGCATGCGTAGTAGGAAGTAGTAGGAAGCATAAGGCAAACGTGTCGTGAGCATGAAGGGGATGCACAAGAGTGTTTGAAGGTTTGTCATGGTTTTTACTTGTATTTGATTTCTGATCAGCTCACATTACATATTATATTGTCACCACTACAGCCACATCTTGGCCATTCTTGACTGGCTTGTGGAATAAAGCCCTTTCATGAGGTTCTCCATGAACACCCTATGTGTAGTTGCACAACTACTTTGTGCAGGTGCCTGTTGCGCAGCACTGTGTCGTGTAGCTCCACATGGCGTAGGTGGATGGCGTACCTGGTGATGTTGCTCGTCCTCCAATGGAGTGATGAAACTACTCCGCAAAGTAGTTAAATATGTTGGGACAGCAGAGTTTAGGGTATGATGTAATAATTTTGAGTGTGGAGACAACGGTGTGGCAGACAAAACTTTGTCTGAGCTGACAGAGTGCCCTGCTGCAATGAATGAGGTATTCCCCCCAACTGTCAAGGAATCCTCTGCATCTCCCAATGGCTGCTGTCTGAAACACGTCTGCAACAATAGGGAGTTTTTCCCACAGCATGGGAAACATGCTGAGGAGAGTCCAAAATCACATCCCTGCTAAAATCTCTTCCCAATGAGGTCTGTCAACGACCTCAAATACCTCCCTATCTATCTAAACTGTCAGCCCTCCGGCTTTAATTGCTAGTGGGAGTCCCGCATGCAGGGGCTGCGCGCACACCGATTCGCGTCATTGGGGAACCCAGAAGTGGGCGGGTTGGAGCCAGGCTCCGGACCCGCTCCGGGATTCCCCAATTTTAGGAAACCCCCCCCCCCTGCTACGAACGCACCCACTCGGCCATCTAAAATTGACCCCACAATGTCAGAGTAAGGGGAGGTGTTAAGTAGAGGCCCACAGTGGTAGGTGCTCCATCCCTGTTATTTCCAAACTGCAAAAATTAGTTTGGATTCCAAAACTCATGATAAGCTTGCTAGATTTGCCAACACTAAAATGGGAACAATAATAAAGGTGAAACTAAGTTTCCAAAAGAATTTAAATTCGTCATATATTGGACAGACAAATGGTAAACTAAATACATATGGTATTGTACACATTGAAATTTGTGGCTATAAACATAGGCTAAGTGGAATGGAATTAACAGGAAGACTCAGAAAACTGGACTGAGAGCTTTGTGTATAAACAATATGACAAAGCAATTTAAAAATCTAATGGCATGCTAGGAAAGGTAGCAAGAGCAATACACAAGTTTAAACAAAATAAGGCTGTACAATGTATTTCTCAGACTACACCATAAAAATTATAAACATGCATGAGAAAGATAGAGCATCTATACTGATCCCACATGAAAGAGAGATAAACTTTGAGGAACTATTAAAGAAACTTTAGTTTTACAATCTAAAAAGGAACTTGGTATATTGAAATAATATAGATAAAGGTAGCTCAGACTATTGCTTCAAAGTAAAGCAGAAAAGTAGGAACAAAGGAAAATCATGGAAATTAATGAAATGAAGGATTAGAACAGTTATTAGGAAGAACTTCTTTACTCACAATATGATAACTTTCAGAATGGTTTTCCATATAGAGTAGAAGAGGCTAAAACATTAGAATTGTTCAAAACACAGTTGGATTCTGTGATGGAAGCATTGCGTCCTGACTTTAACTCAGGGCGGAAATCAAGATGGGTGGGGCCGAAGCCGGCAGCAAACTGTCCTGACCACGGCCACGTGAGGCCCAGGATCATTTTAACTTCTGAGAACTGTAGATTTTTCACAGGCAAAGGGAAAATTTAACAATTATCTAGTGTAAAATATGCCAACCGGTAGGAGAAAACTGAAGTCCATTTTTGGCTATTTGTTTAACCACAGGTAATGAATGAATTGAAGGACAGAGATAAGAGCAGAAATAAATGACCGCTAAGCAACTGAGAAGACAAATAAAAGATGGACACAGAAAGAGAGAGAGATATTTCAAAACTTTTGTCAAAAAACAGTTTTACTCACCAATTCGAAATGTTCCTGGGACTTCTAAGTACGTGCTCTGGGTAAAGTTGTTTACAGAACTAATTCTGAACTGATAATTAGCTCCTTCTGGCAAGCCACTCACTGTGAATTCTTGTGCCACTACCTTTTCTGTAGTGTGGCACCTTGTCCAAGTATTGCTTCCTATTTTCTTTTTCTCTACCAAGTACCCTGTCACAGGGGCTGGTGGCACATCTTGAGGCAGAGACCAAGCCAATGTGACGGATGTTTCGGTTTTCTCTTTGACCACAGGGTTGACTGGGGGATGTGGCGGAACTTTCCGAGGAGCTAGAGAAAAGTATAAAGGATATCATCTGTCAGGACTCCAGAAACCCAGGAGTTCAGATAAAGTTTGAATATAGGCCGTCACTGTTGAAATGTTTTAATTTCTAGAAGTCCTCAAATCAAAACAATTGCAATAAATTCCTACCTTGGAAAGTTACAGATTGTTTTTTTGAAGTAGTTTATTATGGTTTTCTATATAAATATGCACACTAATAATGGACATTCCAACATGACAAGTGGTTTGAATTTATCTTTATATAGAAATTCTTTTTTAAAAATCTCAATTTATAGAACAGCATGGTCATTCGGTGTGTTGGATTGCTAATGGTCACTCCTGCAATTCTCACAGTCGAACTATTTTTCTATTACCATTAGCATCCAGAGCAAAGCATAATTCGTAAGAGCCAATTCTAAAGGCCCCCACCTAGAATTAAAAAGGGCAGTGGTGACATGGGTTGCGTCACTTACTGTCCCATTTATGCTGGCGCTCCAAGTGCCTCTTGGGTGGGTCCTGAGATGGACGTCCGGAGTAATCCCATTTAAGGCTATTTGTAATAAGCATAATAAAAATATCCGCCCATTTGCAATTTTGATACACAAATAAGTGGAGCATGTGCTGCAAAGATTCTGCCCATTTATACTGACATTGAGCAACCTAGCCAGCAGTCCTTAAAGGGACTGATGGAGGCCACTCAGAAAAAGTCTGAAGGTTCTTTTTAAACTTTTATTTTCTTGGGGCCAGAAGCCCACTAAATAACTTCAGCCCGCTGCCAGCTCAGGGCCTCCCACAACAGGCGACTTGCAGCAAGGTAACCATTTGGCACCCACAGCTCACAGTTGCATATAACTGAGGCCTGAGCCTCAAAATGGCTTGGACCTCACAGCGCTATCAACGGCCACCAAGTTGCACCCCTAAAGTTTTTTGATAACAAACAGCAGTAAATGATCATGCTACAGCTAACATTTTTTTTTAACCATTTACTTTCATAAAGTCAATTTTGTGAACCCAGAAAAATAAAAACAACCCTTGTATTCAATTAACTGGAACTAGGTTTGATGTGGAGATGCCGGTGATGGACTGGGGTTGACAATTGTAAACAATTTTACAACACCAAGTTATAGTCCAGCAATTTTATTTTAAATTCACAAGCTTTCGGAGGCTTCCCCCTTCGTCAGGTGAACGATGTGAAATTGTGTTCCTATAAGCAGGCAATTCTTACCTGCTTATAGGAACACAATTTGTCATTTAAATTTTTCACATCAATTGCCTGCTACTACATTACTAATAAGTCTTCCACCAGTTAAATCCAAATGATAAAATGGCTTGTAAAAGTACGCTAAAGATCATTCTATAACCACCAATTTCAGAAACATTGAGTGTAAAATCTTTCCAATTTCCTTAATAAACTAAACTGAGGAAAAAATAATTTTCTACAACTCTTTGCTTCATGACTATGTGCACACCATTCACAATGATCTATTTAATTCTCTTGCTGGGTATATGTGCACATCAATCACTTGTTCTCAGCTGATGATATGTATAACATCTCTCAGAAAACTACTAAATATGTGTGAACCAAATTCCAGAGAGAATAAATCCAAGCAATGCATATGGTGTTTTAATCAGTGAAGTTCTCTGGTCGTGTCCTTTGGTAGCTCCTTTTTCATAGTTGTTGACAAAGTCAAGTGTCTTGATTACACTGAGTCCTATCACCAGCAAAAAGACTGTCTGTAAATAGTAACATGCTCATTAGCAGTTTAACAAGTGTAATGATATTGTGATAAGATTTCAGATTTTGCTTCCAGATGTACTGGGCTGTACTCACTTAACAACTAATTTTGCTGCCTAAGAGTCTGATGACAGTCCAACACTATTGCTACTAAAATACTCTTTACATTTACACCACCAACGCAATTCTTGTAATCAGTGCATAATTTATGAAACAAACGAGACAACAGTGATTTTTCAACAATGTAGAAATGTTCAAAAATAATATTTATCTGCTTACACCTCCTAATAGTTCTGAGGTTCTCACATATCACTAGCTCTGTTTTAAGGAGATACTCAATTTTAGTTCATGACTTTTCCCAAGTCACATTTCATAGAACAACGTGGAAGATTAACCAGTTTATCTCCCATTCTCTTACTCACCGCCAGTTTATTTTAAATGGTCTCTCTCTTCATGCAAGTGTCTCCACTTCATAATGATTTCAGTCTATCTCTGTCTTTCTGTCTATCTGCCACTTTTCCTATCTCACTCATTTAATTTCTCTCCTTGTATACTTCACAAACACATTTAGCAGAGTTTTGTAAAAAAAAGTGACTGATTGTACAGATAAAAGGAATGGAATAAATGCAGTGGATTTTCAGAAGATATTTGATAAGGCATCTCACAGGAGGCTTGTTAAAAAATTTTAAGCATATGGTATCAGAGGAAATGTAAGCGAATACATGGAAGGATGGCTGAAGGAAACAAAACAATGGATTTGAACGTTGCTAGCATTCGAAAAGGGTCAGAAGTGGTCTACCCCAGGGGTCCACTTTTGAAAGGTCATTGAAGCCATAAAAACCATACATCGTAGATTCACCAGGAGGATACCAAGGATGAGAAACTATAGTTCTATGGAGAGAGTTGAGTTACTGGAACTATTTCCTCTGTAGCAGAGAAGGCTCATGTGATTTAATAGAAGTTTTTAGATAGGGTGAATATGGAAAGATAATTCCTCTGTTTGGGGAGTCAGTGACAAGAGGGCTTCAATTTAAAACTGTCACAAAGAGAATGAGGAGAAAGATTAGGAGAAATTTCTTTTTGCAGAGTTCTTAGAACATGAAACATTTTGTCAGAGGGAGTAGTTGAGGCAGAGATAGGAACAGAATTGCTAGACGAAAAAGGACCATCCTGGTAATCACGTGATACAACAATAATGGAGTTGTTGACTAATCATAACAATCAATCTCTATTAATTAGACTACAACAGACCAGTCATGAAGCAAGGAAAACCCCAGTGATGGAGAGCTTTGGGAATGTCAGCTGTTCCTTCAAGCATGCTACACTTACCACAGGTCATGTCTCAAATTACTCATACTCATCACATCTTTTAAGGAAAAATTGGATAAACATTTTGAACACAGGAAAATATAGGACTAGAGGGAAAGAGCAGAACAGTGGGATTACCTTTCGATTGATCTAGCAAATAGTCAGCACAGACAACCTTTCTATGCTGTAAATTTCTATGGTTCTCAATTTGTTTATAACTTATTATTTTGAATAATTTTCCTTCCATGTAAATGTCTCCACCTATGACTCCCTTCTGTATGTCCCTTTCTTTGTATGCCTCCCACGCTTTCATTTTCTTTATGTCCTTTTATCCTTTTCTTCTTCTCTGTATGGGAACTGGATAAGTACTTGAAACAAAAAAATGTGAAGGGCGACAGGGATAGGGCAGGGCAGTGGGACCAGCTGGATTGCTCATGCATAGAGCCGGCACAGACTCGATGGGCTAAATGGCCTCTTTCCGTCCTGTAACCTTCTATGATTCTATGTCTAACACTCCATATGCTTCTCACACACTTTCATTTACCCCTGCATTTTTGTCTCTCTCTCTCTCTCTCTTTTAAATATCCACTTGATTTTTTTTTATTATTCGTTCATGGGATGTGGGCGTCGCTGGCGAGGCCGGCATTTATTGCCCATCCCTAATTGCCCTTGAGAAGGTGGTGGTGGTGAGCCGCCTTCTTGAACCACTGCTGTCCATGTGGTGAAGGTTCTCCCACAGTGCTGTTAGGAAGGGAATTCCAGGATTTTGACCCAGCAACGATAAAGGAACGGCGATATATTTCCAAGTCGGGATGGTGTGTGACTTGGAGGGGAACGTGCAGGTGGTGTTGTTCCCATGTACCTGCTGCTCTTGTCCTTCTAGGTGGTAGAGGTCGCGGGTTTGGGAGGTGCTGTCGAAGAAGCCTTGGCGAGTTGCTGCAGTGCATCCTGTGGATGGTACACACTGCAGCCACTGTGCGCCGGTGGTGAAGGGAGTGAATGTTTAGGGTGGTGGATGGGGTGCCAATCAAGCGGGCTGCTTTGTCCTGGATGGTGTTGAGCTTCTTGAGTGTTGTTGGAGCTGCACTCATCCAGGCAAGTGGAGAGTATTCCATCACACTCCAGACTTGTGCCTTGTAGATGGTGGAAAGGCTTCGGGGAGTCTGGAGGTGAGTCACTCGCCGCAGAATACCCAGCCTCTGACCTGCTCTTGTAGCCACAGTATTTATGTGGCTGGTCCAGTTAAGTTTCTGGTCAATGGTGACCCCCAGGATTTTGATGGTGGGGGATTCGGCGATGGTAATGGCGTTGAATGTCATGGGGAGGTGGTTCGACTCTCACTCTTGTTGAAATGGTCATTGCCTGGCACTTGTCTGGCACGAATGTTACTTGCCACTTATCTGTCCAGGTCTTGCTGCATGCGGGCTCGGACTGCTTCATTATTTGAGGGGTTGCGAATGGAACTGAACATTGTGCAATCATCAGCAAACATCCCCATTTCTGACCTTATGATGGTGGGAAGGTCATTGATGAAGCAGCTGAAGATGGTTGGGCCAAGACACTGCCCTGAGGAACTCCTGCAGCAATGCCCTGGGGCTGAGATGATTGCCCTTCAACATCCACTACCATCTTCCTTTGTGCTAGGTATGACTCCAGCCACTGGAGAGTTTTCCCCCTGATTCCCATTGACTTCATTGGTATAAATTGTACACTTTAAGCCAATTCAGCTGTGTCTCAGCCATGCAATCAGGAGCAGCCAATAAGCTACAGTTCTTGAAGGTAGGAGAATATTTAAAGATCCAATGTTCACAGCATAATTCAGATACAGAAAAAACAGAATCAAAAACAAAGATATTGAACCAGAAAAGAGAACATTTCCAAGAGATGAAACAGAAGTTTGCTCAGATAATTTGAGAGCAAAAATTAGCAGATTAGGAAGAGTTCAACAGAGTAGGAATGTGAAATATTTAAGCACAAAATGGATAGGGTACAGACTAAAAATGTTCTGACTAAGAATAAAGGAGTTGCATCAAAAGTTATAATTCCATGGATGAATAAGGAGAGAACATACAATAAGGTTTAGGCTAGTAATGCAGAAGAAACCCACTGGTAATGTTAAGATCATACAAAATAAAGCAAAAGTGGAAATTATGAGGGTTAAGAGAGGGTATGAAAAAAGACTGGCGGTGAATATAAAGAGTAATAGCAAAGGCTTTTATAAGCATATCGGAAGGACAAAGATTGAACAGGAGTAAAAGTTTTCAATTGGGGAAAAGGCCAATTTTACTAAGCTGAGAAGTGATTTAGCAAAAGTAAACTAGAAACAGCTACTTGAAAGTAAATCAGTGTTGGAACAGTAGGAGACATTCAAGGAGGAGATAGTGAGTGTTCAGAGCAAATATGTTCCCACAAAGAAAAAGGGTGGTACTCCCAAACCTAGAGCCCCCTGGATGTCAAGGCACATATGGCAAAAAAGGGAAGCTTAAATCATATACCCAGAGCTCAATACTACAGAAAGTCTACAGGAGTGTAGAAAATGCAGGGGTGAAATTAAAAAGGATATTAAGAAAGCAAAGAGAGGGCAGGAAAGAATATTGGCAAGTAAAATCAAGGAAAACCCAAAGATGTTTTATAAATACATTAAGAGCAAAAGGATAACTAAGGAAAGATTGGGGCCTATTAGAGACCAAAAAGGTAACCTATGCCTGGAGGCAGAAGATGTGGGGGTATGGTGCTTAGTGAATACTTTGCGTCTGTCTTCACAAGAGGGGGACGATGCAGACATTGTAGTTAAGGAGGAGGAGTATGAAATGTTGGATGGGATAAACATAGTGAGGTAGAAAATATTAAGGGGATTAGCATCTTTGAAAGTAGATAAATCGCCAGGCCCAGATGAAATGTATCCCAGGCTGTTAAGAGAAGCAAGGGAGGAAATAATGGAGGCTCTGACCATCATTTTCCAATCCTCTCTGACTACAGGTGTGATGCCGGAGGACTGGAGGACTGCTAACGTTGCACTATTGTTTAAAAAGGGAGAAAGGGATAGACCAAGTAATTACAGGCAAGTCAGTCTAACCTCGGTGGTAGGCAAATTATTGGAAACAATTCTGAGGGACAGTATTAATAGTAATTTAGAAAGGCACGGATTAATCAAGGACAGTCAGCATGGATTTGTTAAGGGACGGTCGTGTCGGACTAGCTTGATTGAATTTTTTGAGTTGGCAACAAGGAGGGTCGATGAGGGTAGCGTATTTGATGTACTCTACCTGGATCTTAGAAAGGCTTTTGACAAGGTCCCACATGGCAGACTGCTCGGAAAAGTAAAAGCCCATGGAATTCAACGGAAAGTGGCAAGTTGGACCCAAAATTGGCTCAGTGGCAGGAAGCAAAGGGTAATGGTCGATGGGTGTTTTTGTGACTGGAAGGCTGTTTCCAGTGGGTCACAGGGCTCAGTACTAGATCCCTTGCTTTTTGTGGTATATATCAATGATTTAGACTTCAATGTAGGGGGCATGATCAAGAAGTTTGCAGATGATACAAAAATTGGCTGTGTGGTTGATAGTGAGGAGGAATGCTGTAGACTGCAGGAAGATATCAATGGACTGGTCAGGTGTGCAGAAAAGTGGCAAATGGAATTCAATCCGGAGAAGTGTGAGGTAATGCATTTGGGGAGGGCAAACAAAGCAAGGGAATACACAATAAATGGGAGGAACAGAGGGACCTTGGAGTGCATATCCAAAGATCCCTGAAGGTAGCAGGACAGGTAGATAAGGTGGTTAAGAAGGCATAAGGAATACTTTCCTTTATTAGCCGAGGCATAGAATATAAGAGCAGGGAGGTTATGCTAGAACTGTATAAAATACTAGTTAGGCCACAGCTTGAGTACTGCGTACAGTTCCAGTCACCACATTACAGGAAAGATGTGATTGCACTGGAGAGGGTGCAGAGGAGATTTATGAGGATGTTGCCAGGACTGGAGAATTTTAGCTATGAGGAAAGATTGGATTGGCTGTGGTTGTTTTCTTTGGAACAGAGGAGGCTGAGGGGAGATTTAATTAAGGTGTATAAAATTATGAGGGGCCTAGATAGAGTGGATAGGAAGCTTCTATTTCCCTTAGCAGAGCAGTCAATAATCAGGGGGCAAAGATTTAAAGTAATTGGTAGAAGAATTAGAGGGGAGCTGAGGAAATTTTTTTTCACCCAGAGGGTGGTAGGGGGCTGGAACTCACTGCCTGGAAGGTTGGTAGAGGCAGAAACCCTCATCGCATTTAAAAGGTGCTTGGATGTGCACTTGAAGTGCTGCAACCTCCATGGCTACGGACCAAGAGCTGGAAAGTGGAATTAGGCTGGATAACTCTTTCTTGTCCGGCACAGACACGATGGGCCGAATGGCCCCCTTCTGTGTCGTAAATTTCTATGAGTCTATGAAACAACAGAATAATCAAAGAGGAGTTGAACCATAAGAGACAATGAAGAATAGTATAAAATAAAAGAATGCATAGATGTTTTACAAGTATTTTCCTTCTGTATTTACGAAGGAGAGTAAAGCAAGGACTGCAGAGTATAAAAAGAGTGGAACAGTAACTAACAGGAATTTCTCAGCCAGTGTGACATAGGGAGATTTATGAGAGAGGAGAACCGGGGGTACGGAGTGTAGTGGTTATTTTACTGGGCTGGAAATCCAGAGGCCTGGACTAATAATTCAGGGAATGTGAGTTTAGATCCCTCCATGGCAGTTTGAGAATTTGCAATCAGTTTTTTAAAATTTGAAAATATAACGCAGATTTCAATAAAACTGACCGTGAAGGTTTAGGGGAAGAAACTTGCTGGTCTGGCCTAAATGAGACACCAGTCCCACACTAACTTGATTAACTCTTTACAGTCCTCCGAAATGGTCTAGCAAGCCACTCAGTTATGAAGGTCCACCACCACATTCTCAGGGCAACAAGAGGTGGTCAATTAATGCCGGCCTTGCCAGTGACTCCCACAGCCCAAGAATTAATTAAAAAAGCACATTATTCTTTCAACTAATTCAAAGAGATTTCAACAAGTGTAATCAATTGAATCCGATGATTAGTATCATTTCTTCTTTCTAGATTCGTTGATATTAAAGCAAACTGTAAATTTTGCAAAATGAATTTTGTACGTCAGCAATCTCTCTGGGAAATGCTACCACCAAAGATGTAAGAACGAATTAGTAGCGTACTCTTTAAAAAAAAATGTTTATTTTTTGCTGTTGTTATCTAACTTCTCCACTCCCCTATTCTCTTGAACACATTGGTCTAGACATAAGGAGTGGAGGGCGCAGGGATCAATCCCCGCGCCTGAATGGTTTGGCCCGGGGCACACACGATATTGGGCCTCGGGCCACATTATCATCCAGCCGGTGAGCTGTAGCTGATAGATGTCCCCAGGCAGCTCGCCGACAAAGAGGAATAGAAGATCAGGCCACTGCAACGCCAGAAGGGGTCATCAAGTCAATGTTTAAAGTCAATGGGGGGGAGGTGGCGATCAGGAAGTGCAGGCAACCGGGAACGGAAAATAATTGGGAAGGGAAAGCGGTCTGGTCTGGAGGGATAGCTGTTGGCAGCAATCGAGGAGGGCAGAGGGCAGGGTCAGGGAGAGGCGGCCTGCACGCTTTGAATATGTGCTCCTCCTGGCTCCATATTAAGGCAAGTATATTTTAAAATCTTACCTTGTTGGTTGCGGCCGCATGTAGACCTGGTTTTCCTCAATGCATCTGGTGCTGGCTGCCTCAGTGCAAAACATTATTTCAGAGGGGGCTTTAAACAGACATTAGGCTCCTTTGCACATGCGTAGGGCCGAGCACCTGTTTCAGGTGCGGGCCCTGGGCGCGATTTTTTTTTGCCTATACTGATTTGGTGGGTAGTTTACTTCTGTCTCATAATGACAATGGGCTCAATTTTGAAATGGTGGCGGGTTGGCAGCTGGGGGGTGGATGTAGGTGTGGGTGTACGTGGCAAACCCGGATTTTTAAAAAAAATTACCTTTTCAAATGCGATTGCGATGTAAATGATGGTGATTAAAGTTGTTTCTGGGTTTTGCACCCGGCAGCCAGCCTGATAGACAGGCTGGCTGCCGACAGGAGCTGCAACACGGGGTGGGTGGGGTGGGAACATCGGGAGAGGAAGACAGAGAACAAGACGTCAACCGGTGCTCGAACAGAGAGCAGGGAAGTGGGGAGAGGGGAAGAACGTCGGGGGAGAGAGGGGAAGATCGGAGAGGGACATCAGAGAGGAAGACAATGGGGGCTGAGAGGGACATCGGAAAGGGAGACATCGGACATCAGAGCAGGGTGGAAAGGTAGGTTTATTTTGTTTTTTTTAAACTTTGTGCAATGGTTTTTTAATTTAATTTATTTAGTTTATTTTTGCCTGATCCGGCCCTTCACGCCTGATTTTACCAGGCATGCTTTGGAAGCTGTGGGAAAGCCGCCCAGGTTAGTTTAAAATTGTTTTAACTATCTACTACGTCAGAAATAAAGTACCCTAAGTACCTCAATGAGGTACATTTGGTTCTTTAACTGCACTTTACAACATCCCCCCGCACCACAATTTGATTTTAAAATCGTTCCTGCCCGCCATGTTGGAGGTTTAGGAGGCCATTTAGCATCCGAAAAATAAGCGCTGCATGGCCGAATTTCTAGGCCATTGACTACTTACTGGGATACAGTTTTCCATGCAACTGACGCCTTCTAGTACTTTACTCAAGTGTTCATTATTTATGCATGCGCCATGACATTGAGTGGCAATTGCCTTTTCAGGCATGAGGGAACAGCACAGCCAATCCTAATCTTGTCATTGCCCAATGCCCACACAAACTCACTTCTAACAGTAGTCATTGACATCCACAAACAGGACTAGGAACCCTAGCCAATTTTCCCTCCTTAAGCTTAGGATCGCCAGTTGTAGTGCTAGGGATCAAATCTGAAATGTTACTGGTCTGTATATCTTGGCTACTTACTGAAACATTGCAGAACCAAGTGAAGCTGTCTGAAATTGATAGCTGTTCATAATAAGTCAGTTATTGTTTATAAATCAAGATATCTTCCAAATATCACATAGAAAGGTACACAAATAACCACTTAAGTATATTACATTGAATAAACAAAATCTTTCTACCCCTTGGTGGTAAACCATGGGTTGACATCCAAGATGCTGCATGAGTTCCACATTACAATGCTCCCATAAGGTAGGAAAACATACCTGAATTAGCTCAGTTTTCACTTCTAACTGGAAAGTTACAGACCTGTATTAGAAAAGGCCTGGGGTTGATCATCTGCCAACACCTTAATGAGGGAATGGTGTGTGGCATGTTGCCATTAGAAAGGAAAAATGCAGCAAAATTGGGAGGAGAGAATTATGCTGATGTCTTAAGGAAGCCAAACTGACACCTAATTATCTGAATGGTACCAGGGATGAGTGACTTCAGTTATGTGGAGAGATAGAGAATCTGGGATTGTTCTCCATAGAGCAGAGAAGGATAAGGGGAGATTTAATAGAGGTTTTCAAAATCATGAAGGGTTTTGATAAGAGTAAATACAGAGAATCTGTTTTCACTGGTAGGAGGGTCAGTAACCAAAGGACACAGATTTAAGATAAGTGGCAAAAGAACCAGAGGCGAGATGAGTAGAATGTTTTTAATCCAGCACGTTATGATGATCTGGAATGCACTGCCTGAATGGGTGGTGGAAGCAGATTCAATAATAACTTTCAAAAGGGAACTGAATAAATACTCGAAGGGGAAAATTTTACAGGGCTATGGGGAAAGAGCAGAGGCGGTGGATCTAATCAGATAGCTCTTTCAAAGAACCGGCGCAGACACAATGGGCCAAATGGCCTCCTCTGTGCTGTATCATTCTATGATTCTATGATATGGGAGACTGAGTTCCAATTCAAATGCCTTTCTTTCAGATTGGACAGTAATGAACATTTCTTTCTGGAACCAAGGTGTCTTTTCACCCTGCCCTTTCTATCCACCGTATCCCAGTGAACCTAAAATGACATTATCCCTCGCGTGATTAACACCTGAATTTGAACACACTGTTCTGGTGTCACTGAGAAGTTCAAGACCTGTACCACCCCAATTCTGTAGCCCGAAGCCGTCGCATAGAGACAAAACACTTGTGACAGAACAAGAAAATAAAAATAACTGCCTGTATTAAAACTCACAAGTTAATGTGAATTGAGTTGATGTTCTAGATTCATCTGCCAAAAGTGCTATTTCTCCAATATCTTCCGATTTGCATTCACGAATAGTAAGAGTGTGCCGCTTGCCAGAAACAGCGATGGTTGTTCTATCATTTGGTTTTAGCTCTTCTCCATCCTTTGTCCACCTGATATTCTTACAGCCACTGTCCAATTCCACACAGAAAATGGCAGTGTCATTTTCTGGTACTGCAGTTTTCCTTGGAAGTTTCTTAACAATGTTACCTGCAAGGAAAAATGAACCAGAAAAGGAAAAATGGTTTACTTATACCTATACATATGCTGCAACTTCTCCATGCATCTGACCAAAACAGATGTAGTCTATAAGAAGGTCACTCAGATTTCTTAAAAATTTAAGATGAAGTTATTATTCTATGACTTCAGTATAATCACAAGTTCTTTCTTTCCGCAGGACAGTAAAATAAAACTTGCTGTTTTACATTCTTTATACTAAAGAATGGACTATGATTTTTTTAAAATCTTTTCTAATATGGTTATATTCCCCTTGCTATATAATTAACATACTACAGCTGGTAAATTCCTTGGAGCTGCTCCCACTCTGCCGCCGTAATTTCGCCTGAAGTGCTGCAGACGCTGAATTTACATGCGTAAATGGGTTTCTGCCTGACTTCCAGCAAAGTGGAGGAATGGGAGCACGTCCGAGGAATTTCCTGGCTGTTATATAGAAGATAGTAATTGATGTCAGAACTTCCCATCAGCCACAGGAAATTATATAATGTCCTTAACTAGAACAACTTGGACTTGAATGTGGGGAGCTTGATCAAGAAGTTTGCAGATTATACAAAAATTGGCCGTATGGTTGATAGTGAGGAGGAAAGCTGTAGACTGCAGGAAGATATCAATGGACTGGTCAGGTGGACAGAAAAGTGGAAAATGGAATTCAATCCAGAGAAGTGTGAGTTAATGCATTTGGGGAGGGCAAACAAGGCAAGGGAGTACACAATAAATGGGAGGATACTGAGAGGTGTAGAGGAACAAAAGGATCTTGGAGTGAATGTCCATAGATCCCTGAAGGTAGCAGGACAAGCAGATAAGCTGGTTAAAAAGGCATTCGGGATGCTTTCCTTTATTAGCCTAGGCATAGAATATAAGAGCAGGGAGGTTATGCTAGGACTGTATAAAACACTGGTTAGGTCACAGCTACTGCGTACAGTTCTGGTCACCACATTACAGGAAAGATGTAACTCGCCAAGGCTTCTTCGACAGCACCTCCCAAACCCGCGACCTCTACCACCTAGAAGGACAAGAGCAGCAGGCGCATGGGAACAACACCACCTGCACATTCCCCTCCAAGTCACACACCATCCCGACTTGGAAATATATCGCCGTTCCTTCATTGTCGCTGGGTCAAAATCCTGGAACTCCCTTCCTAACAGCACTGTGGGAGAACCGTCACCACACGGACTGCAGCGGTTCAAGAAGGCGGCTCACCACCACCTTCTCAAGGGCAATTAGGGATGGGCAATAAATGCCGGCCTTGCCAGCGACGCCCACATCCCGTGAACGAATAAAAATTTTTTTTTTAAATGTGACTGCACTAGAGAGGGTACAGAGGAAATTTATGAGGATGTTGCCAGGGCTGGGGAATTTTAGCTATGAGAAAAGATTGGATAGGCTGGGGTTGTTATCTTTGGAACAATGGAGGCTCAAGGGAGATTTAATTGAGGTATATAAAATTATGATGGTACTAGATAGAGTGGATAGGGAGGACCTATTTCCTTTAGCAGAGGGGTCAGTGACGAGGGGGCATAGATTTAAAGTAATTGGTAGAAGGATTAGACGGGAGCTGAGGAGAAAATTTTTTTCACCCAGAGGGTGGTGGGCGTCTGGAACTCTGCCTGAAAGGGTGGTAGAGGCAGAAAACCTCAACTCAGTTAAAAAGTACTTGGATGTGCACTTGAAGTGCCGTAACCTACAGGGCTACGGACCAAGTGCTGGAAAGTGGGATTAAGCTCTTTTTCGGCCGGCACGGACACAATGGGCTGAATGGCCTCCTTCTGTGCCGTAACTTTCTATGATTCTATGAACTTGATCATCACTGCTGAAAAAGAAAATGGACAATGTCACGTGGGCCTGAAATTCAGACGGCACCTTTGGGTCGTCGAAACTGAAGCAGAACAGGACTTCCACCCACCTTAAGTTAGTGACACTGATCCCACTGTAATTTGCGGGGTCAGCCAAGTTACATAGGCAGAACCATCAAAGCTGTGTAAAAAGTGCCTCAGGTATACTGGGTGAGAGTGGAAAATAGCACTGGGGTGGGACTTAGGCCCCATTTGGGCCATGCCAGGGTGGGGGGTGGGGGGGGGGAAATTACCTGGAGGGGTGAGTATGATACTCATCCAGCATCCTTCTTTACATCCAGGTGGACTAGCCTTTAGGCGCAGACAAGAAGAAGAATATTGGGGCTTATATGACGAGCAACAAAAGTAATAAAGAAAGATTTGCATTATTATAACTCCTTATCACATCTCTCAATAAGCCTCAAAGCATTTCACAATGAATTAGTTGGAAGGGCAATAACTGTTATCATTTAGACAAACACAGCAGCCATTTTGTGTGGGAAATTCCACAAACAGCAATGAGATGATCTATTTTTATAATCTCTTTTATTGGTGGTGTTGGTTAAAGGTAAAATGTTACTTTTCTTTGAATAGTGCCATGAGATCTTTAACATTCAAGTGAACCACTGAAACAAGAGATGGGGCCTCGGCTTAATCTCTCATCCAAAGAACAGAGTTCTGCAACAATGCAGTTCTGCTTTGAATTCGTAGCCTAGCCTATGTACTCCAGTCCTGGAGCAGGCTTTGAACCAACATCCATCTGATTCAGAGTCATAAGCGCAACCAATAAAGTTAAACTAAAGAAGTTAATATTGGGCTATAGGGAGATAGCAGGCCAGCGGAACTAGTTTTGAATTGCTCTAGAAAAAGGTCAGCACAGATGCAATGAGCCAAATGACCTCCTTCTGTGCTGCAACCTTCTGTTTCTACAAAAAGGACTACATATATTTGGCAATAAAACTAAAGCTATCAATTTGTAAGGAAAAGGTTAATCAGATGGTACTGCTATTGATTTCTGTTTATATTGATTTCTTTATATTAACTGTGTCCAGTAACTTTTCAATTGAAGCTGATCTCACCAGCAGTCTAATTATCCCTTTGATATAAACAGATCCTGTAGCTAACTTATAAAGACTTTGATAGGTTAGAGGCCTAAGTGGGTGTGTAGACAGCACAGCATCTTGTAGGCTATTCATTTTTTCAACTTCACAGGGAAGCAGGAGAGGTATGACATCTTTATGTACAATAAAAACAGAGAAGGCTGGAAATAGTCAGCAACTCAGGCAGCATCTGTAGAGAATGAAAGAGTTAACGCTTCAAACTGAAATGTTAACTCGGTTTCTTTCTCCACAGATGCTGCCTGACTTGTTGAGTATTTCCAGCATTTTCTGTTTTTATTTCAGATTTCCAGCATTTGCAGTATTTTGCTTATGACATCTTTATGCTGGTTAGATATAAGCAAGCAGGAGACATAAACAACATCATTCTGCTACCTAGTCAATGGCAAAGCCATATGTTTTAACTATCAAGTTAAGAAGTGATTGTTCCAATTAACACAAATAGCCTCTGTCAAAGGGATACGCCTAGGTAATAAGAAAGTTACACCCTCACAGTTTGTTAGAAGTCCTTTGTTAATTCATGAATTTCTGCAACTGTCTAGAGCCTAATGATTTGATTGACAGAACAACCAGGGTGAAAACTATACCAAAGTCAGGGAGTTGTATAACTAAAGTTATCAATATTGATTGCATTCTCCAGCAAACTCGTAATGTTTTGCCATTAATCCTGCTGTTTAGTGTATGTTTAATTATTGTCAATAATAGTTATCATATGCTTACTAAATCTGTGACTGTCTACCTGTAATGCTATGAACCCTATTATTTTGAGGAGTAATTCATAAGTAAGAACACCAATCCTCTAACAGATTTAGGAATATGATTCTTTGAACACCATGACTAAATTAATGTATTAATTACTTCAAAAGTTGAAAACATTTGGCCAGTAATTTAAACTGAGAGATTTACAGTATTTAGCATTCAAACACGTCAATGCAATTAAGGTACCATATGAATCCTACCTTTTACTGTCAACTCTCCAACTGTTCTGCTGCCTTCTTTCATTTCACAGACATAGACAGCATCGTCATCAGTAGTAACATTTTTGATAGTAAGTTTTCTAAAGGTGCCTTCCTCTTCTATTTTATATTTAGTGCTCTCAGCTATCTCGGTTTCCTCCAAGAACCAACTGGCCTGTACGGCAGGAATAGGAACTTCACACTGGAGGGTTGCTGTTTCCTTCTCCACAACTTCAATATCCTTCAGTTTGGTCTTAAAGGGTATTCTCGGTTCTGAAATAGAAGATTGTCATAAACTTGAGTATTTTATCATAGTTGTTATTATTCATTATGCTTTTCTTTTTAGTTACTAAAGTGCTATTATAGTTTATAAAAACTTGGATTAAACAAAGAAAAGAGAAAATGCTGGAAACACACAGGTCAGTCAGTATCTGTAAAGACTAAAGACAGGTTACGATGTTTTGGGTGAGTACCCTTCATCAGACTGGATCAAACAACGCTTGCCAACTGCAACTACATCATCTTTACTGGATGAATAAAACAACTAAATCGAACAACAACTTACATTTATGTAGCATTTTTAAAATAAAAAAAATTCCCAAAATGCTTCACGCCGGCATAAGGAAAGAAATGGATGCCAAGGTAAAGAAGGAGACTTTAGGAGGAGTGACCAAAAGCTTGGTCAAAGAGATGGGTTTCAAGGAGGCTCTTACAGGAGAGGACGGTGGAGTGATGAAGGCGTTTAGGGAGGGAATTGCAGAGTGTGCGCTCTGGAGGGGCAAAGGGAACGGCAATGGGAACGGCAATGCACAAGATGCCAGGATCTAAGAAACGGAGGGTTAGGGCGGGAGTTGTAGGGTTGGAGGAGGATGCAGAAATAGGGAAACATAAGAAGGGATTTAAATAAGAGGATGAGGATTTTAAACTTGAAGCACGGCATGGGGTGGGGGGTTGGGGTTGGGGTTGGGAATCAATAAAGGTCAGCAATGAAAGAAGTGATGGGGGAATGCGACTGGAAAGGACACGGGCAGCAGAGTTTTGAATGAGCTGAAGTTTAAGCAGAGTGGAGGATGGGAGGGTAGCCAGAATAGCATTGGAATGGTCACGGCTACAGGTGACAAAAACACAGATGAGGGTTTCAGCACAGATGGGCTACTGCAAGGGCGCAGACGGATGATGTTAGAGGTGGAATTAGATGGTGTCTGTGACATTAGAATATGGGTTCAGAAGCTCTGATCGGGGTCGAATAGTGTGTCTAAGTTGAGAACAGTCTGGTTCAGCGTGAGACAGTGGCCGGGGAGGGGATTACAGAGGGTTACATAGAGCCTACAGCACAGAAACAGGCCATTTGACCCAACTGGTCTATGCTGGCGTTTATGCTCCATGAGCCTCCTCTCACCCCTCTTCATCTAACGCTATCAGCATATCCTTCTAATTCTTCCTCCCACATGTGCTTATGTAGCTTCCCCTTAAATGCATCTATGCTTTTTGCTTCAACTACTCCTTGTGGTAGTGAGTTCCACATTCTTACCACTCTTTGGTTTCTCCTGAATTCCCTATTGGATTTATTGGTGACTATCGTATATTTATGGCCCCTAGTTTTTTTTTTATTCGTTCATGGGATGTGGGCATCGCTGGCGAGGCCAGCATTTATTGCCCATCCCTAATAGTTTTGGTCTCCCCCACGAGTGGAAACATCTTCTCTATGTCTACCTTATCAAACCCCTTCATAATTTTAAAGACCCCTATTAGGTCACCCCTCAGCCTTCTCTTTTCTTGATTGAAATAGGTGACATGAGTATGGAGTTTGTGGCTGCAGACAAAGATAATGGCTTCAGTCTTACCAATGTTTAACTGCGGCTCATCCACAAACAATTTGACAACAGAGGGTGGAGATGTAGAGCTGGGTGTCGTCAGCGTACATGTGGAAGCTAAATCCACGTCTGCGAATGATGTCACCAAAGAGCAGAATGTAGATGAGGAAGAGGAGAGGACCAAGGATAGATCCTTGGGGGGCTTCAGAGCTATTGTTTCAAAGGGGAGAGGAGAAGCCATTGCTGGAAATGCTCTGGCCATAATCAGGGAGGTAAGAGTGAAACCAAGTGAGTGCAGTCCCACTGAGCAGGACACTGGAGGAAAGGCTTTGGAGGACAATGGTGTGGTCGACTATATCAAAGGCTGCAAAGAAGTTGAGGAGGAGGACGAGGAGGGATAATGCACCAAGGTCACAGTCACAGATAATGTCATTTGTGAATTTAGTTAGGGCCATATCAAAATTAAAGGCAGAAACAGTGAAGAATAACTGCACCACACAAGACCATTCTACATTAGATATCATGGCCAGAATTTACTTTGGTGAGTTTAGGGCTTAAAAACAGCAAACTGGCAATTTTCTGTGTGAATTCTAAGGCAGAACCTGTTTCCACTAGGTTTTTTGCCCTGTAATGCCCATGCTGGAGTTCCCTTCCCGACCACGTTCTCAGGCTGAATGAGACTGTTCGCAATCTCAGCATGCTAATCGAACCTGAGCTGGGCTTCCGAGCCCATATCATCTCCATCACAAAGACCACCTACGTCTACCTCCATAACATCAATTATCCTCCACCCTCCTATCCCGCACCAAGTCCCCTCTCCCTGCTTACCTATATTGGCACCCGGACCCCCAACGCCTCAAATTTAAAATTCTCATCCTCGTGTTTAAATCCCTTCATGGCCTCATCCCTCATTATCTCTATAACCTCTCCAGTCCTGCAGCCCTGCAACCCCACTCCCCCATAAACTCTCCATTCCTCTGACTGGCCTCTGTGCATCCTTCCTCTCTTCGCCCATCATTGGCGGCCATGCCTTTAGCTGCTAAGGCCCCACGCTCCGCAATTTCCTCCTTAAACCCTTCTGCTGCCAACTCCCTCTCCACCTTTGCGTCTCCTCAGGAGCAGTGACTTGGAATAATGAGACCAAAAGAAGACTGAGAGGGCGCTGCAGCTGGTCACAGAGCTTCAAGTTTTTAACTACTCTGTGGAAGATTTTTGACCCAAATAATGGAAAGGAGGGAGTAGTTATTTCATGCCAAGGAAAGGAGGCCAAACAAAGGAATGGTCCAGGCACAGTGGAAAAACGTCACTTGCCAGTCAGTGCTACCAACATCAACTCCTGCATAAATACTGTGGCTACAAGAGCACGTCAGAGGCTGGGTATTCTGCGGCGAGTGACTCACCTCCTGACTCCTCAAAGCCTTTCCACCACCTACAAGGCACAAGTCAAGAGTGTGATGGAATACTCTCCACTTGCTTGGATGAGTGCAGCTCCAACAACACTCAAGAAGCTCAACACCACCCAGGACAATGCAGCCCGCTTGATTGGCACCCCATCCACCACCCTAAACATTCACTCCCTTCACCGCCAGTGCACAGTGGCTGCAGTGTGTACCATCCACAGGATGCACTGCAGCAACTCGCCAAGGCTTCTTCGACAGCACCTCCCAAACCCGCGACCTCTACCACCTAAAAGGACAAGGGCAGCAGGCACATGAGAACAACACCACCTGCACGTTCCCCTCCAAGTCACACACCATCCCGACTTGGAAATATATCACCGTTCCTTCATCATCGCTGGGTCAAAATCCTGGAACTCCCTTCCTAACAGCACTGTGGGAGAACCTTCACCACACGGACTGCAGCGGTTAAGGCGGCAGCTCACCACCACCTTCTCAAGGGCAATCAGGGATGGGCAATAAATGCTGGCCTTGCCAGCAACATCCACATCCCATGAACGAATTAAAAAAAAACTCAGTGCTAGAAAAAGTTCAATAGCTCCCCAGGTTATCCAAGGTAAGAGGAGACAAATACACCTTATAACAATGCAACGTATCAGCTTGGCTCACTGGGTGCACTGTATTGTAGTGCAGAGAGATACTGTCTTTCAGATGAACATTAAACTGAGGTTGCACCTGCTTATTCAAATGGACATACAAGATCCCACAGGACTAACTGAGGAAAACATTATAGCCCCACAATTTAAACAAGGCCATTTACACCTGTGTTGAACCCCTGAGCCAGGACTTGCGCTCAATACTGCTGTCCAACACTGACTCCACCATATATTGCAGTCAGTGGTCATTTAAATATCCACTGGCGGTTCAGTAGAGGAACTCCTGTTTTACACAGGAATAGTGCTCAGGATGGGGAATGACAATTAAGACTGCAGACTTTAAAAAGTCAAGAATAGCTGAAGATTGCAGCAGCAGATTGAGGAGCAGTAGGTAAGTAGCAGAGTGTTTGGTGCAGTGAGCTGACTGTCAGTTAACTATGATGGATGGTTCATGTGTAATGTGTACCACTTGTATAGCATGTCTTCAAGTAGAGAGCCTGGCACAGGCACCCAAGAAAAGGAAGCAGGGCATTGGAAGGAGGCTGAAAAGAAGAGCACACAATTTCAATGAACTGGCCTTCATGCTCCTGCTCTTGAATGAGATACAGCAAAGGAGAGGGGGCGTAGTCATAGAATAAGGGGTCGCCCGTTTAAGACGGAAATGAGGAGGAATTTCTTCTCCTAGAGGGTCATGAATCTTTGGAATTCTTTACCCGAAAAAGCTGTGGAGGCTGAGTCATTGAATACATTCAAGGCTGAGTTAGACAAATTTTTGATCAGCAAGGGAGTCAAAGGATATGGGGAAAGGGCGGGAAAGTGGAGTTGAGGTAAAAATCAGATCAGCCATGATCTCATTAAATAGCGGAGCAGGCTCGAGGGGCCGAATGGCCTACTCCTGCTCCTATCTCTTATGGTCTTATGGAAAGACTGCTAGGTACCCGTGACAGCAAACAAGTACTCAATCTGACTTCAACTGTTGCTGGATGTCAAAGCTTTTTTTTCCTCAAATTTCAGAAACAGATTTTTTAAACTCGTCAATCATTGTGGCCATGGTGGTTTAAACAAAAGTGACAGAAAAACTAAACAACAGCAAAGGGTTCTTTTCTGGTGACACAATATTTTCCATCTACCTTAATTAAAGTCTGTCTTTCTCACTCTCAGCCTATATTTGTTAAAGTACTACATCTATCCCTTTAGTGGTTCTTTCCATGTCTTGAACAAAAGTATCCTCTTGGGCCAGACAGATCAGCACAGGTGCTGAGGTTAAAATTTTCTTTAGTGACTGGAACAGCTTCCTCACAGGCTGGATTCCACTAAAATGCCATTGCTGATAGCTGTCAGTCTCTTAAACCTAACAGCTGCAGCCTGCTATATTCATCTTTTTTCCTTGAAGGAAGCCTGACTATTTGAATTCAGATACAATTCCCCACTTCAAGACATCCTGGACAACCATAACAGTACATGATTCATTCAGGACATCCATAAAGGAAAAAAAGGTACATTATAACATGCAGATCTAAAGTTGTTGTGCAGTAGTTGGTTGAAATCCATACTAAATATTGCATCACTGCTATAAATGTCTGATTGTTACTCTCCCAGAGTAACCTCTTCCAGAGTACCCTCACAATCCTGGCTTAGATACATTTGGAGGGAATTTTAACCTATCTCACTGCGTTCAGCCTTACCTCCCTGTTCCGGCTGGGAGGGAGGGAAATCAGGGGTAGAATTTGATTTTGGCGAAATAAGCAACGCTCTCGGAGTATGCGCCAAAAGTCAGAGGCCCAAAGCTCGGCTCTAATCGGGCCTCGGGAGTCATCAGTATATTTCCGGTGAGCTGTGGACGACAATCAGGCAGCTCGCTGGTTTGAGATTGACCAATTTGGGCTTGCTGCCTCAGTGGCAGAGGCCCTCAGATAAATCATGGCAGGGGATAGGAGAACGGGAGGCGTGGTAGTGCGAACCGGCAGCGATCCACAGTAGTGTTGTGGACCCAGGACAAGGACATCTGATCCCCTCCGGTCACAAGGAAGAGAAAACCTAACTTTTTGGTGGAGGCCTCCAGCGGACAACTGCTTAGGCTGCTGAAGCACCTAACAACAACAACAACTTACATTTATATAGAGTCTTTAATGTAGTAAAACATCCCAAGGCGCTTCACAGGAGTGTTATCAAACAAAATTTGGCACCGAGCTGCATAAAATGATATTAGGACAGGTGAGGTAGATTTTAAGGAGCGTCTCTCTCCTCCTCATGATTTAGAGGAGGAGAGAGAGGTAGAGAAGCAGAGAGGTTTAGGGAGGGAATTCCAAAGCTTAGGGCCTAGGCAGCTGAAGACACAGCCGCCAATTAAAATCGAGGATGTTCAAGAGGCAAGAATTGGAGGAGCGCAGAGATCGCGGAGGGTTGTAGGGCTGGAGGAGGTCACAGAGATAGGGAGGAGCGAGAAATTTGAAAACAAGGATGAGAATTTTAATATCAAGGCGTCCCAGACCGGGAGCCAATGTGGGTCAGCGCCTTCAGGATGATGGGAGAATGGGACTTGGTGTGAGTTAGGATACGGGCAGCAGAGTTTTAGATGAGTTCAAGTTTATAGAGGGTGGAAGATGGGAAGCCAGCCAGGAGAGCGTTGGAATAGTCCAGTCTAGAGGTAACAAAGGCATGGATGAGGGTTTCAGCAGCAGATGAGCTGAGGCAGGGCAGAGACGGGTGATGTTACAGAGGTGGAAATAGGCGGTCTTGGTGATTGAGCGGATATGTGGTCGGAAGCTCATCTCAGGGTCAAATAGGATGCTAAGGTTGCAAACAGTCTGGTTCAGCCTCAGACAGTGGCCAGGGAGAGGGATGGAGTCAGTGGCTATGGAACGGAGTTTGCGGCGGGGATCAAAGACAATGGCCTCAGTCTTCCCAATATTTAGTTGGAGGAAATTTTTGCTTAACCAGGTCAGACAAGCAGTGTGACAAATGAGAGACAGTGGAGGGGTCGAGAGAGGTGGTGGTGAGGTAGAGCTGGGTGTCGTCAACGTACATGAGGAACCTTGTGTTTTCGGATGATGTCGCCAAGGGGCAGCAAGTAAATGAGAAATAGGAGGGGGCCAAGGATAGATCCTTGGAGAACTCCAGAGGTAACGGTGCGGGAGCTGGAGAGAAGCCGTCGGAAGTGATTCTCTGGCTACGAATGGCTAGATAAGAATGGAACCAGACGAGGGCAGTCCCACCCAGCTGGACGACGGAGGAGAGGCGTTCGAGGAGGATGGTGTGGTCAACCATGTCAAAGGCTGCAGACTGGTTAAGAAGGATAGTTTACCAAGGTCACAGCCACATAGGATGTCATTTGTGACTTTGATAAGGGCTGTTTCAGTACTATGGCGGGGCGGAAACCTGATTGGAGGGATTCAAACATGGATTTACTGGAAAGATTGGGCTCGGATTTGGGAGGCGACAACACGTTCATGGATTTGGGAGAGAAAAGGGAGTTTGGAGATGGGGCGGTAGTTTGAAAGGACAGAGGGATCAAGGTTGTTTCTTTTTTGAGGAGGGGGTGATGGCGGCAGATTTGAAGGGGAGGGGGACAGCACCTGAGGAGAGGGAACCATTAACAATATCAGCTAATATGGGGGCCAGGAAGGGAAGTTGGGTGGTCAGCAGTTTGATGGGAATACGGTTGAAGGAGCAGGAGGTGGCTCTCATGGTCAAGATGAGCTCGGAGAGGGCATGAGGGGAGATAGGAGAGAAGCTAGGGAAAGATGCGAGTTCAGGGCTGGAGTAGGGGGGAACCTTAGGGGAAGTTTGGCTTAAAAAACTGAACGGAGCAGGCCCAGTGAATGCTCAGCAGCTAACATATACGCAGCAAGTTCCAACAAACATCTATTAATGTATGACCAGCTAACCTACTTTTGATGGTGTCAATTGAAGAAGGACGGTTGGCTACAACACTGGGAGAATGCCCTTCTGTTCTTTGAATAGTGTCATAGGATCTTTTATCTCCACCTGATAAGGCTGATGGGGCCTCAAATTAACATCTCATTGAAAGATGTATCTCCCATTTTATGCACTCAATGAAAATGAGAATCAGGTAGGTTACATAATGGGCGGGCTATCCACAATGCCGGTTTACTGCCCAAGCAGTAAAAAGGTGAAAATTAACCCCCATGATTCAAAAACACATGGAGGACAATAATTGCCAGACCTCAAATTACTGGAATGTCAATCAACTTGTTAGCTGGTCTCAGAAATAACTTCAGCTCGTGAGTTAAAAATAGAAAATGCTTTCACTAGACATCAAGACGCTGTCACACATAATGCACTCTTTGTCAATGGAGGTAAATGTGTATAGAGTAAGAAGCGTGTGTGAATCTTTATTGGTCATTACATGCATCTATGTGGTATAAGTCCACATTAAAAGGCCCTTAGTGTCCCTATTCTCAGAATAATGAAATAATGGAGGATATAATGCTGAATAGTCAAAAACAATATTCTGATGTCAAATATTGACAATCAGATCAGCAAATGTATCAGCGATTACTTATTGTAAAATCACAAGCGGGGAAATTTGCCTAAGACGCACCGGTAAAATCTAAAAGGTATTCTTAACCAGGATGAGGGATTTCTCTGTGCACTACATTTAGCGAAATTGTACATATATTCTTTATAAATGGGTTTACATTTCATTTCATAGTTATTATAGTCTGCAAACAGATCGGTTCAAACTTCACGGGGTATATATTGGTTTTGGACCGAATCGGTGTTTTGCACTCCACACGATTTTCTTTTTCATTTACACGCCTTCCGATTTCCTTTTCCATTGGAGTCAATGCAAAACGGGCTGCAGATTCGCTATTGATCATTTTGCACTGCTACCCAAGACAAATTTATACCCTCCTCTGCTTCTCATGTCTCTCTTCCAATCACAATGGGACACTTCAATGTATCTCCTTTTGCTTGTACTCATACCCTCAAAAGCTGCTACTGCCCTTACAACTTCTCCCTCTTGACCACACTTGCTGCTTCTTCCCCTCATGACACAGACTATGCTAAGCAGCCTAATACTTCCTCAAAACACTTCAACAAAGCACACACTAACCCACTTCCACTTTCTTGCAGAAGCTGGCATACAACAGAAAGGAGACTTCAAGAATAGGAGGAGGTCCTGCCTCTATACAGATCCTGACACCAATAGAAGAGGTTGCCGTTAACATCATTGGCAGAGACAGAATACATAGCATTGCAGATAGCGAGGTTGGACACCATGCACAGCAGAGTGTTTGGGCATCTACCATTCCTTTTCTCTTTCTCACATGCACAGCATGACAATCTGTTGGTGCATTGCAATGCCACTCATCTACTATTGCTTACCCTTGCCACGATAGACTAATTCTAGTCCTTCTCCCCTTTATCTAGAGCAATCACACATCGCGACCTTGCAGACGCACAGACCAAGGGGGAGAACCCTCCCAAACATGCATCGTCATTTGATCTTGCCCTTCCAAGCACCAGTACAGAAATCAGCATCCCACAAAGTATCGTGAGTTTATAGGAGAGCACTTGATGATTTACTGAGCACAAGTGAACAGAAACTGGTGCAGATGGAAAGGCTGGCCCAGAAAACAGCACACCAGAGGGCCAGCTCTCGTCTTAGCTCTGCTGAAGAGAACGAAGATGCAGACTTTAGGAGCTAAGCTTTACAAATCTACAATGCCCTCAATACATCAGCAATTACTCAATGCACTGGACTGTCTGCCAGGGAGCCTCCACTACATATTGGAGAGTGCAGTCAACCACGGTCACCTCATTGGATGCTGTAGCTGGGCTCTCCCTACAGAGTTCTGTGGCACCAGTAATCGCATCTCTCATGGTTACTCATACTGGGGCTCTGCAGGCTCTTGGCTCAACCTGAAAATCGGAACTGGCGGACAACCAGCGATAAGTTCTTTGGCCCACAAAATTTTGGTCCCACTATTGCCCTATTTTTAGGTGTAAAGATAGCGAGATGAAAATCACACCCATGGGTTCTACCAAATAATGGGCTAGCTGATATAGCCATTATTCCTAGCACGACTGTTGTAGATGAGTTAACCCCTTTATTTTGTGTAATTAAGGCACTACCAGAGGAAATCAAACCTGTGTTTTTAAATAAAACAAAATAGATTCATGACCCAATCATTATAAGTACTTTTCAATGACAAGTAAAAAAGTTTTAATAAGTAGCCTTCTGTTTACAAACTCAGCCAAAATGTTCAACCATTAATCTACCACCAATTCTTAAAATGTAATCACCAACTCTGTAGACAAAAATATAGGTATTTTGTGAAATTTGTTATTTAAGATATATTTGCCAAGCTCATCATATAAACTCCTGGCCCCATGTCTAATACCGTAGCCATAAACTCCTATACCCATTCATCCAATGGAAAATAATTATTAATAATTCAAACAGCTAAACATTTGAAGCACTAATATGAAACAAACCAGTTCTATTTTTCCTATTGCTCAAATTAGAAGTCATACAGTAAAAATAATTTCACTGTGCATGGTAGTTCTAATATTGTGCACCTGCTGTGCGTAGCAAATCATTGGAAATACTTTCACTTACTCCAATTAGGAAGAGAATAACTCTATAGACAAGAAGTGTCAAAATCCTGGAACTCCCTACCTAACAGCACTGGGGGAGAGCCTTCACCACACGGACTGCAGCAGTTCAAGAAGGCGACGCACCATCACCTTCTCAAGGGCAATTAGGGATGGGCAATAAATGCTGACCTTGCCAGCGACGCCCACATCCCATGAACAAATAAAAAAAAATGCATTATCACATTTAGTTTTTTTTTAATCGATCTGGGATTCAATGTATAACACATTTCTATTGGAAACAATTTTAAAAATCCATTATGACTACTGATACCAAATATTATTGTGACACAGACTCCAAAAGCATGCCAAACATCTCAGACATTCACAGAAGCAAAGTGTTATCACAGACTAAAATACAAATACAATTAAAATGAGAAAACTTCATACAGATATTAATAATATTCCTTGTCCGCCTTGTCCTCACTTTCCACTCTACCAGTCTCCACATTCAACGGGTCATCCTCCACCATTTCCGCCACCTCCAGCACCATGCCACCACCAAACACATCTTTCCCCTCCACGACACCCTGGTCCACTCTTCCATCATACCTAACACCCGCTCTCCTTCCCACGGTACCTTCCCATTCAAGCGCTGGAAATGCAACACCTGCTCTTTCACCTCCTCCCTTCCCACCATTCAGGGTCCCAAACACTCCTTCCAAGTGAAACAGCGATTTACTTGTACTTCTTTCAATTTAGTACACTGTATTCACTGCTCACGATGCAGTCTCCTCTACACTGGGGAGACCAAACACAGATTGGGTGATTGCTTTGCTGAACACCTCCGTTCAGTCCACAAGTGTGACCCTGAGCTTTCGGTCATTTGCCATTTTAATTCTCCATCCCACTCCCACACTGACCTTGTGCTTGGCCTCCTACACTGTTCCAATGAAGTTCAACGGAAGCTCAAAGAACAGCACCTCATCTCTCGATTAGACATTTTACAACCATCCGGATTCAACACTGATTTCAATAACTTCAGGTCATAACCACTGCTCCCATTTTTTCAGACAGCAGGTAATGGTAATGGCTCTGCTGTTGCCATTTATAGCTCCTCTGGACCTATTTTTTGTTTCTTTACTTGTCCCACTACCATCCCCTTTGCCTTGCACCATCATCCCTTTTATCATTTAATCACTCCTGCCCTCCACCCTAAACACAGACCTTCCCTTTTGTTCTTTCCTCCCCTCCCCTTCTTTCCCTGGCTCGATACTTGCTTAAAAACTGTTAAATCTTGCTCTTGCAGAGAGCCGACCAGACTCAATGGGCGAATGGCCTCCTTCCGCGCTGTAACCATTCTATGATCCTTTACTTCTTCCAGTTCTGACAAAAGATCATCGACCTGAAATGTTAACTCTGTTTCTTTCTCCACAGATGCTGCCTGACCTGCTGAGTATTTCCAGCATTTTCGGTTTTTATTTCAGATTTCCAGCAGCCACGATATTTTGCTTTTGATGCAGATATTAATACTTGGGGGGAAATAGTCTCTAACAGTAGGCAGGTAGTGAACTGAACTGATTCATTTCAATAAATGAGAATAAATGGCCCTATTGTATTACTAAATTCTCCTTTCTTGAAGACCTGAAGATTTACTGCTTCAAAGCAATTAGAGGAGTAATGTTCCATTTTTGAGCTCCTGCTACGGATCATCGCATACCAGAATATTAGGCACGCACTCTGCAATCTACCCAATTTTCTGTCCATTTTAAATGAATGGATGGAAAAATCGGGATGGCTGAGCAATGGGTTCATTATCCTCTGTGCCCAATATTGCAAAATGTGCTTCTAGCATGTAATACTCTGCATCAGCAGTGCAAATGCAGAAAATTTACCCTTATATTCCCATGAGCGTTTTCAGCAAAAAATTACAAACTTACTAATCTTAAAATCTGATACATACAAGCATTACAGTAATTACTTTCTATTAAAGCACTAATTATATCCCTGTAATTATTCAATGCTGGCATTACAAATTAAATTCTTCACTGACTATTTTGTAAATAATGGTTTTAAATAAACACTGTCATTTTTTAAAAATGGGCAGTTTGTGGTCATGAAAATAATCCTGCTTCATTTCGTGGGTTTATGACATCCAAATCCTTCTGGATCAAAAGTGCATCTTGTTTTATAAATTACTCCTAAAACACTTTTTTTTTCTCCATATAATGTTTTTTGGGAAGGATAAGGAGGACATTTGGAGTACAGGGCTAAGCATTGGAAATCTTCCTTTGTGGGAGGACACTTCCTCTCGCATATTAGTTCAGGATACAATTCTCATTTTGTGGTCAGGGAACAAAGGGAATCAAAGCACAGCACTTTTTAATTATTTCCTTTTTTTAAAACCCTTTTTCGCTTATTCGGTTACATGGAAGGAGAATACTGGCTTTAGGCAGAATTGTATTGAAAAATCTATACCGCCATTTTGTGATGCTAAAGTTAGACATTCTATACACTTTACAAGCATCTGGAAGTACCCTGATCACCTGGACTGGTTTCCGACTCCAGTGTTTTGTGCAAACCTCCCAAATGCATTGCTCCAGACAAAACCATGGAGCAGTCGAATTAGGAAATTTTCCTGCAATATTAGGAGTCAGGAGTCAACACAGCCCACAATAGTCTTAGATCAGCAGACTTGTACAATGTTGATCTATTAGGCAATAACAACAAGAGTTGTTGGGTTTGTAGTGTTGCAGGAAGTCACAGAGCTAGGGAGGGTCGAGACCACAAAGGAATTTAAACATGAGGCATTGGGGCACCGACAGCCAACGTTGGTCAGCAAGGACAGGGATGATAGGAAAGTGGGACTTGGTGCAGAGTAAGATACGAGCAGCAGAGTTTTGGATGAGCTGAAGTTTATAGAGGGTGAAGGATGGGAGACTAGCCAGGAGAACATCGGAGTAATAAAGTCCAGAGGTGAAAGAAGCATAGTTCAGGGTTTCAGCAGGAAATGATCGGATGTATGGGCGGAGGCGGGCACTGTTATGTAGATACAAGTAGACAGCATTTGTGATGGAAAGCATATGGGGTTGGAACTCAGTTTAGGTCCAACAGGTAACCAAGGTTGCAAACAATTTGGTTGAATCTTAAACATTGGTTAGAGAGTGAGATGGAGTCAGTGGCAAAAGTTTCGTGTTTGTGGTATGGGCCAAAGGCTCAGACTTTGGTCTTTCTAATATTTAGCTGGAGGAAATTGCAACTCATCAAAGACTGGATGTCAGACAAGCACAGAAACAGCGGCTGGGATGAGAGAAGCGGTAAGGAGGTAGAGCTGGGTGTCATCTGCACGTGTGTGCAGATGATGTCACCAAAGGACAGAATGCAGATGAGGAAGAGAAGGCCAAGGATGGATCCCTGTGGAGACTCCTGTTACAGCAGTGTAAGGGTGAGAAGAGAAGCCATTGCTAGAGAGTGTCTGGCTACAATTGAGTAAATAAGAGTGGAACATAGCAAGAGCAGTCCTACTGAGCTGGACAAAGCATGAGAGGCACTGGAGGACTATGATGTGGTCAACC
The DNA here is from genome assembly GCF_035084215.1 of Heptranchias perlo. Classification (NCBI taxonomy): domain Eukaryota; kingdom Metazoa; phylum Chordata; class Chondrichthyes; order Hexanchiformes; family Hexanchidae; genus Heptranchias; species Heptranchias perlo. The sequence continues at coordinate 158,162,697 of NC_090326.1, forward strand.
ATGTCAAAGGCTACAGAGGTTAGTCACACTTCTGAAGGTTGTTTATGGCTTTGATTAGGTATGTTTTGGAACAGATTCAAACAGGGAGTTACATCAGAAATGGGCACGGATCTGAGAGGCAACACATTCAAGGACTTCAAATGGAAAGGGAGGTTGGACATGGGTTATTAGTTTCCAATGTCAGTGGGGTCAAAGGTGGATTTTTTTTGTGAAACTAGAGCAATGACAAAGGTTTTGAAAGGGAGAGCAACAGTACATCATGAGAGGGATCCATTTTAGAGTTAAATGGCATGGGGGCCAGTAAGTGAAGTTGGGTGGTCAGGAGTTTAGTGGGAATGGGGGATGAAGGAGCAGGGGTAAATCTCACAGATGGGATGCCAGATATGCATAGGGTTGTCATGCATCTAATTGGAATGGACTGCCAGGTTTTGATTAGAGTATCCAAAATTTCTAAGATGTAAGCCATAAGTTGATTTTGAAAATATAAATCCCATTTTTCAACTCACTTCTGCGTTTCATAATGTGGAGGCAATGTTATTGAAGTTTTTCCAGTTTTCAATTAATTTTAATTCATGAGTTGCTGCAATCTCCTGGAGATTTACTTGATTGCTTTAGATAGTCAGAGAGGGATTTTCTCAGGTTGCTCCCCTAAATTGGCCACAATTTCCCCCTTTTTTTTGCCTCTACCAGGTCACTGGGAGGTAGAGAACTTGATGAAGCAGCTTCGTGCACTATGTCTGGATGGGTCGAGTTTGATAGGCCAAATGGTCCTCTCCCATTCTTCTTTTTGGTATATCCATATGTTCAAGCCAAGTTTTACATGGAATTACATAGAGCGTACAGCACAGAAACAGGCCATTCGGCTGAATTGGTTCATGTCGGTATTTATAGTGTTTATACCTCACCACTCTCTGGGTAAAAACTATTCTCCTGAATTCCCTATTGGATTTGTTAGTGACTATCTTATGTTTATGGCCCCTAGTTTTGGTCTCCCCCACAACATCTTCTCTACGTCTACCCTATCAAACACCTTTCATAACCTGAGAAACAGGTGGCACCTTACTGTTGACTTGTTTTAGTTCTGGTTTGTATCACGCCCTGAATTAAAAGCATGAACAATCATCGTCATCAGAAAGTAGAATTTATAATGAAATGTTTATTTACCTTTGACGATGACCAGCACCGAGCTGTAAGTCTGCCCGGCCAAATTGGAAGCGGTGCAGGTGTAGCGCCCGTTGTCGCTCTGCTTGCAGTAGAGGATCCTCAGCACGAAGTTGTCCTCGTCGTCGTCGAAGAGGACGTGCCTGCGGCCCGGGCAGATGACCTGGCCGTCTTTTTTCCACAGGATTTCAGGCTTGGGTTTGCCCGTCACCTGGCAGCTCAGCTTCGCGTGCTTGCCTTCCGTCACGGTGCACGTGCGGGCCCAAGCGGCCGGCGCGCCCGCGCCCGCGCATGCGCCGGAGCCGGAGATCGGCGCGTACGGCGACCTCGCCAGGCCGTAGCGTCCCGCCTTTTCGTAATCTCGCGAGAAGTGCCAGCCGAGGCTCGCGCTGCCGGCCGTGGGAGCGAGGATGGAGGCGTCGGGCGCGCCCAAGGTAGGCATGTCCGAACCTCGAATCTGCTCGCGTCTTTGCTGCAAGTGGGACAGCAGGGACGACTTGGCGAAGGCGGACTCCACCTTCGTCGAGTAAGACGAAGCCTGGCTGGTAAATCCCGAACCGACGTCGCCTGGGGAGAGGACGACGAGGGCGGCCACCGCCTGGCTCTCGCCCAACTGGTTGCGGGCCCTGCACAGGAAAGTGCCGCCGTCGGAAAACCTGACGCAGTAGATCTTGAGGGCGCTGGTGTCGCCTGCCGACTCCACCGAGTACCGGTTGTTGTCGCTCACACAGTCGTCGCCGCCGCCGCCGCCCATGTTCTTGCCGTCTTTCTCCCAGCGGACGGACGGCGTCGGGTTTCCTTGCACTTTGCAGGAGAAGCCGGCGTCGTCGCCCAGGCAAACCCTGAGGGAGGATGGCTTGAGCAGGAAGTATGGTGGGGTCTCGACGCTGGTGGTCTCCTGGTCGATGCCAACCTTGAGGGTGACCGCTGCGTACGCTTCCCCGATGGTGTTGTTGGCCCTGCAGATGTACTGGCCGCTGTCTCCCATGGACAGGTCGTAAATGGTCAACTTGTACAGATCGTCGTCCTCCACCGTTTTGAATCTTCCTCCCGATTTAATCGGCACATTGTCCCTTTCCCACACCACCAACGGTATTGGATTGCCGATAATCTGACAAGTGAGCGTCGCATCCTTGCCGGCGGAGACTGCAAACGCCTTTGGTCGAGTTAAAAACCTCGGGGCTCCGCCGAAATCCATCCTTGATCTTGAATGGAGAAGAAACGGAAAAAGTCTTATACTTTGAAGGTCATGAGAACCGTTCTTTCTAGTATAATTCAGAATGCTATTTCGTTTGAGGTCGTAGAAAAGTCGTCAATCATCACATCCCGCCCGCCCGGGTTACAGCAATATCCCAAAATAGAATCAGCTGTCCCCGCTTATCTCTCATACATGTCCATTTGTAGAACCTCTCCTTGACAGTACATACATAATACTATTAGCAACAACATGCACAACTATCTATGTTGATTAAAAAGTGTTGGTAACAAGTTTAGAGTTTGTTTTTATAATTGCAATCTGCAGTAAAACTGGAGATATTACGTCTTAATTTGAGTTTTTTAAACTAGCTTATATATTTTTTTCTGCTCCAATATAGCACGCATTTATTACTGAATTGTTAAAAGATCTGTAGTTCTGTGAAAAAGAAAACTTACCTGTTTTCAAAAGAGTGGAACTCACGAAGAACATAAAATGCGATTTCAAATATAAAAGCCACGCATCGGGGTATGTAAGAGTGTGGATTCCAAGGAGCTCTAAATCACGCATCCAGATACTTACTCCAAAAACGAATTTAAAAGATCGGATGAAAGTTTGTGAAAGTCAGTGGCTGGGACTGTATCCCCCAGTTCCCTGCAGTAGTTTTCGATTTTGCCTTATACCCCGGTCTGTCCTGAATGCTAAATCGTTGACGTACTTTGCTTTACTCAGCCGAAAATCTAAAATAGATTGGTGACATTTGCGCAAGAGATAGCGTTACAGACCGCGATGAAAGGGACAGCATCTCGAAAGCACCCTGTCGAAAATACCACTAACTTTGGGGGAAGCATTTTGGACTTCGTTTACCCTACTTTTGTGGACAGCGTTCTACACTATTTGCACGAGTTGGGGGCCTTATAGAATTTCTGGTATCTGTTTGCTAATTTACAAAGAAACTCCTAGTCCTTTTGAGAGACTTCCCAGTATTGCGCTTCTTATCGTCCCCTCGATTCGAGAATGGTTTGCTCTACAATGTAATCCCATGGGGACTCATGGTGAGATTGACAACAACAAACGTTTGCAGCTTTGTAATAAACTGTCTGAAATTTTATACCAATTTGGCTTTCGCCAGAATCCATCTTTAATATTCTGTTTTGATGTAGGATATTGGGGTATTATATTCCATGATCTAATGCATTTTCAATAAACATTTGCAGCGTGTTAGAAAAGTTGCAATGGAAAGATGATTTTGTTTCACAATATTAAAGGTACAGTAATTTGGATTCCTGGGATCCGTTGAAGTTCCAAAACAAGATGAATAAAAATATTTATAAACTATTACATGCCTAACACAATGTATTACTTCTGTGATACTTTAGTGTTTTGACATCTACTTTTGTTTTTAGTTTCCAATATCAAAATTGGACTGGCCAGTGATTACTCAATTCAGACCAACAAGATTTTACTGTTAGACAATCACTGCTGGGTTACATTGCAAATGCTTGAAACACAGGAATATGGAGAAGTATTGTTAATATATATAATTGTGAAGTTATACTGCAGGTACTGGTTTGAGTGATAGCGTTTTTGCTGCAACTCAAGTGAAGTGTGGAGTTATCCTGCTCGCTCTCATTATTCTCAAATCAGACAAAGTGCTCACTAGCCTTCTACCCCTTGTGGCCCAATTCATCAAGTCAAGGAATGTTATCTGTGAATTAGGAGGAAACAGACAGAAATATAGGCTGGATGATCATAGCATTATTTTGACTTCTACAATTGGGTATTATATTGGTATTCATTAGAGGGCATTTGTCTTTTAAATTAGTGTAGGACCCTACCTGAAATGTGAATGAATAAAAATCCCTGATTTGTAGAATTTGCAACCCGAATCACCACAACGACTGCAACGATTCAAGGAGAAGGCCCACTCCCACTTCTCAGGGCAATGTCACCAACATCCCGAGAACAAAAAAAAGTAATCATAGAACACACTAGCAATTTTGACGGGACACTTACGGTGCCTGGATCAGTCTTGGAGTGCTCTGCAATATAATCTGGCCACGGTCTCAAAGATCATGGTGCACTGTGTGAAGCACAACTTCGCCTTACAAAGATGCCTCCCTGAACAATATGCTGTTCTCTGGATGAAGAGCACATGAGCCACTTGCTGGAAGATGCACAGGTGTATATATTAATTAGTATAAAAACAGAAAATACCGGGCAGCATCATTGACCTTTCGACAGAACTGAAATAAGTTAGAGATTTAACAGTTTTTAAGCAAGTACAGAGCGAGGGAAAGGAGGGGGAGGGGAGGAAAGAACGTCTGTGATAGGGCGGAGGGCAGGAGTGATTACGTGAAAAAATGGGATGATGGTGCAAGGCAAAAGGGGGTGGTATTGGGACAAGTAAAGAAACACAAGATGAGTCTAGAGGAGCTATAAATGGCAACAGGAGAACCATTACCATCACCTGCTGTCTGAAAAAATGGGAGCAGTGGTTATGATCTGAAGTTATTGAAATAAGAACATAAGAAATAGGAGCAGGAGTAGGCCAATCGGCCCCTCGAGCCTGCTCCGCCATTCAATAAGATCATGGCTGATCTGATCCTAACCTCAAATCTAAATTCATGTCCAATTTCCTGCCCACTCCCCGTAACCCCTAATTCCCTTTACTTCTAGGAAACTGTCGATTTCTGTTTTAAATTTATTTAATGATGTAGCTTCCACAGCTTCCTGGGGCAGCAAATTCCACAGACCTACTACCCTCTGAGTGAAGAAGTTTCTCCTCATCTCAGTTTTGAAAGAGCAGCCCCTTATTCTAAGATTATGCCCCCTAGTTCTAGTTTCACCCATCCTTGGGAACATCCTTACCGCATCCACCCGATCAAGCCCCTTCACAATCTTATGTTTCAATAAGATCGCCTCTCATTCTTCTGAACTCCAATGAGTAGAGTCCCAATCTACTCAACCTCTCCTCATATGTCCACCCCCTCATCCCCGGGATTAACCGAGTGAACCTTCTTTGTACTGCCTCGAGAGCAAGTATGTCTTTTCTTAAGTATGGACACCAAAACTGTATGCAGTATTCCAGGTGCAGTCTCACCAATACCTTATATAACTGCAGCAATACCTCCCTGTTTTTATATTCTATCCCCCTCGCAATAAAAGCCAACATTCCGTTGGCCTTCTTGATCACCTGCTGCACCTGCAAACTAACCTTTTGATTTTCTTGCACTAGGACCCCCAGATCCCTTTGTATTGCAGTACTTTCCAGTTTCTCGCCATTAAGATAATAACTTGCTGTCTGATTTTTCCTGCCAAAGTGCATAACCTCACATTTTCCAATATTGTATTGCATCTGCCAAATCTCCGCCCACTCACCCAGCCTGTCTATATCCCCTTGTAGGTTTTTTATGTCCTCCTCACTCTCTACTTTCCCTCCCATCTTTGTATCATCTGCAAACTTTGATATGTTACACTCGGTCCCCTCCTCCAAATCGTTAATATAGATTGTAAAGAGTTGGGGACCCAGCACTGACCCCTGCGGAACACCACTGGCTACAGGTTGCCAGTCCGAGAATGTACCATTTATCCCAACTCTCTGGTTATCTAACAGGAAGCAATCAGTGTTGAGTCTGGAAGGTTGTAAAGTGCCTAATCGTAGGATGAGGCGCTGTTCCTCGACCTTCTGTTGAGCTTCATTGGAACAGTGTGGAAGTCTGAGGACAGAGGTCAGAGTGGGAGTGGAATGGAGAATTAAAATGGCAAACGACCAGAAGCTCAGAGAGACGCTTGCAGCCTGAATGCAAGTGTTCAGCAAAGTGATCACCCAATCTGCTTTTAGTCTCCCCAATGTAGAGGAGACCGCATTGTGAGCAGCAAATACAGCGTACTATATTGAAAGAAGTACAAGTAAATCGCTGTTTCACCTGGAAGGAGTGTTTGGGGCCCTAGATGATGGCAAGGGAGGAGGTGAAACACCAGGTGTTCTTCCCTAGCGCTTGCACAGGAAAGTGCCGCGAGAAGGGGAGCAGGTGTTGGGGATGATGGAAGAGTGGACCACGGTGTCGTGGAGGGAACAGTCCCTTCGGAATGCTGAAAAGGCAGGGGAAGATATGTTTGCTGGTAGCATCGCGCTGGAGGTGGTGGAAATGGTGGAGGATGATCTGTTGAATGTGGAGGCTTGTGGGTTGGAAGGTGAGGAAAAGGGGACCCTATTGTGGTTCTGGGAGGGAGAGGAAGGGGTGATGGCAGAAGTGCAATAGTATTCTAGCAGTAGTTTGAACAACCACAACTTGGATGGTTGCACTTCATTTATCCAGGTTCTCTTGTTTCTTACCAGAAACAATTTTCCTACCAACAAAGTATCTTCTCTCAAACCAAGATAAACAAATTATTTTGTCTGTCCATTGTTTTTACTTGCTTTAGCACATTGTGAAAGGAATAGGTCAAGTCCTTATGGAATTGATCTACTGGTCAGTGATACAATTCGGCTTCAAGACTTTTGCTCTGAACACAAAATCCATAGGCAGCTTTGCATCAGATACTGTTCCCACATTTACTACTTCTGATTAAGGCAATAGATCATAAAATCATTGAAAGGTTACAGCACAGAGGTGGAGGCCATTCGGCCCATTGAGTCCATGCTGGCTCGATGCAAGAGCAATCCCGCTAGTCCCACTCCCCTGCAAATTTTTTACTTTCAAGTAGTTATCCAGTTCCCTTTTGAAGGCCATGATTGAATCTGCCTCCACCAGCCTCTCAGGCAGTGCAATCCAGATCCTAACCACTTGCTGTGTAAAAAAGTTTTTCCTCATGTCACCTTTGGTTCTTTTGTCAATCACCTTAAATCTGTGTCCTCCAGTTCTTCACCCTTCCGCCAATGGGAACAGTTTCTCTCTATCTACTCTGTCTAGACCCTTCATGATTTTGCATATCTCTATCAAATCTCCTCGCAATCGTCTCCGTTCCAAGGAGAACAACCCCAGCTTCTCCAGTCTATCCACATAACTAAAGTCCCTCATCCCTGGAATCATTCTAGTAAATCTCTCCTGCACCCTCTCTAAGGCTTCACATCTTCCTAAAGTGTGGTGCCCAGAACTAGACACAATACTCTAGTTGTGGCCAAACCAATGTTTTCTAAAGATCCATCATGACTTCCATACTTTTGTACTCTCTGCCTCTATTTATAAAGTCCAGGATCCCATATGCTTTTTTAACCACTTTCTCAACCTGCCCTGCCACCTTCAATCATTTGTGCACATAAACCCCCAGATCTCTCTGTTCCTGTACCCCTTTTAGAGTTGTGCCCTCTAGTTTATATTGCCTCTCCTCGTTCTTCCTACGGAAATGTATCACTTCACATTTTTCTGCGTTAAATTTCATCTGCCACGTGTCTGCCCATGCCATCAGCCTGTCTATATCCTCTTGAAGTCTATCGCTATCCTCCTCACTGTTCACTACCCTTCCAAGTTTTGTGTCATCTGCAATTTTTGAAATTGTTGCCCTGTACACCCAAGTCCGAGTCATTAATATATATCAAGAAAAGCAGTGGTCCCAGCACTGACCCCGAGGGAACACCACTGTACACCTCCCTCCAGTCCGAAAAACAATAGTTCACCACTACTCTCTGTTTCCTGTCCGTCATAGAATCATAGAAGGTTAGAGCACGGAAGGAGGCCATTCGGCCCATCGAGTCCGCACCAGCTCTATGCATGAGCAATCCAGCTAGTCCCACTTCCCCACCCTTCTTTATGGCCCCTAATCGGCCTCACCCCTCCTTTTACTACCCATTTACTGTTAACATGTCTATAGAAGACTTTTGGGTTCCCTTTTATGTTAGTCACTAGTCTATTCTCATACTCTCTCTTTGCCCCTCTTATTTCCTTTTTCACTTCCCCTCTGAACTTTTTATATTCTGCCCGGTTCTCACTTGTGTTATCAACCTGACACCTGTCATATGCCGCTTTTTTTCACTTCATCTTATTCTCTATCTCCGTTGTCATCCAGGGAGCTCTGGCTTTAGTTGCCCTACCTTTCTCCCTCGTTGGAATGTACTTTGTCTGTACACGAATCATCTCCTCTTTAAAGGTGCCCACTGTTCAATTACAGTTTTGCCTGCCAATCTATGATGCCAATTTACCCAGGCCAGATCTGTTCTCAGCCCACTGAAATTGGCCCTCCTCCAATTGAGTATTTTTACTTTTGAGTGGTCAGAGTCCTTTTCCATAGCTATTCTAAACCTTATGATACTATGATTGCTGCTCCCTAAAAGCTCTCCCACTGACACTTGCTCCACTTGGCCCATCTCATTCCCTCGAACCAAGTCCAGCAATGCGTCCTTCTTCGTTGGGCCGGAAACGTACTGGTCGAGAAAGTTATCCTGAACACATTTCAAAAATTCCTCTCCTTCTTTGCCCCTTATGTTATTGTTATCCCAGTCTATATTAGGATAGTTGAAATCCCTCGTTATCACTACTCTATGGCTTTTGCACCTCTCTGTAATTTCCCTGCAAATTTGCTCCTCTATATCCTTCCCACTAGTTGGTAGCCTATAGAATACACCCAGTAGATGTACACCCTTCTACATCCCTGGAATCATTCTCGTAAATCTCTTCTGCACACCCTCTAAGGCCTTCACATCTTTCCTAAAGTGCAGCGCCCAGAACTGGACACAACACTCCAGCTGTGGCCAAACCAGTGTTTTATAAAGATTGTTAATAAATACTATGAACTTTGAGGCTGCCAGATACTTAGGACTACTTTTTGTTATTGTCTGTTTCAATGTTTGGAATTCCAACTTAAACAATTACATAGTATGGTTTCATGGAATCATACAGCACAGGAAGCCATTCGGCCCATCGTGCTTGTGCCAGCTCTTTGAAAGAGCTATCCAATTAGTCCCACTACCCTCCTGTTTCCCCATAGCCCTGCAAATTTTTCCTTTTCAAATATACAATTCCCTTTTGAAAGTTATTATTGAATCTGCTTCCACCTCCCTTTCAGGCAGAGCATTCCAGATCATAACAACTTGCTGTGTTTAAAAAAAAAATTCTCCTCATCTCCCCTCTGGTTCTTTTGCCAATTACCTTGAATTTATGTTCCGTGGTTATTGACCTTCCTGCCAGTGGAAATAGTTTCTCCCTATTTACTCTATCAAAACCTCTCATAATTATCTTGGGTGGTTTTAGCATTCAGCTTACAAAAGTGATCACTCATTCCTATCTGTCTTATTGGTGAGCCAATTTAGCTCTCATTCTTGCCACCATTGTTAAATAATACCAGTGTAAATATTTCATTATAAACAACATATGTTCTACTTGACTCCATCTTTGAGAGTGTCACATTTTGGGATTTAACTATGTGGATGTGGAAGGTGTTGATATATTTTATGGTAAAATTACAATATTACATTAAATTCAACCCACAAAAGGCCACATCAGCACTTAGCTTCTGGGACATGCAGATTAGAAACATTCTTCCTGATTGTTTGAGACAATGAAGGTTTGTTAAAAGCATCTGAGTAAATATTCACACGAGATGTCGGAAAGCCCTCACCATTTGAGCTCAACAGGAATTAGATTCTAGGAGCCCTCCAATGTCTCAAACAATCAAGAAGAATGGTACTAATCTGCATTTCCCAGAAGCTGTGTGTTGATTTGACCTCGAGTGAGTTAAATTTAATGTAATATTTTAATTTTGGCCTGCTGCTCTCCGACGACGGCCCTCAGGTAGGTCCTGGGAGATGGGGTAAGTGATTGGGAGAGAGGCGAGCGACCAGGAGAGGGGGAGATTGGGAGGGTAGAAGAGGCGAAACAGAGGCCAGCAATAGTCTTCAGCACAGCAATGGAGTTGAGTCGAGCAGTCCTACTCCTCCCGATTCCATATTCAGGTAAGTATTTTTTTAGATTCCTAATAAAGCACCACTGGTGAGGCTGCATGTAGCCATTTTCCCTGAAAGCAGCCGGCCCAGCACTGGCTGTGTTCAGGATAGTCCAACTTTACGTAGCGAGCTTCAAACAGACTTAGCATATACGATGGGACCAACGCCTGTTGCAGGCGCAGGCCCCAGATGTCTTTCTGCCTTCACCAATATGGCTGACAGCGCGTAATGAGTGCAAGCGACCTGCCCACCATTTTGGATGCTTCCAGCACCCATTTTGAAAAACGGGTGTGACACCATCAAATTTCTATGCTGATATTACACACCTCAGGTAGGTTACCTGTTCATTCAGGATGGCAGAATAAAGCAGCATGGCAAAATTCTTGAAAAACTGATTTACAAGGCTTATGGATGGAAAGGATCCCTTGAGCTAGAGATGTACATAACATCAGGTTCATTGGGTTTCCATAATGTAGCTTTCTATAAAGAAGGGTGGCAGTGGTCAACCTGAGAGTGTGTTTTGAAGGCAGGAATCAATCCCTAGAGAAGCTGCTTAAGGAAAGAATGAAATATTAACATGTAACAGGGAGCCCGAAGCACAGAGAGTGAACTGCTAAAAATGGAGTGAATTGTAAAACAGAGTGAAAACTTTAAAAACGGGAATTTGGTGAGAGTGGGAATTAGGTGCAGAGGGGGGAGGAGGTCCTAAGTAATTTAAAGCAGGAGACAACAGTAAATATATAAATGAATAATCAGAGTGATTAATTAAATCTAAGGGGATAAAATTAACCAAGAGGATACCAACATTAAAGGGATCCGAAATGCATTAAGTCACCTGGTATACAGAAAAAATAAATCGGAGTTAAGGGGATACTAAACTAAAGCATATATATATATGTAAAACATCAGTAGATAGACTTTTAAGTAAATGATGGGACAGCTGAGACCCGTTGCCTGCAATTCTTGTGCCATAGGGGTCGATGCATCCTGGATAACCATGTGTGCAGAAAGTGCCTCTGGCTGCTTGAGCTCAAGCTCAGAGTTTCTGAGCTTGAGGACCATCTGGTGTCACTGCAGGGCATACAGGAGGCTGAGAATTTCCTGGATCACATGTTCCAGGAGGTGGTCACCCCGCAGCCACAGAGAGCTCAGGAGGATAATAAGTAGGAAGAAGAGGCAGACAGTATAGGAATCCTCCGTGAGTGTGGGGCTCACAAACCGGTTTTCAGTGCTGAATACCAGTGAAGGTGACGACAGTGCAGTCCAGAGCAAATCCGCGGCACTGTCGGGCAAAGCATTGCACAGGGGGGTACAGCAAAGCGTAGAAATGCAGTGGTCATAGGAGATTCGATAGGCATTTCTGCAACCACCGATGTGAGTCTCGCATGGTGTGTTGTCTCCCTGGTGCCAGGATAAAGGATATCGTGGAATGGGTGCAGAACATTCCGCGGGAGGAAGGGGAACAGCCAGAAGTCATGGTCCATGTTGGAACTAAAGACTTAGGAAGGAAAAGGGTTGAGGTCCTCCAGGCAGAATATCAGGAGCTAGGAAGGAAGCTAAAGAGCAGGATCTCAAAGGTGGTAACTCTGGATTACTCCCAGTGCCACATGCTAGTGAGTAAAGGAGCAGTAAGATAAGGCCGATTAATGCGTGGCTGGAGAAATGGTGCAGGAGGAAGGGCGTCAGATTCCTGGGGCATTGGGACCAATTCTGGGGCAAGAGGGACCTGTACAAGGTGGACAGGTTGCACCACAACAGGGCTGGGACCAATGTTACATCGAATTACATTGAAACTACAGCACAGAAACAGGCCATTCGGCCCAACTGTTATGTGCTGGCCTTTATGCTCCACACGAGCCTCCTCCCTCCCTACTTTCAACTAACCATATCAGTATCCCCCTCTAAGCCTTTCTCCCTCATGTGCTTATCTAGCTTCCCTGTAAATGCATCTATGCTATTTGCTTCGACTACACCTAGTGGTAGTGCATACCACATTCTTTTCACTCTTTGGGTAAAGAAGTTTCTCCTGAATTCCCAACTGGATTTATTAGTGATTATTTTATATTTATGATCTCCAGTTTTGGACTCCCCCACAAGTGGAAACCCTATCTTTATCTTAAAAATCTCTATCAGGTCACCCCTCAGTCTTTTTTCTATAGAAAAGAGTCCCTGCCTGTTCAGCCTTTCCTGATAAGTTTCTACACAAGAGGTTGATACACAGGATTAGGGCTCATGGGATTGGAGTAATATATTATCTTGGATTGAGGATTGGTTAATGGACAGAAAACAGAAAGTAGGAATAAATGGGTAATTTTCGGGTTGGCAGGTTGTAACGAAGTCGGTGCCGCAAGGATCAGTGCTTGGGCCTCAGCTATTTACAATATATATCAATGACTTAGATGAAGGGACCAAGTTTGCTGACGATACAAAGCTAGGTGGGAAAGTAAGCTTTGAGGTGGTTGCAAAGGGATATGGACAGGTTAAGTGAGCAGGCAAGAAGGTGGCAGATGCAGTATAATGTGGGGAAATATCAAATTATCCACTTTGGTCGGAAGAGTAGAAAAGCAGAATATTTTTTAAAAGGTGAGAGACTAATAAATGTTGGTAGTCAGAGGGATTTGGGTGTCCTTGTACACGAATCATAGAATGTAAACATGCAGGTACAGCAAGCAATAAGGAAGGCCAATGGTATGTAACTGGTAGAATAAGGATGTAACTGGTAGAATAGATAAGGGAGAACCAGTGGATGTGGTTTATTTGGATTTTCAGAAGGCCTTTGATAAATTCCCACAAAAGAGGTTAGTGTGCAAAATTAAAGCACATGGGATTGGGGGTAATATACTGGCATGGATTGAAAATTGGTCAACAGACCGGAAACAGGGAGTAGGAATAAATGGGTCTTTTTTGGGGTGGCAGGCAGTGATTAGTGGGGTGCCACAGGGATCAGTACTTGGGCCCCAGCTATTCACAATATATATCAATGATTTGGATGAGGGAACCAAACGTAATATTTCCAAGTTTGCTGATGACACAAAACTAGGTGGGATCGTGAGTTGTGAGGAGGATGCAAAGATGCTTCAAGGCGATTTAGACAAGTTGAGTGAGTGGGCAAATACATGGCAGATGCAGTATAACGTGGATAAATGTGAAGTTATCGACTTCGGAAGGAAAAACAGAAAGGCAGAGTATTATTTAAATCATGATAGATTGGGAAATGTTGATGTACAAAGGGACCTGGGTGTCCTTGTACACCAGACACTGAAAGTAAGCATACAGGTGCAGCAAGCAGTTTGGAAGGCAAATGGTATGTTGGCCTTCATTGCAAGAGGATTTAAGTACAGGAGCAAGGATGTCTTACGGCAGTTAAACAGGGCCTTGGTGAGACTACACCTGGAATGAGAGGGGATCTCATTGAAACATATAAAATTCTGACTAGACAGACTGGATGCAGGGAGGATGTTTCCCCTGGCTGGGGGGTCCAGAACGAGGGGTCACAGTCTCAGGATACGAGGGAGGACATTTAGGACTGAGATGAGGAGAAATTTCTTCACTCAGAGGGTGGTGAACCTGTGGAATTCTCTACCACAGAAGGCTGTGGAGGCCAAGTCACTGAATATATTTAAGAAGGAGCTAGATAGATTTGTAGACACAAAAGACATCAAGGGGTATGGGTAGAGAGCGGGAATATGGTATTGAGATAGAGGATCAGCCATGATCATATTAAATGGCGGAGCAGGCTCGAAGGGCCGAATGGCCCACTGCTCCTATTTTCTATGTTTCTATGGTATGTTATACCCCAACCCCCTTGCAATAAAGGCTAAGAGTAAGGAGGTCTTGCTGCAATTATATAGGGCTCTGGTGAGACCACACCTGGAGTACTGTGTACAGTTTTGGTGTCGTTATCCAAGGAAGGATACACTTGCCTTAGAGGTGGTGCAAAGAAGGTTCACTGGATTGATTCCTGGGACGAGTGAAAGAAATTAGTATTCGTAAAAAAAATAGTACTAGAGAAATGAATGGGACTGAAAGTCGATAAATCCTAAGGACCTGATGATCTACATCCCAGGGTTTTGAAAGAGGTGGCTATGGAGACAGTGGATGCATTGGTTGTCATCTTCCAAAATTCTATAGATTCTGGAATGGTTCCTGCAGATTGGAGGATGGCAAATGTAACCCCACTATTTAAGAATGGAGGGAGAGAGAAAACAGGGAACTACAGACCTGTTAGCCTGACATCAGTAGTAGGGAAAATGCTAGAATCTATTATAAAGGATGTGATAACAGGACACTTAGAAAATAATAATAGGATTTGGCAGAGTCAACATGGATTTATGAAAGGGAAATCATGTTTGACAAACCTATTGGAGTTCTTTGAGGATGTAACTAGTAGAATAAATAAGGGGGAACCAGTGGATTTGGTGTATTTGGATTTTCCGAAGGCTTTCGATAAGGTCCCACACAGGAGGTTGATGAACAAAGTTACAGCACATGGAATTGGGGGTAATATACTGGCATGGATTGAGAATTGGTTAACAGACAGAAAACAGAGAGCAGGAATAAACGTGTCTTTTTCAGGTTGGCAGTCTATGACCAGTGGGGTACCGCAGGGATCGGTGCTTGGGCCCCAGCTATTCACAATTAGTATCAATGATTTGGATGAGGGAACCAAATGTAATATTTCCAAGTTTGCTGATGACACAAAACTAGGTGGGAATGTGAGTTGTGAGGAGGATACAAAGAGGCTTCAAGGGGATATAGACAGGCTCAGTGGGCAAGAACATGGCAAATAGAATATAATGTGGTAAAATGTGCAGTTATCCACTTTGGTAGGAAAAACAGAAATGTAGAGTATTTTTTAAATGGTGAGAGATTAGGAAATGTTGATGTTCAAAGGGACCTGGGTGTCCTTGTACATGCAGGGGCAGCAAGCAATTAGGAAGGCAAATGGTATGTTGGCCTTTATTACCGGAGGATTTGAGTATAGGAGTAAAGGAGTCTTACTGCTATTACGTAGGGCCTTGGTGAGACCGCACCTGGAATATTGTGTACAATTTTGGTCTCCATACCAAAGAAAGGATATACTTGCCATAGAGGGAGTGCAACGAAGGTTCACCAGAATGATTCCTGGGATGGCGGGATTGTCGTATGAGGAAAGATTGAGTAGACTAGGCCTGTATTCTCCAGAGTTTAGAAGAATGAGATGTGATCTCATTGAAACATACAAAATTCTTACAGGGCTCACCAGGATAGATGCAATGAGGATGTTTCCCCTGGCTGGGGAGTCTAGAACCACGGGTCACAGTCTCAGAATAAGGGGTAGGCCATTTAGGACTGAGATGAGGAGAAATTTCTTCACTCAGAGGGTGGTGAATCTTTGGAATTCTCTACCCTAGAGGGCTGTGGAGGCTTAGTCATTCAGTACATTCAAAACAGAGATCGATAAATTTCTAGATATTAAATGCATCAAGAGATATGGGGATGGTGCAGGAAAATGGCATTGAGGTAGAAAATCAGCCATGATCTTGTTGAATGGCGGAGCAGGCTCGAGGGGCCGGATGGCCTACTCCTGCTACTTATGTTCTTATGAGAGGGTTATCCGATGAGTGGAGATTGTGTGGAATGTGCCTATCTTCTCTGGAGTTTAGAAGAATTTTTTTTATTCGTTCATGGGATTTGGCAAGGCTAGCATTTATTGCCCATCCCTAATTGCCCTTGAGAAGGTGGTGGTGAGCCGCCTTCTTGAACCGCTGTAGTCCGTGTGGTGAAGGTTCTCCCACAGTGCTGTTAGGTAGGGAGTTCCAGGATTTTGACGATGAAGGAACGGCGATATATTTCGGGAATGTGCAGGTGGTGTTGTTCCCGTGTGCCTGCTGCCCTTGTCCTTGTAGGTGGAAGAGGTCACAGGTTTGGGAGGTGCTGTCGAAGAAGCCTTGGCGAGTTGCTGCAGTGCATCCTGTAGATGGTACACACTGCAGCCACGATGCACCAGTGGTGAAGGGAGTGAATGTTTAGTGTGGTGGATGGGGTGCCAATGAAGTGGGCTGCTTTATCCTGGATGGTGTCGAGTTTCTTGAGTGTTGTTGGAGCTGCAATCTTCCAGGCAAGTGGAGAGTATTCCATCACACTTCCACGATGCTGAGGAAGTCGTGGATAGCACGTTCAGTGAGTTGGTCACACCACAGATAAAAATTACTGAGGGAGATAGTGAATGGGTGATCAACAGACAGAGGAAGAGTAGGAAGGCAGTGCAGGGGTCCCCTGCGGTCATCTCCCTCCAAAACAGGTATACCGTTTTGGATACTGTTGGGGGAGATGGCTCACCAGGGGAAGGTGACAGCGGCCAGGTTCATGGCACCGTGGCTGGCTCTGCTGCACAGGAGGGCAGGAAAATGAGTGGCAGAGCTATAGTGATAGGGGACTCGATTGTAAGGGGAATAGACAGGCGTTTCTGCGGACACAACCGAGACTCCAGGATGGTATGTTGCCTCCCTGGCGCAAGGGTCAGGGATGTCTCGGAGCGGCTGCAGGACATTCTGGAGGGGGAGGGTGAACAGCCAGTTGTCGTGGTGCATATAGGTACCAACGATATAGGTAAAAAACGGGATGAGGTCCTACAAGCTGAATTTAGGGAGTTAGGAGTTAAACTAAAAAGTAGGACCTCAAAGGTAGTAATCTCAGGATTGCTACCAGTGCCACGGGCTAGTCAGAGTAGGAATGACAGGATAGCTAGGATGAATACGTGGCTTGAGAGATGGTGCAAGAGGGAGGGATTCAAATTCCTGGGCCATTGGAACCGGTTCTGGGGGAGGTGGGACCAGTACAAATTGGACGGTCTGCATCTGGGCAGGACTGGAACCAATGTCCTAGGGGGAGTGTTTGCTCGTGCTGTTGGGGAGGGTTTAAACTAATGTGGCAGGGGGATGGGAACCGATGCAGGAAGTCAGTGGGAAGTAAAGTGGTGACAGAAACAAAAGGCAATAAGGGAGAGTGTACAGAACATGACCGGACAGATGGTCTGAGAAAGCAGGGCAAAGACCAAGGGAAGTCTAGATTAAACTGTATTTATTTCAATGCAAGAAGTCTGATGGGCAAGGCAGATGAACTCAGGGCATGGATGGGTACATGGGACTGGGATGTTATAGCTATTACTGAAACATGGCTAAGGGAGGGGCAGGACTGGCAGCTCAATGTTCCAGGGTACAGATGCTATAGGAAAGATAGAGCAGGAGGTAAGAGAGGAGGGGGAGTTGCGTTCTTGATTAGGGAGAACATCACGGCAGTAGTGAGAGGGGATATATCCGAGGGTTTGCCCACTGAGTCTATATGGGTAGAACTGAAAAATAAGAAGGGAGAGATCACTTTGATAGGATTGTACTACAGACCCCCAAATAGTCAACGGGAAATTGAGGAGCAAATATGTAAAGAGATTACAGACAGCTGCAAGAAAAATAGGGTGGTAATAGTGGGGGACTTTAACTTTCCCAACATTGACTGGGACAGCCATAGCATTAGGGGCTTGGATGGAGAGAAATTTGTTGAGTGTATTCAGGAGGAATTTCTCATTCAGTATGTGGATGGCCCGACGAGAGAGGGGGCAAAACTTGACCTCCTCTTGGGAAATAAGGAAGGGCAGGTGACAGAAGTGTTAGTGAGGGATCACTTTGGGACCAGTGATCATAATTCCATTAGTTTTAAAATAGCTATGGAGAATAATAGATCTGGCCCAAAAGTTAAAATTCTAAATTGGGGAAAGGCCAATTTTGATGGTATTAGACAGGAACTTTCAGAAGTTGATTGGGAGAGTCTGTTGGCAGGCAAAGGGACGTCTGGTAAGTGGGAGGCTTTCAAAAGTGTGTTAACCAGGGTTCAGGGTAAGCACATTCCTTATAAAGTGAAGGGCAAGGCTGGTAGAAGTAGGGAACCTTGGATGACTCAGGAGATTGAGGCCCTCGTCAAAAAGAAGAAGGAGGCATATGACATGCATAGGCAGCTGGGATCAAGTGGATCCCTTGAAGAGTATAGAGATTGCCGGAGTAGAGTTAAGAGAGAAATCAGGAGGGCAAAAAGGGGACATGAGATTGCTTTGGCAGATAAGGCAAAGGAGAATCCAAAGAGCTTCTACAAGTACATAAAGGGCAAAAGAGTAACTAGGGAGAGAGTAGGGCCTCTTAAGGATCAACAAGGTCATCTATGTGCGGAACCACTAGAGATGGGTGAGATCCTGAATGAATATTTCACATCGGTATTTACGGTTGAGAAAGGCATGGATGTTAGGAAACTTGGGGAAATAAATAGTGATGTCTTGAGGAGTGTACATATTACAGAGAGGGAGGTGCTGGAAGTCTTAACGCGCATCAAGGTAGATAAATCTCCGGGACCTGATGAAATGTATCCCAGGACGTTATGGGAGGTTAGGGAGGAAATTGCGGGTCCCCTAGCAGAGATATTTGAATCATCGACAGCTACAGGTGAGGTGCCTGAAGATTGGAGGGTAGCAAATGTTGTGCCTTTGTTTAAGAAGGGCAGCAGGGAAAAGCCTGGGAACTACAGACCGGTGAGCCTGACCTCTGTAGTGGGTAAGTTGTTAGAGGGTATTCTGAGAGACAGGATCTACAGGCATTTGGAGAGGCAGGGACTGATTAGGAACAGTCAGCATGGTTTTGTGAGAGGAAAATCATGTCTCACGAATTTGATTGAGTTTTTTGAAGGGGTAAATGGGGTCAAGAAGATAGATGAGGGCTGTGCAGTAGACGTGGTCTACATGGACTTTAGCAAAGCCTTTGACAAGGTACCGCATGGTAGGTTGTTACATAAGGTTAAATCTCATGGGATCCAAGGTGAGGTAGCCAATTGGATACAAAATTGGATTGACGACAGAAGACAGAGGGTGGTTGTAGAGGGTTGTTTTTCAGACTGGAGGCCTGTGACCAGCGGTGTGCCTCAGGGATCGGTGCTGGGTCCGCTGTTATTTGTTATTTATATTAATGATTTGGTTGAGAATTTAGGAGGCATGGTTAGTAAGTTTGCAGATGACACCAAGATTGGTGGCATTGTGGACAGTGAAGAAGGTTATCTAGGATTGCAACGGGATCTTGATAAATTGGGCCAGTGGGCCGATGAATGGCAGATGGAGTTTAATTTAGATAAATGTGAGGTGATGCATTTGGGTAGATCGAATCGGACCAGGACCTACTCCGTTAATGGTAGGGCGTTGGGGAGAGTTATAGAACAAAGAGATCTGGGAGTACAGGTTCATAGCTCCTTGAAAGTGGAGTCACAGGTGGATAGGGTGGTGAAGAAGGCATTCGGCATGCTTGGTTTCATTGGTCAGAACATTGAATACAGGAGTTGGGCTGTCTTGTTGAAGTTGTACAAGACATTAGTAAGGCCACACTTGGAATACTGTTTACAGTTCTGGTCACCCTATTATAGAAAGGATATTATGCAACTAGAAAGAGTGCAGAAAAGATTAATCGGATGCTACCGGGACTTGATGGTTTGACTTATAGGGAGAGGTTAGATAGACTGGGACTTTTTTCCCTGGAGAGTAGGAGGTTAAGGGGTGATCTTATAGAAGTCTATAAAATAACGAGGGGCATAGATAAGGTAGATAGTCAAAATCTTTTCCCAAAGGTAGGGGAGTCTATGACGAGGGGACATCGATTTAAGGTGAGAGGGGAGAGATACAAAAGCATCCAGAGGGGCAATTTTTTCACTCAAAGGGTGGTGAGTGTCTGGAACGAGCTGCCAGAGGCAGTCGTAGAGGCGGGTACAATTTTGTCTTTTAAAAAGCATTTGGACAGTTACATGGGTAAGATGGGTATAGAGGGATATGGGCCAAGTACAGGCAATTGGGACTAGCTTAGTGGTATAAACTGGGCGACATGGACATGTTGGGCCGAAGGGCCTGTTTCCATGTTGTAAACTTCTATGATTCTATGACTTGTGCCTTGTAGATGGTGGAAAGGCTTTGGGAAGTCAGGAGGTGAGTCACTCGCCTTAGAATACCCAGCCTCTGACCTGCTCTTGTAGCCACAATATTTATGTGGCTGGTCCAGTTAAGTTTCTGGTCAATGCTGACCCCCAGGACATTGATGGTTGGGGATTCAGTGATGGTAATGCTGTTGAATATCAAGGGGAGGTGGTTAGACTCTCTCTTGTTGGAGATGGTTAAGGAGTCTTACAACACCAGGTTATAGTCCAACAGCTTTATTTAGAATCACAAGCTTTCGGAGCTTTCCACCTTTGTCAGGTGAGCTTTCCTCCTTCTCACCTGATGAAGGAGGAAAGCTCAGAAAGCTTGTGATTCCAAATAAAGCTGTTGGACTCTTACCTGGTGTTGTAAGACTCCTTACATTTGTCCACCCCAGTTCATCACCGGCATCTCCACATTGTTGGAGATGGTCATTGCCTGGCACTTGTCTGGCGCAAATGTTATTTGGCACTTATCAGTCCAAGGCTGGATGTTGTCCAGGTCTTGCTGCATGCGGGCACAGACTTCTTCATTATCTGAGGGGTTGCAAATGGAACTGGATACTGTGGCAATCATCAGCGAACATCCCCATTTCTGACTTTACGACAGAGGGAAGGTCATTGATGAAGCAGCTGAAGATGGTTCGGCCTAGGACACTGCCCTGAGGAACTCCTGTAGTAATGTCCTGGGACTGAAATGATTGGCCTCCAACAACCACTACCATCTTTGTGCTCGGTGTGACTCCAGCCACTGGAGAGTTTTCCCCTAATTCCCATTGACTTCAATTTTAGTAGGGCTCCTTGGTGCTACAACCGGCCAAATGCTGCCTTGATGTTGAGAGCAGTCACTCTCACCTCACCTCTGGAATTCAGCTCTTTTGTCCATGTTTGGACCAAGGCTGTAATGAGGTCTGGAGCCGAGTGGTTCTGGCGGAACCTAAACTGAGCATCAGTGAGCAGGTTATTGGTGAGTAAGTGCCGCTTGATAGCACTATCGACGACACCTTCCATCACCTTACTGATGATTGAGAGCAGACTGATGGGGCGGTAATTGGCCGAATTGTATTTGTCCTGCTTTTTGTGGACAGGGCATTCCTGGGCAATTTTCCACATTGTTGGGTAGATGCCAGTGTTGTAGCAGTACTGGAATAGCTTGGCTAGAAGCGCAGCTAGTTCTGGAGCACAAGTCTTCAACACTACAGCCGGGATGTTGTCAGGGCCCATAGCCTTTGCTGTATCCAGTGCACTCAGCCGTTTCTTGATATCACGTGCAGTGAATCGAATTGGCTGAAGACTGGCTTCTGTGATGGGATATCGGGAGGAGGCCGAGATGGATCATCTGCTCAGCACTTCTGGCTGAAGAGGTGATCTCATATAAAATCTTAAAGGTCTTGAAAGGGTAGATTCTGAGAGGCTGTTTCCCCTGGCTGGAGCGTCTAGAACTGGAGCAGGTCATAGTCTCAAAATAAGGGGTCGGCCATTTAGGACTGAGATGAGGAAAAAATTTTCACTCAGCGGATTGTGAATCTTTTGAATTCTCTCCCCCAGAGGCTGTGGATGCTGAGTCGTTGAGTATATTCAAGTCAGAGATCAATAGATTTTTTGACACTAAGGGGATCAAGGGATATGGGGATAGGGTAGCAAAGTGGAGTTGAGGTAGAAGATCAGCCATGATCTTATTGAATGGCGGAGCAGGCTTGAGGGGCTGTATGGCCTGCTCCTATTTCTTAAGTTCTTAAATCCTCTCAGTTTTGGTATCATCCTTGTGACTCTTTCTTGCACCCTCTCCAATGCCTCTACATCTTTTCTATAATATGGAGACCAGAACTATGCACAATATGCCAAGTGTGGTCTAACCAAGGTTCTATCCAAGTTTAAAATAACTTCTTTGCTTTGCAATTCCATCTCTCTTGAAATGAACCCTCGTGCTTGATTTGTTTTTATAGCCTTATTAACCTGCATCGCTACTTTTTGTGATTTGTGTGATCTTTACCGAGATCCCTTTGCTCATCTATCTCGTTTAGGCTCATTAACCAAGCATTATGTGGCCTCCTTATTCTTCCTACCAAAATGCACCACCTCACACTTATCTATATTGAAATTCATTTGCCAATTAAATGCCCATTCTGCAAGTTTATTAATGTCCCCTTACATTTTGATGCAGTCTTCCTTTGTATTGCCCAATTTGGTGTCTGGAAATTTTGAAATTGTACTTCCGATTCTCGAATCCAAATTATTAATGACTTCCTGTATTTTGTCACATTTTTACTTGGTATTAACTACGCCTCCCAATTTGGTGTCGTCCACAAATTTTGAAACTGTACTTTCAATTCCCAAATCCAAAGCATTAATGTAAATTGTGAACAACAGTAGTCCCAGCACCGATCCCTGTGGAGCACCACTTCCCACCTTTTTGAGTGCCTACCCTTCACCCTTACTCTCTGTTTTCTGTTTTGTACCCAATTTTCTATCCATTCTGCTACCTGTCTCCTGACTCCACATGCTCTGACCTTAGCCATTAATCTACAATGCGGTATCTTATCGAATGCCTTTTGAAAATCCGAATATATTACATCTACAACATTACCCTTGTCTACTCTTTCTGTTGCTTCTTCAAAGAATTCACAAAAGTTGGTCAAGCATGACCTTCCCTTTTGAAATCCATGCTGACTGTTCTTTATAATATTTTCATCCTCTAGATGCCTTTCTATTACATCTTTTAGTAAAGTTTCCATTATCTTTCCTACCACCAACATTAAGCTAACTGGTCCAAAGGTCCCTGGACTTGTTCTATCTTCCTTTTTAAATATAGGAATAACATTATCTGTCCGCCAGTCCTCTGGATTATTCCCTTTTCTAGGTAATTTTTATATATGTAATAGTGCCTCTGCTATCTCCTCCCTAACTTCATTTAATATTCGCAGATGCAATCCACCCAGACCACGGTCTTATCCAACCCTAAGTTTGATTAGTTTATCAATTATCTCCCCCTTTTCTATCTTAAATGTTTTTATATCTTTTTCGATTCGACCTCTTCTTCTGATGTCCTGCCCACCTTGTTAGTCTTCTTGGTAAATACAGAGGCAAAGTAACTATTCAATATTTCTGCCATTTCACTGTCGTTACCTGTGAGTTTATCTTGTGCATCACTTAGTGGCCCTATCCCTATTCTGATTTTTCTTTTGTTATTTAATCTCGTAGTTCCTCTTTGCTTTTCTAATTGTTTTGTTTTACTTCTTTCCTAACCTCTTCGCATTTCCTTTTGTCATCCACTCCCTTATTATCTATGTATGCCTTTTTCTTTAGTTTCAATTTTACCCTTATCTCTTTATTCATCCATGGTGTTTCATTATTGGCTAATTTGTTCTTGCTTTTTAGAGGAATACATTTCTCCTGAACTCTATTGATCACCCTTTTAAACATTACCCACTGCTGTTCTATTTCTTTGTCAACATTTTTTTCCAGTTTACCTTCCCTAGTTCCATTCTCATCCCCTCAAAATTAGCTTTTCTTCCAGTCTATTACTTTGGTCTTTCTCAATCATTATTTTAAACCTTATTATGTTATGATTGCTATTGCCTAGATGTTTCCCTACGTTTACTTCTCTTATCTGTTCTGGTTCATTCCCATTACTAGATCCAGCAGTGATTCCTCTCTTGGGCTGCTCACATGTCCTTGCAGGGAGGTTCACCAGTGCTGTGGGGCAGGGTTTAAACTAATTTAGCAGGGGGAGGGGCACCAGGATGAAGCATGAGAGGGGTGAAATAAGGTGCACAGAGAACTAGGAGAGACAAACAAAATGCATTAGAATAAAGAGTAGTTCAGAAATAGGAGTCATCAGATGGAGGAAATGAAAGGCATACGAGGATGGGTTTGGAGAGGGAAAGGAAGGGCATCCAAAGCTAGAGCAACCTGGATGACTAAATATACAGAGATTGAAAAAGGAGGCTTATGATAAATGTCAGGCCCAGAATACAGTAGAGAACCAAGCTGAATACAAAAAGTACAGAAAGAAAAGATAAGACTTGCATTGATATAGCACCTTTCACGACCTCAGGACATCCCAAAGCGCTTTACAACCAATGAAGTACTTTTGAAGTGTAGTCACTGTTTTAATGTAGGAAATGCAGCAGCCAATTTGCGCACAGCAAGGGCCCACAAACAGCAATGTGGTAATGAGCAGATAATCTGTTTAATTATGTTGGTTGAAGGATAAATATTGGCCAGGACACCGGGGAGAACTCCCATGCTCGTCTTCGAATAGCATCTTTTATGTGCACGTAAGAGGGCAGACGGGTCCTCGGTTTAACGTCTCATCTGAAAGACAGCACCTCTGACAGTGCAGCACTCCCTCAGTACTGCACTGGTGTGTCAGCCTCAATTATATGCTCATGATTCTGGAGTGGGAGTTGAACCCACATCCTGCTGGCTCAGAGGCGAGAGTGTTACCAACTGAGAGGAGAACTGAAAAAGGAAAGAAGAGGGATAAAGAGAGTGTAGGAAAATAGATTAATGGGTAACATAAAAGGGAACCCAAAAGTCTTTTATAAACATATAAAAGGGTAGTCAAAGGAAAGGTGGGGCCGATTAGGGACCAAAAAGGAGACGATTTTGTGCAGGCAGAGGTACTAAATGGATAGAGAGTAGGAATGAACGGGTCATTTTCGGGTTGGCAGGTTGTAGCTAGTGGATACCTCAAGAATCAGTGCTTGGGCCTCAGCTGTTTACAATATATATCAATGACTTGGATGAGGGGACCGAGCGTAATGTATCCAAGTTCGCTAACGATACAAAGCTAAGTGGGAAAGTAAGCTTTAAGGAGGCTGCAAAGGGATATAAAAGGGAAAACAGTGGATGTAGAATATTTGGATATTCAAAAGGCATTCGATAAGGTGCTACATAAAAGGTTGTTACACAAGATAAGAGCTCATGGGGTTGGGGATAGAGGATTGGTTAACAGACAGAAAGCGGAGAGTAGGGATGAACAGGTCATGTTCAGGTTGGCAGGCCAAAACTAGGAGTGCCACAAGGATCGGTGCTTGGGCCTCAGCTATTTACAATCTATATTAATGACAATTGAGAACCAGACAGAATATAGAAAGTTCAGAGGGGAAGTGAAAAAGGAAATAAGAGGGGCAAAGAGAGAGTATGAGAATAGATTAGCAACCAATATAAAAGGGAATCCAAAAGTCTTCTACAGACACGTTACTAGTAAACGGGTAGTAAGATGAGGGGTTGGTCTGATTAGGGACCATAAAGGAGAGCTACTCATGGAGGCAGTGGGCATGGCTGAAGTATTAAATCAGTACTTTGCATCTGTCTTTACCAAGGAAAAAGATGCTGCCAGAGTCTCGGTAAAGGAAGATCTAGTTAAGATACTGGATGGGCTAAAAATTGAGAAAGAAGAGGTACTAGAAACGCTAGCTGTACTTAAACTGGATAAGTCACCTTGCCCAGATGGGATGCACCCGAGAATGCTAAGAGAAGGGGGGAAATTGCGGAGGTACTGGTCATAATCTTCCAGACGTCCTTAGATACGGGGGTGCTGCCTGAGGACTGGGGAATTGCAAATGTTACACCCTTGTTCAAAAAAGGGTGTAAAGATAAACCCAGCAACTATAGGCCAGTCAGTTTAACCTCGGTGGTGGAGAAACTTTTGGAAACGATAATCCGGGACAGAATTAACAGTCACTTGGAGGAATGTGGATTGATTAGGGAAAGCCAGCACAGATTTGTTAATGGCAAATCGTGTTTAACCAACTTGATAGAGTTTTTTGATGAGGTAACAGAGAGGGTAGATGAGGGTAATGCAGTTGATGTGGTGTATATGGATTTTCAAAAAGCGTTTGATAAAGTGCCACATGGTAGGCTTGCTATTAGGATTGCGGCCCATGGAATAAAGGCAGCAATAGCAACATGGATACAGAACTGGCTAAATGACAGGAAACAGAGTAGTGGTTGTTTTTCGGACTGGAGGGAGGTGTGCAGTGGTGTTCCCCAGGGGTCGCTGCTGGGTCCACTGCTTTTCTTGATATATATTAATGACTTGGACTTGGGAGATTTGCAGATTACACAAAACTTGAAAGCGTAGTGAACAGTGAGGAGGATAGCGATAGACTTCAAGAGGATATAGATAGTCTGGTGGCATGGGCAGACACGTAGCAGATGAAGTTTAACGCGGAAAAATGCAAAGTGGTGCATTTCGGTAGGAAGAATGAGGAGAGGCAATATAAACTAGAGGGCACAATTCTAAAAGGGGTGGAGAAACAGGGATCTGGGGGTGTATGTGCATAAATCATTGAAGTTGGCAGGGCAGGTTGAGAAAGCAGTTAAAAAAGCATACGGGGTACTGGGCTTTATAAATAGAGGCATAGAGTACAAAAGCAAGGAAGTCATGATGAACCTTTATAAAACGCTGGTTCAGCCACAACTGGAGAATTGTAACCAGTTCTGGGCACCGCCCTTTAGGAAGGATATGAAGGCCTTAGGGTGCAGAGGAGATTTACTAGAATGATTCCAGGGATGAGGGACTTAAATTACGTGGATAGACTGGAGAGGCTGGGATTGTTCTCCTTGGAACAGAGAAGGTTGAGAGGATATTTGATAGAGGTATTCAAAATCACAAAGGGTCTAGACAGAGTAGATAGAGAGAAACTGTTCCCATTGGTGGAAGGGTCAAGAACCAGAGGACATAGATTTAAGGTGATTGGCAAAAGAACCAAAGGTGAAAAGAGGAAAAACTTTTTTACACAGCAAGTGGTTAGGATCTGGAATGCACTGCCTGAGGGGGTGGTGGAGGCAGATTCAATCATGGCCTTCAAAAGGGAACTGGGTAAGTACTTGAAACAAAAAAATGTGCAGGGCTACGGGGATAGGGTAGAGCAGTGGGACTAGCTGGTTGCTTGGTGCATAGAGATGGCATTGACACGATGGGCCGAATGGCCTTATTCCGTTCTGTAACCTTCCATGATTCCAGATGAAAGGACCGAGTGTAATGTATCCAAGTTTGCTGATGATACAAAGCCAGGTGGGAAAGTAAGCTGTGAGGAGAACGCAACGAGTCTGCAAGGGATATAGACAGGTTAAGTGATTGGGCAAGGAGGTGGCAGAGGGAGTATAATGTGGGGAAATGTGAGGTTATTCACTTTGGTAGGAAGAATAGGAAAACAGAATATTTTTTAAATAGTGAGAAACTATTAAATGTTGGTATCCAGAGAGATTTGGGTGTCCTCGTACAAGAAACACAAAAAGTTAGCATGCAGGTACAGCAAACAATTAGGAAGGCAAATGGCATGTTGGCTTTTATTGCAAGGGGGTTGGAGTACAAGAGTAAGGATGTCTTACTAGCATTGTACAGGGCTTTGGTGAGACATCACTGTGTACAGTTTTGGTCTCCTTATCTAAGGAAGGATATACTTGCCTTAGAAGCGGTGCAATGAAGGTTCATTGGATTGATTCCTGGGATGAGAGGATTGTCCTGAGGAGAGATTGAGTAGAATGGGCCTATAGTCACTGGAGTTTAGAAGAATGAGAGGTGATCTCATTGAAACTTACAAAATTCTGAGGGGGCTTGACAGGGTAGATGCTGAGAGGCTGTTTCCACTGGCTGGAGAGTCTAGAACTAGGGAGCATAGTCTCAGGATAAAGGTTTGGCTATTTAAGACTGAGATGAGGAGGAATTTCTTCACTCAGATGGTTGTGAATCTTTGGAATTCTCTACCCCACAGGGCTGCAGATGCTCAGTCGTTGAGTATATTCAAGACTGAGATAGATAGATTTTTGGATACTAAGGGGATCAAGGGATATGGTGATTGGGCGGGAAAGTGGAGTTGAGGTAGAAGGTCAGCTGTGATCTTATTGAATGGCAGAGCAGGCTCAAGGGAACGTATAACCTACTCCTGCTCCTATTTCTTAGGTTCTTATGAATACTTTGCAACTATCTTCACTAAAGATGATGCTACCAATGTCACAGTAAAGGAGGAGGTAGTCGAGAAATTGGATAGGATAAAAATAGATGAGGAGAAGGTACTTAAAAAATTGGCAGCGCTCAAAGTGGAAAAGTCATCCGGTCTGGATGGGATGCATCCTAGGTTGCTGAGGGATGTAAGGGTGGAAATTGCAGAGGCTCTGGCCACAATCTTCCAATCCTCCTTAGATCTGGGAGCGGTGCCAGGGGACTGGAGAATTGCAAATGTTACACCCTGTTCATAAAAGGGGAGAGGGATAAACTAGACAACTACAGGCCAGTCAGACTAACGTCTGTGGTGGGGAAATTTTAAGAGACAATAGTCCAAGACAAAATTGTCACTTGGGAAACTATGGGTTAATAAATGACAGCCAGCACAGATTCGTTAAAGGCAAATCGTGTTAGACCAACTTGATTGAGTTCTTTGATGAAGTAACAGAGAGGGTTGATGAAGGTAGAGCGGTTGATGGGTATATGGACTTTCAAAAGGCGTTTGATGAAGTACCACATAATAGACTTGTTAGCAAAATTGAAGCTCATGAGATTAAAGGGACGGTAGCAGCGTGGATATGAAATTGGCTAAGAGACACAAAGCAGAGAGTAGTGGTGAATGGTTGAACATAAAAACCTAAGAAATAGGAGCAGGAGTAGGCCATACAGCCCCTCGAGCCTGCTCCGCCATTCAGTAAGGTCATGGCTGATCTTCTACGTCAACTGCACTTTCCCGCCCGATCCCCATGTCCCTTGATTCCCTTAGAGTCCAAAATCTATCGATCTCAGTCTTTAATATACTCAATGTCTGAGCATTCACAGCCCTCTGGGGTAGAGAATTCCAAAGATTCACAACCCTCTGCGTGAAGAAATTCCTCCTCATTTCAGTCTTGAATGGCCGACCCCTTATCCTGAGACTATGCCCCATAGTTCTAGACTCTCCAGCCAGGGGAAACAGCATCTCAGCATCTAACCTATCAAACCCTCTCAGAATCTTATATGTTTCAACGAGATCACCTCTCATTCTTCTAAACTCCAGTGACTATAGGTTCATTCTACTCAATTTCTCCTCAGGACAACCCTCTCATCCCAGGAATCAATCTAGTGAACCTTTGTTGCACCACCTCTAAGGCAAGTATATCCTTTCTTAGTTAAGAAGACCAAAACTGCACACAGTACTCCAGATGAGGTCTCACCAAAGCCCTCTACAATTGCAGCAAGACTTCCTTACTCTTGTACTCCAACCTCCTAGCAATAAAGACCAACGTACCATTTGCTTTCCTAATTGCTTTCTGTACCTGCATGGTAACTTTCTGTGTACAAGGACACCCAAATCCCTCTGAATACCAACATTTAATAGTTTCTCACCATTTATAAAATATTCTATTTTTATTTATTACAGAAACATGGCTTAAAGAGGGGGAGGAATGGCAGCTCAGCATTCCTGGTTACAGGGTTTTCAGACGAGATAGAGAAGGAGATAAAAAGAGGGGGGGGTGGCAATTTTGGTTAAAGAAACAATTACAGCTGTGAAGAGGGATGATATGTTAAAAGGATCATCAAATGAGGCCATATTGGTTGAGGTAAGGAACAAATAAGGGGCCGTCACACTGTACTATAGACCCCAATCAGTCAGAGGGAGATAGAAGAGCAAATATGTAGGCAAATTTCTGAGAAGTGCCAAAACAGTAGGGCAGTAATAGTAGGGGATTTCAATTACCCTAATATTAACCGGGACACAAACAGTGTGAAGCGTATAGAGCCCACAAAATTCTTAAATTGCATTCAGGAGAATTTTTTTTAGCCAGTACATTGCAAGCCCAACAAGAGAGGGGGCAGTTCTGGATTTAGTTTTAGGAAATGAGGCTGAGCAGGTGGAAGGAGTATCAGCGGGAGAGCATTTTGGTGGTCGTGATCATAATTCAGTTAGTTTTAGCATAGTTATGGAAAAGGACAAAGATAGAACAGGAGTTAAACTTCTCAATTGGGGAAAGGCCAATTTTACAAAGCTAAGAAGTGATTTAGAAACATAGAAAATAGAAGCAGGAGTGTACCATTCGACCCTTCGAGCCTGCTCTGCCATTCAATATGATCATGGCTGATCCTCTATCTCAATACCAAATTCCCGCTCTCTTCCCATACCCCTTGATGCCTTTTGTGTCTAGCAATCTATCTAGCTTCATCTTAAATATATTCAGTGACTTGGCCTCCACAGCCTTCTGTGGTAGAGAATTCCACAGGGTCACCAGCTTCTGAGTGAAGAAATTTCTCATCTCAGTCATAAACGTCCTACCCCATAACCTGAGATTGTGACCCCTCATTCTGGACCCCCCCAGCCAGGGGAAACATCCTCTCTGCATCCAGTCTGTCTAGCCCTGTCAGAATTTTATATGTTTCAATGAGATCCCCTCTCATTCTTCTAAACTCGAGTGAATACAGGCCTAGTCGACCCAATCTCTCCTCATATGACAGTCCTGCCATCCCAGGAATCAGTCTGGTGAACATTCACTGCACTCCCTCTATGGCAAGTATATCCTTTCTTAGGTAAGGAGACCAAAACTGCACACAATACTCCAGGTGTGGTCTCACCAAGGCCCTGTATAACTGCAGTAAGACATCCTTACTCCTATACTCAAACCCTCTTGCAATAAAGGCCAACATACCATTTGCCTTCCTAACTGCTTGCTGCACCGACATGTTTGCTTTCAGTGACTGGTGTACAAGGACACCCAGGTCCCTTTGTACATCAACATTCCCCAATCTATCACCATTTTAATAATACTCTGCCTTTGTTTTTCCTTCCAAAGTGGATAACTTCACAATTATCCACATTATACTGCATCTGCCATGTATTTGCCCACTCACTCAACTTGTCTAAATCGCCTTGAAACATCTTTGCATCCTCCACACAACTCACAATCCCACCTAGTTTTGTGTCGTCGGCAAACTTGGAAATATTACATTTGGTTCCCTCATCCAAATCATTGATATATATTGTGAATAGCTGGGGCCCGAGCACTGATCCCTGCGGTACCCCACTAGTCACTGCCTGCCACCCCGAAAAAGACCCATTTATTCCTACTCTCTGTTTCCTGTCTGTTAACCAATTTTCAATCCATGCCAGTATATTACCACCAATCCCATGTTCTTTAATTTTGCATACTAACCTCTTATGTGGGACTTTATCAAAGGCCTTATGAAAATCCAAATACACCACATCCACTGGTTCTCCCTTGTCTATTCTACCAGTTACATCCTCAAAAAACTGCAGTAGGTTTGTCAAACATGATTTCCCTTTCATAAATCCATGTTGACTTTGTCTAATCCCATTGATATTTTCTAAGTGTCCTGTTATCACATCCTTTAGAATGGACTCTAGCATTTTCCCTTCTTTCTCTCTCCCTACTTTTTTAAATAGTGGGTTTATATTTGCCACCCTCCAATCTGCAGGAACTATTCCATAATCTATAGAATTTTGGAAGATGACAACTAATGCATCCACTATTTGCATGGCTACCTCTTTTAGTACTCTGGGATGCAGATTATCAGGTCCTGGGGATTTATTGGCTTTCAGTCCCATTAATTTCTCCAGCACTTTTTTTTAAACTAATACTAATTTCCTTTAATTCTTCCTTCTCACTGGACCCTTGGTTCCCTAGCATTTCTGGGAAGTTATTTGTGTCCTCTTCCGTGAAGGCAGAACCAAAGTATTTGTTTAACTGCTCTGCCATTTCCCTGTTCCCCATTATAAATTCTCCCGTTTCTGACTGTAAGGGACCTACATTTGTCTTCACTAATCTTTTTCTTTTTACATACTTGTAGAAGCTTTTACAGTCCACTTTTATGTTCCTTGCAAGTTTACTCTCATACTCTATTTTCCCCCTCTTAATCAATCTCTTGGTCCTCTTTTGCTGAATTCTAAACTGCTCCCAATCCTCAGGCTTGCTGCTTTTTTTTGACAACTTTATATGACTCCTCTTTGGATCTAATACTATCCTTAATTTCTTTTGTTAGCCATGGTTGGACCGCATTTCCTTTTGTGCCAGAAAGGAATGTATAATTGTTACAATTCATGCATTCGTTCCTTAAATGTTAGCCATTGCCTATCCACCATCATGCCTTTTAATGAAGCTTCCCAATCTATCATAGCCAACTCACTCCTCATACCTTCGCAGTTTCCTTTAGCAAAAGTGGACTGGAAACAGCTACTTGAAGATAAATCAATGTCACAGCAGTGGGAGGCATTCAAGGGGAAGATTCAAGGGGTTCAGGGTAAACATGTTCCCACAAAGAAAAAGGGTGGGGCTGCCAAATCTAGAGGCGCATACAGGGTAAGATAAGGCAGAAAAGGAAAGCTTATGTCAGACACAGAGAACTAAATACTATAGAAAGCCTAGAAGTATAAAAAGTGCAGGGGTGAAATTAAAAAGGAAATTAGGAAAGCAAAGAGAGGGCATGAAAAAATATTGGCAAGTAAAATTAAGGAAAACCCAAAGATGTTTTATGAATACATTAAGAGCAGGAGGATAGCTAAGGAAAGAGTAGGGCTTATTAGAGATCAAAAAGGTAACCTATGTATGGAGGCGGAAGATTGTTGGTATGGTTCTTAATGAACACCTTGCGTCTGTCTTCACAAAAGAGAGGGACGATGCAGACATTGTAGTTAAGGAGGAGTGTGAAATATTGAATGGGACAAAAGAGAGGAAGTATTAAGGGGATTAGCATCTTTGAAAGTAGATAAATCACCAGGGCCGGATGAAATGTATCCCAGGCTGTTGAAAGAAGCCAGGGAGGAAATAGCGGAGGCTCTGACCATCATTTTACAATCCTCACTAGATACAGGTGTGGTGCCAGATAATTGGAGGACTGCTAATGTTGTGCCATTGCTTAAAAAGGGAGCGAGGGGTAGACCGAGTAATTACAGGCCAGTCAGTCTAACCTCGGTGGTGGGCAAATTATTGGAATCAATTCTGAGGGACAGGATAAACAGTCACTTAGAAAGGCACAGAGTAATCAAGGACAGTCAGCATAGATTTGTTAAGGGAGGGTCGTGTCTGACTAACTTGATTGAATTTTTTGAGGCGGTAGCAAGGAGGGTCGATGAGGGTAGTGCGTTAGTGCGTTTGATGTCGTCTACATAGATTTTAGCAAGGCTTTTGACAAGGTCCCACATGGCAGACTAGTCAAAAAAGTACAAGCCCATGGGATCCAAGGGAGAGTGGCAAGTTGGATCCAAAATTGGCTCAGTGGCAGGAAGCAAAGGGTAATGGTCAACGGGTGTTTTTGTGACTGGAAGGCTGTTTCCAATGGGGTTCCTTAGGGCTCAGTACTAGGTCTCTTGCTTTTTGCGATATATATTAATGATTTGGACTTAAATGTAGGGGGCATGTTTAAGAAGTTTGCAGCTGATAAAAGAATTGGCCGTGTGGTTGATAGTGAGGAGGAACGCTGTAGACTGCAGGAAGATATCAATGGACTGGTCAGGTGGGCAGAAAAGTGGCAAATGGAATTCAATCTGGAGAAGTGTGAGGTAATGCATTTGGGGAGGGAGAACACAATAAATGGGAGGATATTGAAAGGTGTAGAAGAAGTGAGGGACCTTGAAGTGCATGTCCACAGATCCCTGAAGGTAGCAGGACAGGTAGATAAGGTAGTTAAGAAGGCATATGGAATATTTTCCTTTATTAGCCGAGGCACAGAATATAAGAGTAGGGAGGTTATGCTGGAATTGTATAAAACACTGGTTAGGCAACAGCTTGAATATTGTATACAGTTCTGGTCACATTACAGGAAGGATGTAATTGCACTAGAGAGGGTACAGAGGGGATTTAAGAGGATGTTGCCAGGACTGGAGAATTTTAGCTAAGAGGAAAGATTGGATAGACTGAGGTTGTTTTCTTTGGAACAGAGGAAGCTGAGGGGTGATTTAATTGAGGTGTACAAAATTATGAGGGGCCCCGATAGAGTGGATAGGAAGGACCTATTTCCCTTAGTAGAGAGGTCAATAACCAGGGGGCATAGATTTAAAGTGATTGGTAGAAGGATTAGGGGGAGCTGAGGAAAAATGTTTTCACCCAAAGGGTGGCGGGGGTCTGGAACTCATCGTGTGAAAGGGTGGTGGAGGCAGAAACTCTTTGAAAAAGTACCTTGAAGTGCCGTAACCTACAAGGCTACTGACCAAGTGCTGGAAAGCGGGATTAGGCTAGGTAGCTCATTTTCGGTCAGCGCGGACACGATGGGCCAAATAGCCTCCTTCTGTGCCGTAAATTTTCTATGATTGTTTTTCTATTCTTCCTTCCAAAGTGAATAACCTCACATTATACTCCATCTGCCACCTTCTCGCTCACTCACTTAGCCTACCTATATCCCTTTGCAGACTCTGAACTCCTCACAGCTTACTGTATTGTCAGCAAACTTGGATACATTATAGTCGGTCCCTTCATCTAAGTTATTAATATAGATTGTAAATAGCTGAGGTCCAAGCACCGTTCCTTGCGGCACCCCACTAGTTACACCCATTTTTCTGATTGGAGGTAAGTATACAGTGGTGTCCCCCAGGGGTTGGTATTAGGACCACTACACTTGATATATATTAATGACCTGGACTTGGGTATATAGGGCATAATTTCAAAGTTTGTAGATTACACGAAAGTCAAAATGTAGTAGTGAGGAAGATAGTAACAGACTTCAGGACAGACAGACTGGTGAAATGGGCAGACACATGGCAGATGCAATTTAATGCAGAGTAGTGTGAAGTGGTGCATTTTGGTAGGAAGAATGAGGAGAGGCAATATAAACTAAATGGTACAATTTTAAAGGGGGTACAGGAACAGAGAGACCTGGGGATGTACGTGCACAAATCTTTGAAGGTGGCAGGACAAGTTGAGAAGGCTATTATAAAAGCAAATGGGATCCTTGGCTTTATTAATAGAGGCAGAGAGTACAAAAGCAAGGAAGACATGCTAAACCTTTATAAATCACTGGTTAGGCCCCAGCTGGAGTATTGTGTCCAATTCTGGGCTCCACACTTTAGGAAGCATGTCATGGCCTTTGGAGAGGGTGCAGAGGAGATTTACTAGAATGGTACCAGGGATGAAAGACTTGAGTTACGTGGAGAGACTCAAGAATAGAATCATAGTTTACAACATGGAAACAGGCCCTTTGGCCCAACATGTCCATGTCGCGCAGTTTATACCACTAAGCCAGTCCCAATTGCCTGCACTTGGCCCATATCCCTCTATACCCATCTTACCCATGTAACTGTCCAAATGCTTTTTAAAAGACAAAATTGTACCCGCCTCTACTACTGCCTCTGGCAGCTCGTTCCAGACACTCACCACACTTTGAGTGAAAAAATTGCCCCTCTGGACCCTTTTGTATCTCTCCCCTCTCACCTTAAATCTATGCCCCCTCGTTATAGACTCCCCTACCTTTGGGAAAAGATTTTGACTATCGACCTTATCTATGCCCCTCATTATTTTATAGACTTCTATAAGATCACCCCTTAACCTCCTACTCTCCAGGGAAAAAAGTCCCAGTCTATCTAACCTCTCCCTATAAGTCAAACCATCAAGTCCCGGTAGCATCCTAGTAAATCTTTTCTGGGATTGTTCTCCTTAGAGCAGAGAAGGTTAAGGGGAGATTTGATAGAGGTGTTCAAAACATTGAAGGGTTTTGATAAGAGTAAATAAGGAGAAACTGTTTCTAGTGGCAGAAGGGTCGATAACCAGAGGACACAGATTTAAGGTAATTGGCAAAAGAACCAGAGGGGAGATGAGAAGAATTTTTTTTTAAAACGCAGCGAGTTGTCACGATCAGGAATGCGCTGCCTGAAAGGGTGGTGCAAGCAAATTCAATAATAACTTTCAAAAGGGAATTGGTTAAATACTTGAAGGGGAAAAAATTGCAGGGCTATGGGGAAAGGGCAAGGGAATGGGATTAATTGGATAGCTCTTTCAAAAGAGCTGGAAACTGCAAATTTTCACACTAAATGGCGGTAGGTATGATTAAGGAAATATACACGTAAAGTACATTTACTTGTATTGTGTGCGAGGAGTTTTCTACTAAAATTAGTGCATATGGCTTAAACGGTTTCTATTAGAATGCACAGGCATTGAATTAGTTCCATGTTCCCAGTGGGGAAGCCATACACAAAGGGAATGCAGGTCAAAGATAGGGCTACAACATTGTAACCCTGATTCTCTGCTCAGGATCATGGGTCAAAGAAAGAATTAACTCATAAAAGCTGTATTGTGCTCCAGTCAAGGTACACCTTGAATACTGCTTGTGGTTCTAATCACCGAGACACGAAGAAAACATTCAAGCCCTGGAAACAGTGCACAGAAGGACATTGAGGTGGATCTTAGGATCTGAGTGAGTTAGAGGGAAGATTAGAAAGACTTGGATTTTTCAAGTTTTTAAAAGGCAAATAAAAAGGCACCCTATAGAGCTATATGAAACAAACTAAAAGGAAACAGAAAAGGTTAATCTTGAGAATTATTTCAAGCTAAGCCATAACTGGGGGACAAAGGTATAAAATGGTAAACAACAAGTTCAGCACTAGTGTCGGGTTGTACTTTTGCACCCTAAATCCGATCAATACCTGGAATGGCCTTCGGAGTAGGGTAATGAAGATAAAAGAATCTTTGCAGACAGTCAAATCTGTTAGGAGGAAATAGGAAGGATGGGCTAGATAGACTGAATGGCTTCCATCACCTGTTCTCTGTGACATGGAAGATCATCCTAGTGACTGGGACATTATCTTAGTCCATCCATCCATCTCTCCACTGCTATTTCCAATTCTTTATTTTCATTTCCCTTTCTGCTTCTCTATATTATCCATTTCTCCTTTCCTTTCTTTCCTCTAATTGTCTTTGTCCCTTCTGGCAGATGTGGATATTTTCCTTTTTTCCCCTAATAGCTGCTAATGCCAGCTTTTCTCTTCAGTCAGCTCTGTGCCTCATGTGCCATAAGCATTCGAGGCCACCTTATGTCAGTAGCATCACAGTTCCTCATTCCCAGTACAGAATTTTCATTTGGAAAAAAAAATTAACAGCTCTGGTCCATTAAGCTGCCTTATTTAAAATTGGTTAAACACACCTCAGTAATTTCTGTCAGCACAAAAGTATGGGATTACATACTAAAAGGGGAATCCTCTTACTATAGTCACTTTTCTCAGCCCACTCTCAAAAAGAGAGGGAAAACATTTAAATAAAACTAAATTTTTATATAATTATATCCCAAGTAGGAATTTTAAGTGCAGTGGTCAAAGGCAAACACTAGCTTTTACAATGACTGACTTCTGCTTTTGGTCAACTGGTGTCACCCAAGAGTCTCCAAACCAAGCTACTGAAAAATTTACACTGGTAACATTTCTTTTTGCCTGATATGGAGTGCACACTCTTTTCCCCCATAGGGACACCCACCCCATTATTCAAGATTATAAAGAATTTACAGCATAGAAACAGGCCATTTGGCACAACAGGTCCATACCGGTGTTTATGTTCCATGTGAGCCTCCTCCTATCATTCTTCACCTAACTCTCAACATACCCTTCTCTATTCCCTTCTCCCTCATGTTTATCTAGCTTTCCCTAAAATGCAACTATGCATATAAAATGGTAGGTAGAGCACACTAAATCCCCAGGTGAGTTTGCCAACGGCAACACCATTTATGAAAAGGAGTACCAAACTACCATCAGAAGTGCCTTGAATGGATATTCCAAGTCTATTTTTTACAAATTTCATCCAACATATCGATGAAAACATTGAATACGATCAGTGACAGTGGAAAACCTTACCTCTTTCACGAGGGATAGATTCAGTCAGTATCTACTATACAATCTTGGAGCTAGAGTACACAATCAGATAAAATCAACTCCCATAGTTTCCAGGTTCATGAGGGTTGCGTAAGGCACTAGGTCGAAAGCCTTTCAAAAATTAATGAAAGCAATGTCAGTGGGTTTTCTGAGCCTTAAATCACTGTGATCTCAAAAAAGCTACAATCTGTCCTTCAGCTAACAGCAAAATCTAGTCTGTTCCATTCTCAATATTCTGTAGGTGTCCAGAACACACTTTATAGATGCAGCAACAACCTAAAGAACCACCTGAAGATCCTGATATTCCAAAATTCCTTGGTAGTTCTCAGACTCACTCAGGTCTCCTTTCTTGTGGATATAAACCACAAGTGCACTCTCTAATATTGAGGTTATGCATAATCTCAAACAGAATCCTATTCAGCCTCAGAAGGGCAACTCCAAGGCAAGTCACTGTTCACAAAAGCCATTGCAGACCTCCCCCAATATCAGCTTTAAGTCAGAATATCATTCACACCAACTGTCCCATCATCAATAAGAGACGGAGTTCACTTCCTCCTATCAAACTGGTTCATTAAGATTTTCTATCAGTTCAGTACACTCCACCAGTTTGCCAACTCCATGCAGATGGGTCCTTTGCTACAACCTTTTCGGTCAACTTAGTATAGTGCTCCCTCCACTCTCAAGAGCGTTTAGTTTGATTCTTTCCGAACCAACAGTCAGTGAAAACTGACTTTTTAATTGACAGGAGTGAATACATATATATGAATTTGCCTTCAATTAGTCCATCTTTGTTTTATAAAAAGGAACTGGAAACCTAAGCAACGCTTACAATCCCCTGGTAAAAACCACTGATGAACAGACTGTAAATCTTACAAGTCAAAATATATTATGAGAACGAAGTGAACACAGGTCCTGAGGTGAAAACATCCAATTTTTTAAAATGTTACATTTTGTTAAAGCACATAGGTTTCTGCTTGGTGTTTGCAGGAAACACCAGTTTCATACCCAAGAATAAAAACATAAATCAATCAATCAAAAAGGTTAACATCAAACTAATTTAAACTTTTATTTCTTTGCAGTAAATGTGCTAATTTTCAAACTTGTTTTTAAACAGAGCTCCAAAGCTGCTACACGTCTCGGTTAAATATAAACTGTAACTTTAAAATAATTCAGCACTTGAAAGCCACGGCTGACTGCAATAAACAATAATTTGACCGTTAGCGAGACTGAATTCAGCAACATTTGTAACAAAAGAACATTGTTTTAAGTGATTCACAAAGACAGTACAATTATAATTAAACGGCATTCATTAACAGAACTTTATGACTGGTCTACACAATGTGTACTGCTGACTTCTCCTCTGAAAGTTTGTGATCAAGATTTTTAATCTTTGTCCTTTCATCTGAGATAAGTAATGACTGAACTTAAGATCAGACCACAACAACTTGTACATCTGTGAAATATCTCAGATCCAGAGCACATCAACCCAACCACATGATTCTACCAACAGGGGCTTAAATATTAAACTTTTGCCTAACATTTATACAGTAGCAATATAGGTTATTTTCTTCCCATTATGTGCAGTATATGATGACAGCACCTTCTAGTGAACACTGTTATCCCATAAAAGCAGATAATATCATGACCTGCTTTTCTAACACTTCACTCTCACAGGAGAAGTCTGCAATTGCACATTGGTCTTAAAAAGTCTCTGTACCCTGCTCCCTTAATAAAACGGAATTACTATTATACACAAACCATAACGGTATTCCAGAAATCCACAGTGATTTAGAAACATGCTCATTTCCAGTTTGTCTCTGGCTAAAACACACAATTTAAATAAAAATACGTTTTTAAAAAAAAATTAGTTGCATTGGCTAAAGACCACATCACCCAAGGAAAGTGCAGTGAAAAAGATTAACTATTCAAAGCTCAAACTATTTTGCTTTTGAAAATTGTTCCCCTTTGTTGATGCAAAGCTAACAAATTATGATAATTAAGTTCCCCTCTATTTTTAAATTGTATGCTCTTATTTGTGGGGCAAACATATCAACATCTTTCCTCAGGCAAACTAAATTTCTTGTATATTGAATGTTGGTGATCAAGGCAAAAGACATGATTAAACAGATTACATTAAAAAAAACTTGGAAATGTTGAAGTACCACAAATGCTTTAAGTTTTCAACTGGGGGCAGACAAGTGTTAAAGGCTAACCCATTACTAAATGAACAAATTCACAGTCAGAACTAAGAAAGGCAAAAGTATATAAGCGCTTCATGACATTCTAGCACCTAAAAACTATTAAGTTGTTAGCAAATTTCACACTGATCCAAGATAGAACATACTGATATTATGGATAACATACTCTTCATTTGTATATTATTGCATAAATTACATTCCATGCCATTATATACCAATCAGTGAATGTTGATTGATTTCACAACAGTACCATTAGGCAACAGTGCCTCATGCCTTTTACTGAACCAGACTAATACAAACACATTTCGGAAAATTAACATGCTACACTGTTGGCTATGCATTGTCATACATTATATAACTGTGATTTTCTGTGAACTGCTAGCAGAAACTAACAATATTTTAACTATTAGTAATAACAAGAGTAACTATAAAGCTGCTGAATGCAACATGCATACAGCTTTTTACAGTTTGAAAGAAAATATAATCAGTAAAAGGCACATTACCATATTTAAAATACACATCAAAATGATTTAGAAAGATTATACACACCACAAATACAAATTAACAGACATATATAACCCAAAAATGATCTACAATGCCCAATACATTCATTACTAGAGCACAATCCAGTATGGCTACAAAAATAAATTTGTGTAAACAAAATCTAAGATTTTCAAAAATGCACGAGCAAATCATCTTTTATTCCCTTTGTTATGTAGGTCACATTGCCGTACATTTGAATATTTGTGTACGGTTTTAATGCTTTATTAAAATCTGTAGCAAACTATTTCCATAAAATTTATACCAAAAATGAGAACTGTAAACCTATTATACAAAGGCATGTTGCAATCTATATTACAAAAGGCAGCACTGATCTCTGTGGATTTTGATTGCAAACTGTTTCCTTTATAAATTCAGAACGGTTGTAAAGTTACATGTGTGGACCATACTAACCAGAAAGGTGAAATGTATTCATTCTTTTGCAAGTGATGAATATATTCCTGGAATGTTTCAACGAATTCAATTTGTGATTTCTAAAATCCACTTTTTAAACAGGAAACTGTTTCTCTCCCTGAATAATCCCAAATTAGTCTTGGTCACAAGTAAAATTGGGTGAATTAAGAAAAATAAATTAGGCAACTCAGAATGGAAAAAGTTCTTTACAGTACTGATTTTTTTGTGAATAAACTGATAAATATAACTACACTATGGACGTATGTAATCTTTACTCTATATTATTGTGACTAAAAACTTTCCCAAAGATTAGGAGGTAAAGTTTCTACTTTTGCGCTTGTCAGCCCATGAATTTCTGTCAATCAAAGTGAATGGGCTGGCAAGAGAACAAGTAGAATTTTTACTCTTGAGGTATCTCAAACTGCATATAATTTTAGAGATATTATTTGGTTATTTTCATTGTTGAATTGCTATAATTGGATACCATGAATGTCATAAAAAGGAAAAAAATCCTGCAATTCTGGAAACTTAAAAAAATTATTAGCCCAATTCTTACTAATTACTGACCCAGGGGGGATAAAAGCGGTGTTCTCTGTACATCAAATAAATGCACATGCTATTCCTTCAATACTTAATAAAGTCCCTAACATGGAATGCTTCCCAACACAATTTATACGAGACTTTGAGTTCAAGCTATCAGCTGCGAAACAGTTGTAAAAAATGTAGCATTTACTTATTTAAAGTTTTGTAACAGTATTTTGTTTTATTAACAAAATGAAAAATCCACACAGAATGTAAGTTGGACATTTCATAGTTTGGATTTTGTTTGTTATTTAGGTGGTGGGGGGGGGGGTGCGGAGGATCAAGGTGAGTTACGAAAGTAATTTATCAGTATTTTGCAGGCTGAATATAGTATGTGTGTTTTGGGGACATTATGGAAGGCAGTTTAAAAAAATCCTAGAATATGGATGGTTCTGGTCTCATACCATATTTATATAGTGTAAGCCAAATGCTGACAGCTGTGAATTTTATTAGCATCTACTGGCAACCTTAAAAAAAGAGCTGCTAAATGCCTTTGAAGCTTCACAACTTTGGCAATTAATACTGTTTTTTCACTCAAATCATGGGTTAGATTTTATTTATATTATCAAAATAAATTAATGGAAAAATATCACATTTCAGAAACTGAATTACAACAGTAATTCTTTTCAACATGCTGAACGAAAGCACATGCTCTACAGCAGCACTGTTAGACTAAGGTTGACTACATTAACAAATATTAAGTTGTGTAAGCTTAACTAAAGCCTAAATGCTCAAACCCACTTCGCATCACCTTTTAGTTAGAAGATAAAGTTGTTCTCAATGATACAGATGAACAAATTACCTGGATTAAGTACATTTTGTAGAAGGGAAGCTACAGAGCATTCACCCTTTACCTCAATTTTTCAAGGTAAAAAAGTATTAACCTCTGTTTTCATTTTTCAAAAATAAAATTAATGGCAATGCACCTCAACTTCTCCTTACGGTGGAGTGTTACACATCCCTGGGTCGTACAAGAACAAACTTGTATTGATATAGAACCTTTCACAATCTCAGGTCATCCCAAAACTCTTTACATTCAATGAACTACTTTTGGGGTGCAGTCACTACTGTTTTGTAGGCAAATCCTAACTTATATGTTTACTATTCATTAATTAATGTGTTGATATAAAATTGTCTACAAATAGTTAAGATTAATGTGGTCTTTATGAACTGTCACACTCTAAACATATCTAAACAGTTTCTACACTGCACTGTGTTGTGAAAGATTAGTGAAAACTATGTTTTACACTTTTATATAAACCTGTATGAAATGCAGTACTGTTTAGAAATCATTCCTTCTGGTTGGTTTAATTAGGCTACACCTACATGTAATTAGTGTAAACATATTTAAATCAAAACTCAACAATTTGCATATGCTTGCTGCCTGTGAAATGAAGTTTAAAGTTCTAGAAAGAATTACACAGAATGACCAGCACAGAAACAGGCCATTCAGTCCAACATGTCCATGCCGGTGTTTATGCCACGCACGAGCCTCCTCACTCCTACTTCATCTAACTCTATCATTCCATACACGAACCTTTTAAAAATATGTGAAGTGAAAAGCATTTGGGAAGCAATTCAGACTAATGTTTCTTGCACATTTCAAATGGTTGTTGGTTGTTTGTAACTGTAGACCTCAACACAATTAAACCCAAAGACTGTCAATGCTGCCTTTTCAATAATTTTATGCTTATGCAGAACTAATATAATTTTCATAGGCGCTACTATGTTGCCTTCAAATATAATTTCTCATAGTTAGCATATTCCCAAAGAGATTCCTCCCTGAGCCAATCTTTCTAAATACAAACAACTATGAATACTACCTGGTTTATAATACCATTTTTCAAAACAAGATTCCAACAAGATCACG
This sequence comes from Heptranchias perlo, assembly GCF_035084215.1. Taxonomy (NCBI): domain Eukaryota; kingdom Metazoa; phylum Chordata; class Chondrichthyes; order Hexanchiformes; family Hexanchidae; genus Heptranchias; species Heptranchias perlo. Next base: position 158,206,285 of record NC_090326.1, read on the forward strand.
TGGTAAATTTTGTTAAAAGCATTAAATTGACAACAGTGTAAGTAGTGTAATATGGAAAAAAAACAGAATTTTTGACCTATGTTAATAGTCCTATAAATATCTTAACCCTTCTCTACATTCACAAAGCTATAAGACGCAAGACTTCTGATTGTCTAAGCCCAAGAATGAAGACTAGCATATGACTAGCTCTATAACTGTCTCTACAGTCACAAAATGGTTTCCAGAATTCTAGAAATAAATCAGTTAAACAAAAATAGCTTTGGTAACCTAGTACTGTACATAGTTAGATCTGTGAAAAATACTTTGCACATACAACCCAAAAAACTAAATATTAAATATATATTTCCTGAGTAAACAGTTAATTTGATTATTAGGAAGGTTTGGCAAGCATAATCCCATTAATACAGTACATTAGATACTAAATCTGAATTTAAATTAAGATTGAATCAATATTAAAATAAATATATGGAATGCTTTAAAAATTATAATCCCATAAACTGATATTACAAAAAAAAAATCAATTTTGTCTTCATTAAGTGCATGCTAGATCAAATATAGGTACTACTTTTATTTTCCCACCACAGAGGGTTAGTAAATCTAAGAACTAATCCTGAGTAACAATTCTTTTTCTTTCTTAAAATGGTTATTTTTTATACAAATTACAGACTTAAAATGAAATTACTCCAAGTTATGTAGCACTCATACTCACTGAGTCTTTTAGTTCTGAAATGCAGTGATGATGACTACTTTACAAACATTGCACTATGGGAAATTTCAGGCTAAGCAGGTTGGATTATTCCTCCTCGATAGAGCACAGTTTATAATTATCACAAATCTCTCATCTGACCAAGGCAACTTTCTAATTGAGCATCCAACAGTACCCATCTAAAGGATTATGGTGGATAAATTTTTCAAATGAGCAAGTAAAACTTTTGTTCCTAGATCCGTATTATGGTCCCATTTAAAGAGACTTTAAAATATAGATAATGAAAGTTGTCACCCAATTTTCTAATTCAACAGCCTCAGCAACCTAGGTATTACAAAGCATGATAAAAATTATGTTTTGAGTAGAGATATACATCAATTCAGGAAAAAAAATCAGCTGTTTAGATTGGGAGCATGGGTTCCAAATTAGGGCCGTTCAAATGATTCGGGTCGATAGTACAGTGCAATAAAAACGTGCCATTGGTCACTTCTGACCAACATCCTATTCAAGAGATTCATTTAATATTGGCCTAATTTGCATGATACTACAAAGTGTGGCTTAAAGTTTGAATCAAATGCCTTACACTTTTTGGTATGGACTGGTTTAGCTGTGATTTTTTTTTTCTGGCCCTATCTAGCAAAACTTGCAAACAAGGCAATCATTAAATTGTTTCTGTTTCTAAATTCTACTAATTACAATTATATATCAGGACACTAGAAAAAAAGCTTTTTTTAAAAAAAAAGATTGGTGGAGGAGGGGAGATTTCCTCTGTACTCTATTTGTAACAGCATTAAACAAATTTATAAAGAACACCCTTACAATTTTGCTAAAAGACCAAATAGAAAATCCTCTCCCCACATGCACAAAGAAGAAGATCCTTTAACAAAAAGTATATTTAACAATAGTTTCTATGCCTTGTAATTATGTTTTTAAAATCAATTTTATCACATCAGTAAAGTTTGAAATGACCATTTCTGCTGATTTACAGTATACATTACAATACGATAGCAAAAATGTCAGTTTACTTAATTAGCAATTTTCTTTTGTTTGATTTTCAACAGCAATTTTCAAGGAATTCTCCGGTAAAATCTTTAAGACATATTGAAAAAGGTTTTCCCATTGATGAAAAGGAGATGGGTGTAACTGCTAGGATTTCAATTCAGTGCCCGTTCTCACCGATGTAGGGATATGGGTAGGGGGAAGGATGTTGCAGAAAAAGACAGGCGGTACAGTTAGAAAGATTGTTGTTCTTTTTCCCCCCTAACACGGTGGTTTAACACAATGCAGATTCAGATCTTACACATTCATGGAGCCCTTTTCTCAGTGGGACAGTACGCCAGCCAGTTTACTTTTTTTTAAAAAAAGTAATTGGAAAAACTGGTCTACATACTCCATTGCTGAGAACTGCACTCTACAGAAGCCGGCAGAAATGCTGCAACATGTGAAAATATATGGTCAATGAGGGAAAGATTGTCAGTTAAGGTGGTACTGAATTTTAAAAAAAAATTTGTTCATGGGATGTGGGCGTTGCTGGCGAGGCCAGCGTTTATTGCCCATCCCTAATTGCCCTTGAGAAGGTGGTGATGAGCCGCCTTCTTGAACCACTTTTACTTGTGGTTAATGTGCTGTTATTTTCCCTAGTGAAGATTCATGTTCATGATCTCGATAAACTTTTTTTTTGCTGAAAATTTCATTTGTACAGTGAATTTTTAAATTCTCTCTTCTGAATCCATTTGGCACATTAGTGGTACTTGTGAAATTAGGAAAGTCAATGACAGTCAAATTACTTTCTCCCCCTTCACCCCCAAATAGTAGAAATCAAATTCAAATGTAATGAAAAACACTCAGACATGGAAAATATTAGTTTAAATTGAAGCTGAAAACTTTCTTCGTAGAAAGAAAAGAAAGCGAGTTCTTCTCCTCCTCCTCCTCTTCCTTCCTTCCTCCCCCACCCCCAACAACTAAAGTACTGGCTCAATCACATTTTTTGACAGTGCAGTTAAATACTACAATGTACTTAAAATGTTTTATTAGTCGGCAAATGCACCTCATTGTGTAGTCATGAGCCAAATGGATTAGAAACATTTCAGGCTTGATGCTTGGTGGTTACATTACAATTGGCTTCAGTCAGGTCGATTTTCAACTTGCCATGGCGTAAAACTGGTGCTGATTTCAATGAAAATTAAAATTGGGTAGTTTCTATAATGGGACAGTTTTACACCCGGGTGGCAAGTTGAAAATCAACCCAAGTACCTCCAATATAGTGAGGAACAATAAAAATAAATATATAGGCCACAGTTGACTGCTACTGGAGGTGCATGTGTAAATGCTGGTTAAGTATAGGATCAGACTTGACTGTAATGGTCCTACAGTCAGTGAAGTAGCCAGCACTCACTGTTGGTGCTCACACATGGACGAGGTACTATGGACCACCAATGCCCATGGTACCATGAGTTATGATGAATCATCACCTCGAGAAGAAGGGTAAGGATTAAAAAAAGAGAAAAAGTTTAAAAATGAAAACTATATTTTCTTTTTGAGACTATATGGATTCTAGCAGAATTTTATCATGAGAAAGCTGTAAATGCTGCACCGGTTTCATGTGCTGTTAACCACAATCAGACATATTACGTGAAAATATCGTTCCTTACGATATCCCTACCTTTTTCCAAGTCCAAACACAAGAATGTACCTGTTTGTGAAGTGAGCTCAAAGGCTAATAGAAGTTACTGATGCACTTTTAACTGTCTGAGGTGTTAAGCCCAAACATATGGATGCATGTACAGTTCTTTCAGTTTGCTCATCTGTGAAAGAACCCTATGACCAAGTAACTCACTCATCAAGTTAAAAACTGGATGACTAATTTTAAGTAGTTGACATAATTAATTAAATTGTTCTTAAATGCATAGGCACGTAACAGTGTATCCTTTAGCAAACAATTTCAAACAGAATTGTTAAATAATATCTTGTTATACTCTGCAACACCATAACCAACCAGTGAGTATGAAAATCTTGTTAACTGGTTGGATAGGTAAGACCTCTTTTTCCAAATAGCCCTGTTTTTGGTTCTGAGGATTTCATTTATCATTACAATCTGATCTATTCAGGTGACTACAAAGTAGAGTTAAAGATAAAATTTTAGTTGAAAGTACTCAATTATCTAAACAGTTTTTTAAAAAATATAGGGATTCCAATTTTGTAATTTTTCTAAACTGACACAAACCTCCTTTCCAAAGATCAATAACACAATACCATGGAAAGTGGGCTGTACTGCTCGAGTGTTCCAGGGCCCAATCTAAATTTAGGATTTGGCCAGAGTACATAACAAGTAAAAATGAGAAGGCTGTAACAAATTCTATTACAATGCACAGAATTTCAGTTAGAATGGGAAAATAAATAGCCCATTGAATATATAAAAGGTGCATTTCCAGTGGATTTTAGCACATTACTATTTTTACAAAGCTCAATGATACAAATCGGTCTTTTTGTGTTTTAAGCCTCAGTTAGATAGGTTTAATTGACAGTTATTAAACCTCATCAGGACTGAATTTTTTTTCAGTTCCCAATACTTTTTCATAATCTAAAGTAGTAATTAAGAATATTCTGCATAATTGCAAAGCATAAAAGAGCATTCTTCACTGATTGGGTTTTTGAATAAATTCAACTCTTGTAGTAGAAATTATACTGCAGTTTAGAAAAGAAAAAAGGTTAATGACAGGAATTCTTTACTGGTCTTAAATGTAACAAAATCAGGCCAAAACAGACGCTAGGTAAAACTGCAAACAGTACTGTATTCCCTTAGCATTGTCACAGCAGCTCAATATTTATCTTCTCTCTCACTAAAATTCAAATTCTTGTTTCAGCAGTAAGGAAAAAACAGCAATTATTTGGTTTCTCTCCTCTTCAACACAAGATTTGGTATAATCTCCTGAACAGCATGGTTACTATCTGGTGACATCTAACATATACCAAAGTCTCTGCTTCAAGTAGAAATAAGTTTGCCAATATCCTGATGCAGCAGAAATTGCTCATTGCAGCAAAAACTGATGTAGCACCAGGATTTTACAGAAGTGGTTATCAAAAAATGACATTTTCACACTGTACTGAGATCAAATTTCACTTTTCAGGTGTTCTCAGAAACTGATAACTAGGTAACTACTTTCCATATCACTCCTCCTATCTCTTCTCAGAAATACGACTTGCCCTTACCATTCAGATTACCAGGCTAATTTCAAATTTAGGGAAACTTTTTTTAAACATGTGTGGCTTATCATTAATCCCAGATTTTCACACAATGCAAACAGATACTGCAATACTGCTTTAAACACTTCACCCACAGTTCGAAATATTCCATAGCACAACTCACAAAACAGTACAAGAGTTGCATTTTAAGCGGTCATCTTTTCAGAACACTTCTCTCCTACAATCACTTTCTCTCTTTATTGCTGCACATCCAGCATGGTCAGATTCAGGCTTCGCTAGCATTTTCTCTTCAATGAACCCTTTGTCTTCATTTTTGATAGCACCCCCTTGGCACAACTCCTTTAGTGCTTTTTCAATTTCAACTTGCTTGAGTAGAGTCCCCAGAGAACTTTTTGGCAAGGTCATCTGCAGTGCACACCAGAGGGCAGTGCGAGCCTTGCGTGTTGAAATAGTTAGTTCCTTTATGGCAGCTGCTAGGGCCAAAACATCTGCAGAAACAGAGAAACAGGCAATGAGCATACAGTCACAGATAGCGAGAGGATCAAAGTTAACTTTGGACAAGATTGTATATGTAGCAATGGCCAAATGACGGAGAGCAAGACATTTCTTTAAGGATCAATCAATACATTCAAATGTCAACACACATTTAGTGCACTGCCACATGTAGAAAACTTCTTGCTCCAAGATTTACAAACTGTTCAACAGACACCTGTGTACAAGGAACAGTAAATACATTTTATTTTATATTGTGTTTTTATTATAGACTAGAAAGTTGACAGCTATTATTCTTTCCAAAGTCGCAGTAAAAGAGGTAGTTGAGATACTGGATGGGCTAAGAATTGATAAAGAAGAGGTACTGGAAAGGCTGGATGCACTTAAAGTAGATAAGTCACCAAATCTGGATGGGATGCATCCTAGGTTGCTAAGGGAAGTAAGGGTGGAAATTGCAGAGGTACTGGCCAAAATCTTCCAATCATCCTTAGATACGGGGGTGATGCCAGAGGACTGGAGAATTGCAAATGTTACACGCTTGTTCAAAAAAGGGCATAAGGATAAACACAGCAACTACAGGCCAGTCAGTTTAACCTCAGTGGTGGGGAAGCTTTTAGAAACGATAATCCGTACAAAGTTAATAGTCGCTTGGACAAGTGTGGATTAATTAAGGAAAGTCAGCACGGATTTGTTAAAGGCAAATCGTGTCTAACTACCTTGATTGAGTTTTTTGATGAGGGCAATGGGGTTGATGTGTATATAGACTTTCAAAAGGTGTCTGATAAAGTGCCACATAATAGGCTTGTCAAAAAAGTTGAAGCCCATGGAATAAAAGGAACAGTGGCAGCATGGATACAAAATTGGCTAAATGACAGGGAACAGACAGTAGTGGTGAACAGCTGTTTTTCAGACTGGAGGAAGGTATACAGTGGTGTTCCCCAGTGGTCAGTACTAGGACCACTGCTGTTCTTTATATATATTAATGAGTTGGACTTAGGTGTACAGGGCACAATTTCAAAATCTGCAGATGACACAAAACTTGGAAGTGTAGTGAACAGTGAGAATGTTAGCAATAGACTTCAAGAGGGCATAGACAGGCTGGTGGAATGGGCGGACATGTTAGATGATATTTAACGTAATGAAGTGCGTGATACATTTTGGTAGGAAAAACCAAAGAAGAGGCAATATAAGCTAAAGGGTACAATTCTAAAGGGGGTACAGGAACAGAGAGACCTGGGAGTATATGTGGGCAAACCTTTGAAGCTGGCAGGACAGGTTGAGAAAGCAGTTTAAAAAAAAAAGCATATAGCATCCTAGGCTTTATAAATAGAGGCACAGAGCTCCATTTTAGCACCCCCTATCGGGTGCGTTCTTGGCGGGGGGGCTCCGAAAATCGGGGAATCCCGGAGCGGGTCGGGAGCCCGGCTCCAACCCGCCCACTTCCGGATTCCCCACAGACGCGCCGACGTGCGCGCGCAGCCCCCGCATGTGGGACTCCCGCAGGCAATTAAAGCCAGCAAGGTGCCACTTGAGAGTATTTATCTTGTCATTTCAGGTCATTAACAGACCTGATTAAGGGAATATGTCAGGAGGGGTGGGATTTTACATACAACTGGGACTGTTCCCCGTACTGGGGGAAACACTCCCAGTTGAAATGGACGTGTTGCAGCTATCAGCCTGTGGCGGCTGCAAAGGTCCATTTGACAGGTGGGGGGGGGGGCAGGGAGACCCTCACTCATTGCAGGAGGCCACTCTGTCACTTGGGACAAAGTTTGGCCTCCACCATCCTCCTCCTGACAAGAAAATTCACCAACTTGCACACTTACCCCGGGGTCCAGAGACATTTACCTACCTTGCGGACCCCCTCAGATGTACATCTTCCAGATGGGGGCCGCCGTAGCTGCAGTCATGACCTCCTCGGAGGGCGAACAGCATCAACAGCCTCGCCAGCCAAGCCGTCCACCTCTGACACGTGGAGCTCCACAACACAGTGCTGTGACACATCCACCTGCACAGCAGAAGGGAGGGCAACCGCAGAGAGAGATGCGTCGCAGGGGGCACTACCCTCGCCACAGGGTCCACAGACCGAGGCTCAGCTTCCTGGACCTCTCTGAGCAGCAGTGCACACGGAGGCTCAGAGTCACTCGACATGTAGTCGTGGACATCTGCAGCCTCCTTCATGCCGAGCTGCTCCCAGCTGGCCTGAGCACCATCTTCTTATCTGTCACTGTCAAAGTCACCACTGCCCTCAACACCTTCTCCTCCGCATCCTTCCAGGGTGCCACCCGGGACATCGCCAACGTCTCTCAGTCGTCTGCACAAAAGAGCCCTGCAAATACACCTACACCCACTTTGCAGTGACACAATGGGTGGCATCAGGTATGGGTCTTCATTGTGATCCTCAGGAAAGGGCATTATTGCACAAACCAGACAAGATTCGCAAAGACGTGGTAGTAGTGGTGCCAATATAATATGTGATGTGAGTGTCAGAAATTAAATAGAAGTAAAAACCATGACAAACCCTCAAACACCCTTGTGCATCCCCTTCATGCTCACAACACGTTTGCCTTACCCTTCCTACTGCACATATGTGATGCATGCCCTGTAGCTGCAGCACAGGTAGTGGCAGGTTGAGTGAGGCTGACCGTGAAAGAGATGCATGAGAGGGTGAGTATGAAATAGAGCCATGAGATTGTATGAGGATTGGGTAGAGTGGTAGTGGCGGGATGAGTACTGGCGAGGTGAGTAAGTGCAGGTAAGATGAGGATGAGGGTTCAGTGGGTGTGAGGGGTGATGTGATAGAGTAGTGTTGGCAGTGCAGAAGGAGATGTGGGGTGGGGGCGGTGATGTGGCAGACGGAGTGTAGGGGAATGAGTAAGTGTACTCACTTTGGCTGACCTACTTAGGTCATTGCAGCGCCTCCTGCACTGTATGCAGGTGGGCGATATGTTGGTGGTGCAGGTAACCTCCTCTGCCACCTCGAGCCAGGCCTTCCTGGTGGCAGAGGCAGGCCGCTTCCTCCCGCCCGCCGGGGGGAAGATCTCTGTACTCCCCCTCCTCCTCACTCCATCTAATGATACCTGGAGTGAGGCATCATTAAAGTGGGAGCAGCCTTCCCCCTGGGCTGCTCCATGCTGTATTTTTTCCTATTTGTTGCAGCATCAGTCAGTGGAGGTCTGCCCCTTTTAAATAGAGCTCCTCCAGCTGACAGACCTTACTGCGCACGCGCAGCCCGCCCGACGCGCAGCTCAGCAGTGGGGAACCCGGAAGAACAGGTAAGTGAATTCAATTAGGCTGCGATCGCGTGCGGGGCAGACTGATTTCGCCGGGCGCGTTACCCACGCGCCCAATAGCCCCCCCCGCCGCGAACCCGCAGCCCTGGCAATATCGAGCCCATAGAGTACAAAAGCAAGGATGTTATGTTGAACCTTTATAAAACACTGGTTCGCCACAATTGGGAGTATTGTGTCCAGTTCTGGGCACCACACATCAGGAAGGATGTGTAGGCCTTAGAGACGGTGCAGAAAAAAATGTTACTAGAATGGTTCCAGGGATAAGGTACTTCAGTTACATGGATGGACTGGAGAAGCTGGAGTTGTTCTCCTTAGAGCAGAGAAAGAACCAAAGACAACATAATATAGGCTGGGATAGTAATAATAAGGGGCAAAGAGGAGGAATTTTTGAAGTGCGTTCAGGAAAAATTTACTGACCAGTACGTTTCTGGCCCAACGAGGAAGGAGGCATTGCTGGACTTGGTTCTAGGGAATGAGGCAGGCCAAGTGGAACAAGTGTCAGTGGGGGAACATTTAGGGAACAGCAATCATAGTATCATAAGGTTTAGAACAGCTATGGAAAAGGACATGGACCACTCTAAAGTAAAAATACTCAACTGGAGGAAGGCCAATTTCAATGGGATGAGAACAGATCTGGCCCGGATAAATTGAAATTACAGATGGCAGGCAAAACTGTAATTGAACAATGGTTCAGGTACAGTCGAGGTACATTCCCACGCGGAAGAAAGGTTGGGCTACTAAAGCCAGAGCTCCCTGGATGATAAAAGAGATAGAGAGTAAGATGAAGCAGAAAAAAAAAGGGGTGTATGACAGATGTCAGGTTGATAACAGAAGTGAGAACCAGGCTGAATATAGAAAGTTCAGAGGAGAAGTGAAAAAGGAAATAAGACAGGCAAAGAGAAAGTGTGAGAATAAACTGGTGGCAAACATAAAAGGGAATCCAAAAGTCTCCTATAAGCATGTAAACAGTAAACGGGTAGTAAGAGGACGGGCGGGACCGATCAGGGACCAAAAAGGAGATCCACTCATGGAGGCAGAAGGGATGGCCAAGGTACTAAATGAGTACTTTGCATCTGTCTTTACCAAGGAAGAAGATGTTGCCAGAGTCTCAGTAAAGGAAGATGTAGTTGAAATACTGGATGGGCTAAAAATTGATGAAGATGAGATACTAGAAAGACTAGCTGTACTTCAAGTAGATAAGTCACCCGGTCCGGATGGGATGCATCCCAGGTTGCTGAGGGAAGTAAGGGTGGAAATTACAGAGGTACTGGCCATAATCTTCCAAACATCCTTAGATATGGGGGTGGTGCCAGAGGACTGGAGAATTGCAAATGTTACACCCTTGTTCAAAAAAGGGTGTCAGGATAAACCCATCAATTATAGGCGAGTCAGTCAGCTTAACCCCGACGGTGGGGAAACTTTTAGAAATGATAATCTGGGACAGAATTAGTAGTCATTTTGGCAAGTGTGGATTGATTAGGGAAAGCCAGCATGGATTTGTTAAAGGCAAATCATATTTAGCTAACTTGATAGAGTTGATGAGAGCAACGCGGTTGGTGTGGTGTATATGGACTTTCAAAAGACGTTTGATAAAGTGCCGCATAATAGGCTTGTCATCAAGATTGAAGCCCGTGGAATAAAGGGGGCAGTAGCAGCATGGATACAAAAGTGGCTAAGTAACAGGAAGCAGACAGTAGTGGTGAACGGTTGTTTTTCAGACTGTAGGGAGGTGTACACTTGTGTTCCCCAGGGGTCGGTACTAGGACCACTGCTTTTCTTGATATATATTAATGACTTGGACTTGGATGTACAGGGCACAATTTCAAAATTTGCAGATGACACAAACTTGAAAGGGTAGTGAATAGTGAGGAGGATATTGACAGCCTTCAAGAGGACATAGACAGTCTGGTGAAATGGGCAGACACGTGGCAGATGAAATTTAATGCAGAAAAATGCGAAGTAATACATTTTGGTAGAAAGAACGAGAAGAGGCAAGAAAAACTAGAGGGCACAATTCTAAAAGGGGTACAGGAACAGAGAGATCTGGAGATATATATGCAAAAATCGTTGAAGGTGGCAGGGGAGGTTGGGAAAGCGGTTAAAAAAGCAGCGGGGACCCTGGGCTTTATAAGTAGAGACTTAGAATACAAAAGCAAGCATAGAAGTTACAACATGGAAACAGGCCCTTCGGCCCAACATGTCCATGTCGCCCAGTTTATACCACTAAGCTAGTCCCAATTGCCTGCACTTGGCCCATATCCCTCTATACCCATCTTACCCATGTAACTGTCCAAATGCTTTTTAAAAGACAAAATTGTACCCGCCTCTACTACTGCCTCTGGCAGCTCGTTCCAGACACTCACCACCCTTTGAGTGAAAAAATTGCCCCTCTGGACCCTTTTGTATCTCTCCCCTCTCACCTTAAATCTATGCCCCCTCGTTATAGACTCCCCTACCTTTGGGAAAAGATTTTGACTATCGACCTTATCTATGCCCCTCATTATTTTATAGACTTCGATAAGATCACCCCTTAACCTCCTGCTCTCCAGGGAAAAAAGTCCCAGTATGTCTAACCTCTCCCTGTAAGTCAAACCATCAAGTCCCGGTAGCATCCTAGTAAATCTTTTCTGCACTCTTTCTAGTTTAATAATATCCTTTCTATAATAGGGTGACCAGAACTGTACACAGTACTCCAAGTGTGGCCTCACCAATGCCCTGTACAACTTCAACAAGACATCCCAACTCCTGCATTCAATGTTCTGACCAATGATGAACCTTTATAAAACAATGGTTCGACCACAACTGGAGTATTGTGTCCAATTCTGGGTACCGCGCTTTAGGAAAGATGTGAAGGCCTTAGAGAGGGTGCAGAAAAGATTTACTGGAATGATTCCTGGGATGAGGGACTTTAGTTACGTGGATAGACTGGAGAAGCTGGGGTTGTTCTCCTCGGAACAGAGAAGATTGAGAGGAGATCTGATAGAGGTATTTAATATCATGAAGGGTCTAGACAGAATAGGTAGAGAGAAACTGTTCCCATTGGTGGAAGGGTCAAGAACCAGAGGATATAGATTTAAGTTGATTGGCAAAAGAATCAAAAGGTGACATGAGGAAAAACTTTTTTTACACATGATGTGGAGATGCCGGTGATGGACTGGGGTTGACAATTGTAAACAATTTTACAACACCAAGTTATAGTCCAGCAATTTTATTTTAAATTCACAAGCTTTCGGAGGCTTCCTCCTTCGTCAGGTGAACATCGTTCACCTGACGAAGGAGGAAGCCTCCGAAAGCTTGTGAATTTAAAATAAAATTGCTGGACTATAACTTGGTGTTGTAAAATTGTTTACAATTTTTTTACACAGCAAGTGGTTAGGATCTGGAATGCAATGCCAGAGGGGCTGGTTGAGGCAGATTCAATCGTGGCTTTCAAAAGGGAATTGGATAAGTACTTGAAAGGAAAAAATTTGCCAGGCTCCAGGGATAGGGCGAGGGAGTGGGACTAGCTGGATTGCTCTTGCATAGAGCCAGTATGGACCTGATGGGCCGAATGGGAATGGCCTCCTTCCATGCTGTAACCTTTCTATGATTCTATAGTGTTTTATGAGCCAACTATTAGAATACCTTGGCCTCTGATATCCCCAAATGTCGTGAGGGAAGGACTATCAGGGCCAATGCTTCTTAAAGGGTTAGGATCCCATGTGGCAAAATCATCTAAGAATGACAGTGATGTCCTAAATGTATGGGAAATTGAACAAATAAGAAATATTTTAACAATGGAACATTCAATTCTCTTGTCTCAGTTCTAGTCATCACCACATACGTCAGAAGTTAATTTATTGTGAAGAACTGCTTACCCTTATCATCATTGTAGCGAGGTGCTCCTTGTCTCTGACGATTTGCAGCATTAATTATTTCATCTTTACGACGTGCTTGCGTGATATGGACAGCTTCCAAATGGCAATCGAGAGTTGTAGATATATTAGCATGAACAGGAGAACTTCGGAGTCGTTCCATTTTGCCAAGCAAAGTCAAGACCTGCCATGCAATTCAAATATCACCTTGAAAGACTTCCAGACAATTCTCAGTGAACATGTTAAATTTTCTTAGAGGAGAATGTAACTCTATGCTAAGTACCGTAACGATAGGTACTTCCCCATGCAGTTCCTCTTTGGTCTCCAATTACTCAAAAAGTAACACTTGGAAAAAAATAATCTTTGCCACTGATCTCTGCTTACCAGTCTCAAAGACCAATTCAGCAGACTTCTGTGGAATTTCATCCAAATCGCGGTCAAGTAATACATGGAAAAGATTACAGAGTGGGGAGAAATGAACAGGTGAAGGAGGAGAATTTGGTTAACTCGTTGGAAGATTGAGACCAAATTGGCAGAAAGGCCTTCTTCATCTAACCTAATATAAATTATTGGGTCTTGCCTTAGACATTCTCAGTCACAGTTCTGTTAGTCATTCCCATAAGCGTTCTGAGTATCTTAGGGCTGTGTCCATGTTGCCCAATATCTAACTATACAAGTGTAACCCAGAGGTGCAACAATATTACCCCCTTGTGACCTAAACTGGATATTCATGTCTTTTGCACGTATGCTTCTTTGGTGTCTTTAAAAATGGACCAAGAAAACACTTAGTGAGTCAAGGCCAGGTACAATCATTTTTTTTATTTATGTGTTCTAAGGAAATGGATATTACTGGCAAAGCTCTATTTATTGACAATCCCTAGTTACCCTTAGAAAGTGTTGTGGGACCACTTCAAAGTGGCATTAAAAGTTAACCACATATTGTGAGACTGGAGTCATGTTCAGGCCAGACCAGGTAGGGGTGGCAAGTTCCCATCCCTGAATGACATTAGTGAACCAGTTGGGTTTTCATGACAATCATTGTTACTTTCTGGTGCCAGCCCACAGATTACCAGATTTAGTAAAATTTCACAATTTGCCATGGTGGGTTTTGAACTCACGACTGCTGGGTTGCTAGTCCAATACCATAATCATTAGGTTATTGTACCCATTTCTCAAGCTTTACTTCACAGAAAATATAGAGTAACAATTATGATCAGATTCACTTAGCTCAGTGTGGCTTGTCTTTGCGTTGTAATACAAAATAATCAATAGGCAACCCTTCCTCACATCAGTAGGTTGTCTTGATTTAAACAGAACAGCAAAGTTTTCACTGGCTCCACTGGGCGGAAACAGAGCTGTAGCACCCCGAAAATCACAGGGCAAAAACTGTTTGGTGCCTGCAGTCCACTTGGTAATGAGGGGCCTTCAACACAGACCGTCCTCCTGATGGCACTATTGGACTATCGACCAGCGCACTCCGCCAGTCGCCCACCAGAGTCACCCCCAACACAATGGATGTGAGGTGTTTATCGATTGCTAGGACATGCTAACAAACTTCACATTATGAGGAACCTACATGAAAACTTTGCTCATTAGCATTTCAACCACTTTGATTTAAAAACCCAACATTTAAAAGTAACTCTTTTTCAAATCCTCCTTGTGGATACATGGTCAAAAAAAATCCCAAAACATGAAACCTATCTTGTCATGAATCTTTTGATCTTATTATGAAGGACTTCTGCCCACTCCCCCCACAATTCACTGCGCTATTCATAATAATGGCAGAAATATACTGCAGGTGCTTGAGGATCTAAAAAGAGGAAAGACGAGTTAATGTTCCAGGTAGGGCTCTTTGTCAGACTGATAAGGATGGCAATTCTGACAACGGGTCTCACTTAAAGTAAAGTCTCTTTTCAAACGCAGATGGACATGCTATATATTTACAGCATTCTCTGTTTTTATTTCACATTTTTGGCAGTCACAGTTTATCTCATGCATACTAAATGGTACAAAAGAGACCTGGGGATGTACGTGCACAAGTCTTTGAAGGTGACAGGACAAGTTGAGAAGGCTGCTAAAAAGGCATATGGGATCGTGGGCTTTATAAATAGAGGCATGGAGTACAAAAGCAAGGAAGTTATGCTAAACCTTTATAAAACATTGCTTAAGCCCCAGCTGGAATATTGTGTCTAATTCTGGGCACCACACTTTAGGAATGATATCAAGGCCTTAGAGAGGGTGCAGAGAAGATTTACTAGAATGGTATCAGGGATGAAAGACTTCAGTTATTTGAATTGGATAAATATTTGAAGGGAAAAAATTTACAGGGCTATGGGGAAACAGCAGGGGAATGGGACTATTGGAGAGCTCTTTCAAAGAGCCGGCACAGTGGGCCGAATGGCCTCCTCCTGCACCCTTACACTAATGTTGATACTTTTAAGTGAACATAATTAAATTTTACATTGCTCAATATTTTAACTACCTAAGCCTTAGTAGCATAGTGGTTATGTTACTGGACTAGTAATCCAGAGGCCTGGACTAATAATCCGGAGTCATGAGTTCAAATCCCACCACGGCAGCTGGGGAATTTAAATTCAATTAATTAAATAAAATCTGGAATTAAAATACTAGTATCAGTAATGGTGCCCGTGAAACTACCGGATTGTCGTAAAAACCCATCTGGTTCACTAATGTCCTTTAGGGAAGGAAACCTGCCGTCCTTACCCGGTCTGGCCTATATGTAACTCCAGACCTACAGCAATGTGGTTGACTCTTAACTGCCCTCTGAAATGGCCTAGCAAGCCACTCAGTTGTAAAATCTCGCTAAAAAAAGTCACAATAAAATAAAACCGGATGGACCACCCGGCATCAGACCACGAGGCACCGGACACGACAAAGGCAAACCAAGCCCAGTCGACCCTGCAAAGTTCTCTCACTAACATCTGGGGACTTGTGCCAAAATTGGGAGAGCTGTCCCACAGACTAGTCAAGCAACAGCCTGACATAGCCATACTCACAGAATCATACCTTTCAGCCAACATCCCAGACTCTTCCATCACCATCCCTGAGTATGTCCTGTCCCACCGGCAGGACAGACTCACCAGAGGTGGCGGTACAGTGGTATACAGTCAGGAGGGAGTGGCCCTGGGAGTCCTCAACATTGACTCTGGACCCCATGATATCTCATGGTATCAGGTCAAACATGGGCAAGGAAACCTCCTGCTGATTACCACCTACCGTCCTCCCTCAGCTGATGAATAGTCCTCCTCCATGTTGAGCACAACTTGGAGGAAGCACTGAGGGTAGCAAGGGCACAGAATGTACTCTGGGTGGGGGGCTTCAATGTCCATCACCAACAGTGGCTCGGTAGCACCACTTCTGACCGAGCTGGCCGAGTCCTGAAGGACATAGCTGCCAGACTGGGCCTGCGGCAGGTGGTGAGCGAACCAACACAAGGGGAAAACTTACTTGACCTCGTCCTCACCAATCTACCTGTCGCAAATGCATCTGTCCATGACAGTATTGGTAGGAGTGACCACCGCACAGTCCTCGTGGAGACGAAGTCTCGTCTTCGCATTGAGGACACCAGCCAACGTGTTGTGTGGCACGACCACCATGCTAAATGGGATAGATTCAGAATAGATCCAGCAGCTCAAAACTGGGCATCCATGAGGCGCTGTGGGCCATCAGCAGCAGCAGAATTGTATTCCAGCACAATCTGTAACCTCATGGCCCGGCATATTCCTCACTCTACCATTACCAAGAAGCCACGGGATCAACCCTGGTTCAATGAGGAGTGTAAAAGAGCATGCTAGAAGCAGCACCAGGCGTACCTAAAAATGAGGTGCCAACCTGGTGAAGCTACAACTCAGGACTACATGCATGCTAAACAGCAGAAGCAACATGCTATAGACAGAGCTAAGCAATTCCACAACCAACGGATCAGATCAAAGCTCTGCAGTCCTGCCACATCCGGTCGTGAATGGTGGTGGACAATTAAATAACTAACGGGAGGAGGAGGCTCTGCAAACATCCCCATCCTCAATGATGGCGGAGTCCAGCACGTGAGTGCAAAAGACAAGGCTGAAGCGTTTGCAACCATCTTCAGCCAGAAGTGCCGAATGGATGATCCATCTCTGCCTCCTCCCGATAGCCCCACCATCACAGAAGCCAGTCTTCAGCCAATTCGATTCACTCCACGTGATATCAAGAAAGGGCTGAGTGCACTGGATACAGCAAAGGCTATGGGCCCGGACAACATCCCGGCTGTAATACTGAAGACTTGTGCTCCAGAACTAGCTGCGCCTCTAGCCAAGTTGTTCCAGTACAGCTACAACACTGGCATCTACCCGACAATGTGGAAAATTGCCCAGGTATGTCCTGTCCACAAAAAGCAGGACAAATCCAATCTGGCCAATTACTGCCCCATCAGTCTACTCTCAATCATCAGCAAAGTGATAGAAGGTGTCGTCGACAGTGCTATCAAGTGGCACTTACTCACTAATAACCTGCTCACCGATGCTCAGTTTGGGTTCCGCCAGGATCACTCAGCTCCAGACCTCAATATAGCCTTGGTCCAAACATGGACAAAAGAGCTGAATTCCTACCTAGCATAAAGATATATGGTAGTGGTTGTTGGAGGCCAACATCTCAGCCCCAGGACATTGCCACAGGAGTTCCTCAGGGCAGTGTCCTTGGCCCAACCATCTGCAGCTGCTTCATCAATGACCTTCCCTCCATCATAAGGTCAGAAATGGGGATGTTCTCTGATGATTGCACAGTGCTCAGTTCCATTCACAACCCCTCAAATAATGAAGCAGTCCGAGCCCGCATGCAGCAAGACCTGGACAACATCCAGGCTTGGGCTCTTAAGTGGCAAGTAACATTCGTGCCAGACAAGTGCCAGGCAATGACCATCTCCAACAAGAGAGAGTCTAACCACCTCCCCATGACATTCAACGGCATTACCATTGCCAAATCCCCCACTATCAACATCCTGGGGGTCACCATTGACCAGAAACTTAACTGGACCAGCCATATAAATACTGTGGCTACAAGAGCAGGTCAGAGGCTGGGTATTCTGCGGTGAATGACTCACCTCCTGACTCCCCAAAGCCTTTCCACCATCTACAAGGCACAAGTCAGGCGTGTGATGGAATACTCTCCACTTGCCTGGATGAGTGCAGCTCCAACAACACTCAAGAAGCTCGACACCATCCAGGACAAAGCAGCCCACTTGATTGGCACCCCTTCCAGCACCCTAAGCATTCACTCCCTTCACCACCGGTGCATCGTGGCTGCAGTGTGTACCATCCACAGGATGCACTGCAGCAACTCACCAAGGCTTCTTCGACAGCACCTCTCAAACCCACAACCTCTACCACCTAGAAGGACAAGAGCAGCAGGCACATGGGAACAACAAATCACACGCCATCCCGACTTGGAAATATATCGCCGTTCCTTCATCGTCGCTGGGTCAAAATCCTGGACCTCCCTCCCGAACAGCACTGTGGGGGAACCTTCACCACACGGACTGCAGCGGTTCAAGAAGGCAGCTCACCACCACCTTCTCAAGGGCAATTAGGGATGGGCAATAAATGCCGGCCTCACCAGCGACGCCCACATCCCATGAACGAATAAAAAAAAAAACTGGAACTGAAACTACAACTTTCAGATGAACATGCACAATTACTGAAATGCTTAGCATCATACACACCCTTAACATAGAGCTGAAATGACATTTTATCACAAACACAAACACATTTGTAAATCCCAACATCTTCTAGGGTTAAATTGTTGACTTTCAAGATACGGCGTTTGAAGTTTGAAATTCCTACTATGATACTATGTGCAGAGACTAGAGAAACCCGGGTTGTTCTCCTTATAGCAGAGAAGGTTATGGGGAGATTTGATAGAGGTGTTCAAAATCATGAAGGATTTTGAGTGAGTAAATAAGAAGAAACTGTTTCCAGTGGTAGAAGGGTCGTTAACTAGAGGACACAGATTTAAGGTAACTAGCAAAAGAACCAGTGGCGACATGATGAAAAAGAATTTTTCGCAGTGAATTGTTATGATCTGGAATGCACTGCATGAAAGGGTGGTAGAAGCTGATTCAATAATAAACTTTCAAAAGGGAACTGGTTAAATACTTGAAGAGGGAAAATTTGCAAGGCTTTGGGGAAAGAGTAGGGGTGTGGGACTAATCAGATAGCTCTTTCAAAGAACCAGCACAAGTACAATGGGCAAATGGCCTCCTTCTGTGCTGTATCATTCTATGATTCTATAATGTCATAGGACGGAACAGCTCTACAAAATTGTCTTCTCCCAACCTCCCTCTAACCAATGGTTCTAAATCATAAAATCAGTGACTCAGAGGTAATCTTAAGTACTGATAGCTCCCTTTAAAAGAATTAGAAATACAACATATTTATCCTTCCCTTTTTACTTATGATGAGACTTAAGTGCTTGTAGTTGAAGGCTATGGCACGACACATGTGACGGAGAATAAAGTTCATCCAAAAACATGTAGGATGCGAGACCTACATGTTTTTGCAGATACTTCATTCTCAGCATAAAGCTTAAGAAGTGAAACTCCATGTCGAGATGAAAAATCTAAAACTCCCAATAATAATTTTACTTAATCATTTTTGTAGGGGAGGGGAGTGAAGTATATAAATCCAATGACACAATAAATTATAATAAACATTATTCAGAAGAGTTGACATTTGTAGCTTTTCTTCAAATGCAACGCAATGGATGTTAGCATATAGGAGCGAGGAAGCTCTGTTGGTAGCTCAGTAAAGGCATAAACAATCGAGTGTAAATTGCAATAAAATCAACATGTAGCGTAAAAACATTTACATATATTTTGATAAATAAAATGTTGCGTTTCTTAACAAAACACTAAGTATCTGATGTGGAGTTAAATTTAAAAATTGCATCAGAATTAGATGAGTTTGCCTCAACTCCTGATGTGAATTATTCACGTTTGTCACTATTTGCTAGTGATAAAGATAATGTTTGCAGTACTCTTGAGTATCTTAGTATAATTTTCCAGTCAAACTAAACAGCAAGATTGGAGATATTAATCTCCTGAAAAAAAACACTAATGGAAAGGTTCTACAGACACACTGCTATACTATTATACAGTTCAATGTGGGATTCTTAGATAACCATTTATAAGTGACAGAGTAACAGAGGTGCATATTTTCAAAATTACAAAAACGAAGGCAGCGCAGCATGTTGGGGGAAAAAAACAACAGGAAAGCCATCACAAAGACAACCTGTCACACCTCCTAGTATCTATCTCAGTTGTTTTGGCAGAAACCTCAGAGCAGATTCCCTGGCTTCTCTCCTGCATGGCCCAGGGAGATAAGGGAAAAGAGAGAAACTAACTCCAAAAGTAAATTCAATATTAAAAAGGGTACTTAGTATTTACAAGTTGTTGTACTACTGGAACAATTTATAGATTTGTGCCCATAATTCTGTAATTTTATGGCCATAGAAAGGAAAGGAAAAATGAATGAAAAAAATACTTGAGAGTGTATCAGCTCGGGTTGCTCTTTCATACCCAGTTCTAAGAAGCAATAATAGTGGCCTATAATCAGGTTGCTTCCCTATCCTTTCTACTGCATAATAGTGTGTGATTGGGTAGAATTTAAGCACTTCAAATTATGCAATATTAGTTAACAAATACTTAGCACATGTCTGATATCCCTTTGTGCCTATTTTAACTGAGTGGTTTAAAATAAACAGTTTTTTTTAAGACAAAGAAATTTAAATTTGTATGTTAATATTCCACTGTTTTATTAATTAAGACCTAAGAGAATGGGCAAAACAATTAAAACAAATTGTGGGAAAGAAAATAAACACAAAACAAACACTCCTAATACCAAACCTACCCTAGCTTGTTCACGTAACTGATCAACAATTAAACGATCTACTCTTGAGGGATTGGAAGGCAGGCGAGGAATAGGAGTATTGTTTGAACTGGACACTCGCTTTCCAGGAAAATTTCTTGCAAGCTCAGCTTCAGTCTGTAATAAAAAAAATAAAATAAAAGTGAAGAATGAGATCAATGTTTTAAATTTGTCTTCCTGGTGTGCCCATTATAATTTTGTGGAGAAGTTTTGATGAATAGGTTCACATCATCTGTGAACATTAATGATCTTGACATGAGAACAGAGGAATATCAAAATTTGCTAATGATACCGAATTAGAGAATTGGCAAACTATGAGGAACACTGCAGTGAACTGCAGATATGTGGGAAATTCAGTTAGTACATTTTGGGGAAAAGAGAATGGAAACATAACCTAATAAGACAAAATTCTCAATATACAGAGGAACAGAAAGATCTGGAACTCCAGATACAGATCTCTAAAAAGGTTTCAGGTAGTAAAGGTAAACGGCATCCTGAGTCTTAAATACAGGGGCACTAATTATAAATACAAGGAGGCAACAGTGAATCTACACAGAACATTGGCTGGGCCACAGTTGGAGTACTATTTCATTGCCCAAGGAACATTCTCTCTTCCTTTCAAAATGGCCATTAGCATCCCCGCTCAAAACCCAACCTTGACCCTTCTGATCTCACCAACTGCCACTCCATCTCTAATTTCTCTACTATCTCAAGATCCCTAAACATCGCATTGCTTCAAAACTCTGTGCCCAACTCTCCCATAACTTCTTACTCAAATTTTTCCTGTCTGGATTCTGCCAATCTCACTGTACCAAAAACAGTCTTTTCCGAAGCCGTAAACAATATTCCCTTTGACTGTGATAAAAGATGCAGTATCCTTCTCAACCTCTCCACAGCATTTGACACAGTTGACCACGCCATCCTCCTCCAATGGCTTTTCTCTGTTGTCCAGTTCCAGGGAACACCCTCGCATAGTTCTATTACCACCTTTTTGAATATAGCAATAGTTTATCTTCCCTCCCCCACACTGTAATCTCCATCTATCTTTGCTCTCCTCTTCTCGCTGCCCATCGAAGACATCACCCTCAGACACCAGTTCTGCACCACCTTTCTCAAATGTTTGTCTGACATCTAATCTCTAGCACTATATTTCTCTCAATCACTCCGTCTCTATCATTCTCACCTCCTATGCATCCCCCCTTTCACCTCAACGATGGCAAGGCTTTCAACCCTGCAGCCTACTCTCTAGAATTCCCTACGTAACCCTCTCCATCACTTCAACCATGCTTTTGGTCACTGTTCCTAATGTCTTCGTTTCTGGCTTGGCATGTGTTTTCCAAATGCTTATTCCATGTTTTTTTAACGTTAAAGGCACTATATAAAATGGAAGTTGCTATTGTAAATAAATCAGTAACATAGGATATAAATTTATCATTAATACTAGAAACAGAAAGGGAAGGTTAGAAAAAGAAATTCATGCAAAGTGTTATTAGGCTAAGTAAAACATTACGACAAGTGACTATTGAAGCCATATCAATCAAGCATTAAAGAGGGAATTCGATCATCATTGCAAGAAAAATATTAATGGGAACTGGGAAAAAGCAGAAATAGGATTAGTATAGATTGTTCCAATGTTGGGATTGCACAGGCGATGGGTCAACTAGCTTCCTTCTGTGCTGTAATTCCTATGATATTATGAACAGTACAGATTCATTTTAGTTAAAGGCCAGAAGACTGGGATTTTGATTCTCTCTGGGCTGGATTCAGATCTAAATCCCAGAAGGAAAAGAGCAATGTTCTAACTCAGTGCCTTGCCTAGCCAGCACCCCCAGGATTTCTCATGCTAAACTTAACTCCTTTTAACAGCTATCCTAAAGGACAGTATGAGGACTGTAGAAGCAATTTTCCACCACAATAAGAAATGCCACGTGGTCAACAAAGTTCACTGAATACCATTTGTTCACTCCTTCACAATATTAAGCATAGTCTAGAATTTCCGTGCTGAAAACATGATTAAAGGGAGCAATTATATTGGTAGATTAATGTGCTGACAATGGTGAAAGTCAATTCAATGCCATCCAGTGCCTGTAAAATAAAATATTTCACTTACGTGGCATTCTGTAGATTAACACATTAATTAAATACAATTCAACAAAACTTACCAAATTTATTATAAATAGTCATACAGCAATTAAAAAGGACTTAAAATATTTGGACATAAGAGGAGCCTTAACACATCACTATAGTATATTTAATAAATCTAACAGGACAGTGAAGGAGTTTAAACCTACTAGAGGGTATGAATAAAAGTTCTTGAAGTATCTCAAGTTAACTTTCACTGTAATGAAAAGAAATTAGTGCCTGTTAATGTTACTATGACTTTCATTAGCTCAGTATTATGGTGAGAACTAACTCTGTGTGCCTAATCTCGACACTCAAAATGTTTTAAGCAGCTCTGGAACCATTTCATAATGTTCTCAAAGGCGATGCACTTTTAAAATATTTTGTTAATGCAATACTCTTATTAATAATATTTGCCAGTTATTCAGCTAAATTACAAACAGTGATACTAAAGTAATCTTTGTAAGTCTCGCAAAATCAAACTATTGCAGTTAAATGGTATTTTATTTTAAACTGCTGTATGTAGCTTGGTAAAATAAAATAAATATTCTTTTATTTAAATTGTCTTACACTCTACCTTTACATCCCCTTTCCAGCATCCTCTGTTTGACTACCTTGCAGAGTCTTTTCTGGATATCATTTAGTGGTTCATTCTGGAATGTGCAAAACCAAGAAATAAACTTAAACAACACAAACATAAGTGGACATTAATTCCTGCAAGTCTTTACCTTTTTCCTCTCTTTTTCCAAAGCTCGCCACTGCTCATAACACTCCTCCAGTCGAACATGAAGTTCATTTGCTGGGCCACTACGATTCTTCATAGGTCTGTATTTGGAAAAAGGTGGTGGAAATCCAAAGCAGGGTGCGGTCATATCACCACCAAAAAGCTCATTCATAAAAGGATGCAGCTGATTAAAGTCGTCATAATGAAAAAAGTCAATTAGTTCAGGGAATGGAAATGCTGAAGGAGGAAAAGGAAAACTGGCTGAAGAAAATCCATGTGGGCCAAATTGGGAAAAGTTTTGACTTTGCTTAAAATCGGGCATCATGAATGGGAACGGGGGTACAAAAGAATGATTAATGAAATCAGACAAATTGCTACCATCCTGTTCTTGTTTTCTACGGTAACTATTATATTGTTGGTGATTTTGACCAAAGGGTCCAGACTGCAAAGGATGTGGATACCCATTTTTTCGTCCTCTTTTATCATCCCTGTTGTTACCACCATTGTGTCCGTGTTTGTTAGGATATCTGAAATATTTGGCTGGCTCATCATTACCAAGATTGTGATGTGGTGTCCAGTTGGTACCAAAGCCAGTAGACTGCTTTCGATATTGATCATCTCTGGCGGCAGAAGATTCAATTTGCAATGGTGTACTAGTCTTGTTTTGTTCTTGTATCTGAACACCAGCACTGGATGAACCCCAATCATTAATGGTATTGCTAGGAAACTTTAGACACCCATCTTGCCTTAAGGATTCCAATGGAGCTGCTGGAGGATAATAGGTAGGTTGAAGGACACTAGAAATTGGCAACTGTGTTGGAGACCCGGTACTTACAGCGGAAATAGTTGACGTCTGTGTGCTTGTTGAAATTATGTTCCCATCTTTTCTAAACACTAGATTAGGCTCACCGGTGGGGCTCAACGTGTTGCTATCAGACCACAACAGGCTGCTTTGGGAAGAATGAGGACTATATTCGCTACACTGTGGCATAATCTTTGTCAAATGAACATACTCAGATGACCTAGGAAGACCATCTAAACAATTCTGATACAGCTTTTCACACTGATTCTCAAAATTGCCTCGTAAAATACGAGTACGGTTTTCCTGTTTTGGAAATTCTGAAGCAGGTTTTCGGATCATGTCAGCAACAAAGCCATTCTCCTTAGAAAACTGCTGCCCATGGAAGTCCATTTGTGAAACAGAAGAGCTATTTTTAAGAGAACTGGCACTGAAGTCTTCATATCCTTTTTGAATTGGTTGTTTTTCCTGCAACACCTTGCCCCACATTTCACCAACATGTGAGCTGTAACTATTTTCAGAATTCCGGCTGCGATCTTTAATCCCAAATGTTGCAAATTTATTCTCTCTGAATCGGTCAGTTTTGTAGTGCTCTTTGTGTGTGTTTGTGTTATTACTACTGTAATTATTATGGAAGCTATGTGTAGTAAAATCAGAAACTCCCCTCTCTGCTTCCTCATAATTTCGTAAGCAGCGATCAAATTCCTTGGTCTGTAAGGAGAATCCTTCTTTATGAGGCATAGTATTGTTTCTCACAGCAGATGAGACATCACTGGGTCGAGAATCACACTGATTGGTATCCTTATTAATCATGGACATCCATGGTTCTGAAAGATTAAAACCTTGAAACCCCTGATAAAGTTCATCAAATTTTCCTTTTTCAGCTAATGTCTGAGAGTTTTCTTCATAGTATTCAGAAATGCCCATACTATTTGAAATTCTACTGTTTTCCATGTTATTTTTCAAAGCTGTTCCAGCACCATCCCCATTTGCAGACGACCAAATCGACTGAAACAACCTAGAGGATGTACTCCTGCAGGAAAACAAAACAATTACAACTGAAAGACACTAACTTTATGATGCATCAGCATGAATTTTACAATACATTGTCAGTTTTCTTAGTTGGAGCATATAGTGCAGACAGATTGTGTCAGATAGTACTTCCTTCATTTTACTTCTGTCTTTCAGCAATATAACAAAGTTAAGCTATTGCTGAGGAAGCACATACATAAAGAATAAACAGTTCTCTTAATTTCTCATGATAGCAGCTGCTGAAAGAAAAGGACTGTATAAATTCCAATAAGCACATAAATAGTGCAATAGTACCTTGCATGGATGAAAGATATTTTTAAGTGATTTCAGCCGTTATGAAAACCACTCCATTATATCAATAGGGCAGGTTCTGCAGCAACATAGCCTGTACCACCACTGCAGAACAGTTTTAGGAACAGGTCATTGAGGATGCAGATATGCTACCACTTTCACATTGATGCAAGGAAGTTTTGGTGAATGTCAACAAAAAAGTATCAGGATAACTTAGGAGCCTATTGAATACACTAAAGCTGCACCCATAACACCCCCTCTAGGAGGCCATCACAATGTGCAGTATAACTCCAGCCTACAAATACTAAATGTCAACTGCCATTTTCAAATTTATAACAACTTCAAAACCTAAAATGAAACAGCAGTGAAATGTATCAGAACCAGCCTAAATTTAAAGTGCACCTATAAATCAGTAAAACCTGACTTACCAATCAGAAAAGGATTCTGGTTTATCAGGCTCGTCCAGTATGCTGGAGACCAGTCCAAATAAATCAGGTGTATTTCCAGAATCTGATAAATTAATCTGGGCTCTGAAATAAGAACATTTATTTTATATATCATTGAAAACAAACTCTACTGGGATATTAGGACTTCACATTATCAGTTTTCATTTTTGAAAAAAATCGTAGGAACATAGGAACAGGAGTAGGCCATTTGATAAGAGCATGGCTGATCTGTGATCTAACTCCATATACCTGCCTTTGTCCTTATCCCTTAATACCTTTGGTTGGCAAAAAGCTATCTATCTCAGATTTAAAATTAGCAATTGAGCTAGCATCAATTGCTGTTTGTGGAAGAGAAACTTCTACCACCTTGTGTGTAGAAGTATTTTCTAATCTCACTCCTGAAAGGTCTGGCTCTAATTTTTAGACTGTGCCCCCTACTACTAGAATCCCCAACCAGTGCAAATAGTTTCTCTCTATCTACCCTATCTGTTACCCTTAATATCTTATAAACTTCGATCAGATCACCCCTTAACCTTCTAAACTCGAGAGAATACAACCCCAATTTGTGTAATCTCTCCTCGTAACTTAATCCTTGAAGTCCGGGTATCGTTCTAGTAAACCTACGCTGCACTCCCTCCAAGGCCAATATGTCCTTCCAAAGGTGCGGTGCCCAGAACTGCTCACAGTACTCCAGGTGCGGTCTAACCAGGGTTTTGTATAGCTGCAGCATAACTTCTGCCCCCTTGTACTCTAGTCCTCTGGACATAAAGGCCAGCATTCCATTAGCCTTATTGATGATTTTCTGCACCTGTTCACGACACTTCAATGATCGATGTACCTGAACCCCTAAGTCCCTTTGGACATCCACTGTTTTTAACTTTTTACCATTTAGAAAGTACCCTGTTCTATCCTTTTTTGATCCAAAGTGGATGACCTCACATTTGTCTACATTGAATTCCATTTGCCACAGTTTTGCCCATTCACCTAATCTATCAATATCCCTTTGTAATTTTATGTTTTCATCTACACTGCTTACAATGCCACCAATCTTTGTGTCTTCAGCAAACTTAGATATGAGACTTTCTATGCCTTCATCTAAGTCATTAATAAATATTGTGAATTTAACAAATATTGTGAATATCCAGAAATTGTTGCAACAGAGAAATGTACAGGATCAGAAAAGACCGCTACTGTCCATCTCTTTAATAGTTTGATAGTATTGCCATTTTTTAAAAAAAACACAAGGACTGAATATTTTCATTTACCAAAAAAAAATCTAGCTACCTCTTGAATTTGTCGACATTACACATCTCCACTGTCTCCCTGGGCAGGTTGTTTCGTGCCTTCACCACCCTGTTTGTGAAGTAGTTAAATCTAAACTGTTCATCTTCTAAGATCAAGTATCTGCTCATGATTAGAGTTTGTCATTATGTCAAATGATTTGGATGGGTTCAGTTTAGCTATAACTCTGAATTTGAAAACTTCAATAATGTCTCCTAAACTTCAGGCATAAAGAATCCCAGCTTCTATGGTTTCTCCTTGTAACTCAGGTGTCCAATCCCAGTATCAGTCCAGTTGGCTTCCTATGTACCCACATCACATCAAGGATGTCCCAACTGTAGTATCATATCTGTACATTGTACTCCTTGTAGGGCCAAACCAGCAAGTATACAAGTTCATGATTATCCTCTAGTACTGGCTATCTTTTGGGGTTTATTTTGGGATTTTCAAGAACAGATAAAAATCAGGAAAAAAAAGTCAAAAGTTCACTGGAAAGCAGAGGAAAAATTATTTAGGCATTTGAGAAAAGTTACGTGCAATATGTCACCAGTATCCATTTTCAGTGTATTATCGGAGTGTGCAAAAAGCAAAAGTATAATACAAGGATTTTTAACAGTGATTTTCTCTTTATTGAAAAACAACATGATAAAAAAGGACTTGCATTTAAAAAGTACATTACCACAACTCAAAATTTCTCAAAGCACTTCGCGAATAAATAGCTACTTTGAAGTGCAGTGCCTGTTATGCAAGCAATGTGGAAGCCATTTTACATATAGTAAAATCATACCAACAGCAATGAGATGAACTACCAGCTATCTGTTTTTGGTAGGCTGGATTTAAACTCAGGTTTCAAAAGTACAAGGCCAGTGTCTAACTCATTGCACCTTCCAGTTCCCACCTGATTTCCTCATTTGTGCTCATCAATATTAAGGATGTTGTCCACATCTAGCATTCCCAGGTCTGGTATATCACAGTTAAATGTACAGTTAAACCCTCTCTATTCCATGCAACAATATGCCTGAGACCCCAACTCAGAAGGGTTACCCTACTACAGCAGTGTAGCATATTACAATATCTAGTCCCCATCACATTGTATTATCTGAATAATACAATGACACATTCCACCTAAACTCAAAGATAGTAAATTAAGATACTGTACATCAGAAGTGCATTGATCCCAGCTAGAATGAACTTACCACCACAATACTATCGAAACTGTCTTAAGTACTCAACAGTTCCTTAAAACTTCAGTAAAATGGCTTTACCTTTGTTTAGGGCCATCATGAAAAGCAACTGGAGGTACGCCATCGTCAGCAAACACAGACCAATGACTGTACAAAATCGCCGGATCCACGGAAGGTGTAGAACTGCTGAGGCCACTCAACAGAGAAGTTGAGAAAAGCTGCTGTTCCATGTTATCTCCTTACCAATTTACCTGTTGGATAATCAGAACTGTTATTACAGAAACTGTTCATTTTTTCACCTGTCACAACATACACGAAATCAAAGAATCATAGAATGGTTGCAACACGGAAGGAAACCATTCAGCCCATCAAGTCCTTGCCGGCTCTCTGCACGAGCAATCCAGCTGGTCCCACTACCCCGCCCTTTCCCCATAGCCCTGCAATTTTTTTCCCTTCAAGTACTTATCCAATTCCCTTTTGAAAGCCATGATTGAATCTGCCTCCGCCATCCCCTCAGGCAGTGCATTCTAGATCATAACCACTCGCTGTGTAAAAAAGTTTTTCCTCATGTCACCTTTGGTTCTTTTGCCAATCACCTTAAACCAATGTCCTCTAGTTCTTGATCCTTCTGCCAATGGGAACAGTTTCTCTCTATCTCCTCTCAACCGTCTCTGTTCCAAGGAGATCAACCCAGCTTCTCCAGTCTACCCATAAAACGAAAGTCCCTCATCCCTGGAATCATTCTAGTAAATCTTTTCTGAACCCTCTCTAAGGACTTCACGTCCTTCCTAAAATGCAAGGAACTTGGACACAATATTCCAGTTGTGGCCAAACCAATGTTTTATAAAGGTTCATCACGACTTCCTTCCTTTTGTACTCTATGTCTCCACTTATAAAGCCCAGGATCCCCTATGCTTTTTTAAACGCTTTCTCAACCTGCCCTGCCACCTTCAACGATTTGTGCACATATAGCGCCAGATCTCTCTGTTCCTGAACCCCTTTTAGAATTGTATCGCCTCTCCTCGTTCTTTCTACCAAAATGTATCACTTCGCACTTTTCTGTGTTAAATTTTATCTGCCAGGTATCCGGCCATTCCATCAGCCAGTCTATGCCCTCTTGAAATCTATCACCATCCTCCTCACTGTTCACTACACTTCCAAGTTTTGGGTCATCTGCAAACTTTGAAATTGTGCCCTGTGCACCCAAGTCCAAGTTATTAATATATATAAAAAAAAAAGCAGTGGTCCTAGTACCGATCCCTGGGGAACACCACAGTATACCTCCCTCCAGTCTGAAAAACAACCATTCACCGCTACTCTCTGTTTCCTGTCACTTAGCCAATTTCATATCCACGCTGCCACTGCCCCTTTAATTCAAAGGGCTTCAATTTTAATGACAAACATATTATGTGGCACTTTATCAAATGCCTTTTGGAAGTCCATTTACACCACATCAACCGCATTGCCTTTATCGACCCACTCTGTTACCTCATCAAAAAACTCAATCAAGTTAGTTAGACACGATTTACCTTTTTCTTTTTATTCATTCATGGGATGTGGGCGTTGCTGGCTAGGACAGCATTTATTGCCCATCCCGAATTGCCCTTGAGAAGCTGGTGGTGAGCCACCTTCTTGAACCACTGCAGTCCGTGTGGTGAAGGTTCTTCCACAGTGCTGTTAGGAAGGGAGTTCCAGGATTTTGACCCAGCGACGATGAAGGAATGGCGATACATTTCCAAGTCGGGATGGTGTGTGACTTGGAGGGGAATGTGCAAGGTGGTGTTGTTACCATGTACCTGCTGCTCTTGTCCTTCTAGGTGGTAGAGGTCGCGAGTTTGGGAGGTGCTGTCGAAGAAGCCTTGGCGAATTGCTGCAGTGCATCCTGTGGATGGTACGCACTGCAGCCACTGTGCACCGGTGGTGAAGGGAGTGAATGTTTAGGGTGGTGGATGGGGTGCCAATCAAGCGGGCTGCTTTGTCCTGGATGGTGTCGAGCTTCTTGAGTGTTGTTGGAGCTCCACTCATCCAAGCAAGTGGAGAGTATTTCATCACACTCCTGACTTGTGCCTTGTAGATGGTGGAAAGGCTTTGGGGAGTCAGGAGGTGAGTAACTCGTCGCAGAGTACCCAGCCTCAGACCTTCCCTTGTAGCCACAGTATTTATATGGCTGGTCCAGTTAAGTTTCTAGTCAATGGTGACCCCCTGGATGTTGATGGTGGGGGATTCGGCAATGGTAATGCCGTTGAATGTCAAGCGGAGGTGGTTAGACTCTCTCTTGTTAGAGATGGTCATTGCCTGGCAGGAATGTTAGTTGCCACTTATCAGCCCAAGCCTGGATGTTGTCCAAGTCTTGCTGCATGCGGGCACGGACTGCTTCATTATCTGAGGGGTTGCGAATGGAACTGAACACAGTGCAATCATCAGTGAACATCCCCATTTCTGACCTTATGATGGAGGGAAGGTCATTGATGAAGCAGCTGAAGATAGTGGGGCCAAGGACACTGCCCTGAGGAACTCCTGCAGCAATGCCCTGGGGCTGAGATGTTGGCCTCCAACAACCACTACCATATATCTTTATGCTAGGTATGACTCCAGCCAATGGAGAGTTTTCCCAGATTCCCATTGACTTCAATTTTACTAGGGTTCCTTGGTGCCACTCGGTCAAATGCTGCCTTGATGTCAAGGACAGTCACTCTCACCTCACCTCTGGAATTCAGCTCTTTTGTCCATGTTTGGACCAAGGCTGTAATCAGGTCTGGAGCCGAGTGGTCCTGGCGGAACCCAAACTGAGCATCGGTGAGCAGGTTATTGGTGAGTAAGTGCCGCTTGATAGCACTGTCGACGACACCTTCCATCACTTTGCTGATGATTGAGAGTAGATGATGGGGCGGTAATTGGCCGGATTGGATTTGTCCTGCTTTTTGTGGACAGGACATATCTGGCAATTTTCCACATTGTCAGGTAGATGCCAGTGTTGTCGCTGTAATGGAAGAGTTTGGCTAGAGGCGCGGCTAGTTCTGGAGGACAAGTCTTCAACACTACAGCCGGGATGTTGTCAGGGCCCATAGCCTTTGCTGTATCCAGTGCACTCAGCTGTTTCTTGATATCACGTGGAGTGAATCGAATTGGCTGGACTGCAGAGCTTTGATCTAATCCGTTGGTTGTGGAATCGCTTAGCTCTGTCTATAGTATGTTCCTTCAGATGTTTAGCATGCATGTAGTCCTGAGTTGTAGCTTCACCAGGTTGGCACCTCATTTTTAGGTACGCCTGGTGCTGCTCCTGGCATGCTCTTCTACAGTCCTCATTGAACCAGGGTAATTGAACCTGTAACAAATCCATGCTGGCTTTCCTTATTTTTTTTTTATTCGTTCATGAAATGTGGGCATCGCTGGCAAGGCCAGCATTTATTGCCTATCCCTAACTGCCCTTGAGAAGGCGGTGGTGCATCACCTTCTTGAACCGCTGCAGTCCAATGGTGAAGGTACTCCCACAGTGCATTTAGATAGGGAGTTCCAGGATTTTGACCCAGCGACGAAGAAGGAACGGCGATATATTTCCAAGTCGGGATGGTGTGTGACTTGGAGGGGAACATGCAGGTGGTATTTTTCCCATGTGCCTGCTGTCCTTGTCCTTCTAGGTGGTAGAGGTCGCGGGTTTGTGAGATGCTGTCTAAGAAACCTTGGCTTCCACACTTGTCCAAGTGACTGTTAATTTTGCCCCCGATTATTGTTTCTAAAAGTTTCTCCACTACTGAGGTTAAACTGACTGGCCTGTGGATGCTGGGTTTATCCTTACACCCTTTTTTGAACAACGGTGTAATATTTGCAGTTCTCCAGTCCTCTGGCACCACCCCCGTATCAAAGGATGTTTGGAAGAATATGGCTACTACCTCCACAATTTCCACCCTTACTTCCGTCAGCAACCCAGGATGAATCCCATTCAGATCGGGTGACCTATCTTTCTTAAAGTACAGTTAGCCTTTCTAGTACCTCCTCTTTTTCAATTTTATGTCCATCCAGTATCTCAACTACCTCTTCTGTTACTGTGACTTTGGCAGCATCTTCCTCCTTGGTAATGACAGATGCAAAGTACTCATTTAGTATCTCAGCCATGCTCTCTGCTTCCACACGTAGATCTCCTTTTTGGTCCCTAATCGGTCCCACTCCTCCTCTTACTACCCGTTTACTGCTTATATGCCTACAGAAGTCTTTTGGATTCCCTTTTATGTTAGCCGCTAGTCTATTCTCATAGTCTCTCCTTGCTCCACTTATTTCCTTCAACACTTCCCCTCTGAACTTTCTATATTCGGCCTGATTCTCACTTGTATTATCAACCTGATATCTGTCATGCACCCCTTTTTTCTGTTTCATCTTACTCTTTCGTCATCCAGGGAGCTCTGGCTTTAGTTGCCCTACCTTTCCCCCTCGTGGGAATGTACTTGGACTGTACCTGAACCATCTCCTCTTTAAAGGCCGCCCATTGTTCAATTACAGTTTTGCCTGCCAATCTTTGATTCCAATTTACCCGGGCCAGATCCATTCTCATCCCACTGAAACTGACCCTCCTCCGATTGAGTATTTTTACTCTAGATTGCTCCTTGTCTTTTTCCATAGCTAAACTAAGCCTTATGATAGTACGATTGCTGTTCCCTAAATGCTCCCTCACTGACACTTGCTCTACTTGACCCATCTCATTCCCCAGAACCAGATCCAGCAATGCCTCCTTCCTTGTTGGGCCGGAAACGTATTGGTCAAGAAAGTTATCCTGAACACACTTGAGAAATTCCTCCCCATCTTTGCCCTTTACACTATTACTATCCCAATCTATATTAGGATAGTTGAAGTCCCCCATTATCACTACTCTATGGCACTTGCACCTTTCTGATTTCCCTGCAAATTTGTTCCTCTATATCCTTCCCACTAGTTGGTCGCCTATAGAACACACCCAGTAGTGTAATGGTACCTCTATTGTTTCTTAACTCTAGCCAAGTAAATTCTGTCTTGACCCCTCCAGGACATCCTCTCTCTCCAGCACTGCAATATTCTCCTTAATCAATACTGCCACCCCCACCACCCTCCTTTCTTTCCTTCCCTATCTTTCCTGAACACCTTGTATCCAGGAATATTTAGTACCCAATCCTGCCCTTTTTTGAGCCAGGTCTCAGTTATCGCCATAACATCATATTCCCATGTGGCTAATAGTGCCTGCAGCTCACCAACCTTGTTTACTACGCTGTGTGCGTTAACATGCATGCAACGTAAACCTATGTTAGACCTTCTTGTATTCTCTCTTAGTCTGTTCCCATCCAATAGTGTATTATTTCTTACTCTAGTGTTATCTGTCTCTCCCAATCCTTTGTGCGCCTTGTTTCTCCTTTCCAATGCTACATCCTGGTGCCCACTCCCCTGCCAAATTTCCCTGCAAATTAAACCCTCTCCCACAGCACTAGCGAACCTCCCCATGAGGTCGTTGGTCCCAACCCCATTGAGGTGCAACCCGTCTAGCCTGTACAGGTCACATCTCCCCCAGAACTGGTTCCAATGCACAGAAATCTAAAGCCCTCCCTCATACACCATTCTCCAGCCATGCATTAATCTGTTCTATCCTCCTGTTTCTATACTCACTAGTGCGTGGCGCCAGGAATAATCTTGAGATTACTACCTTTGAGGTCCTGCTTTTTAATTTCTTTCCTAGCTCCATAAAATCTGCCTGAAGGCCTCATCCCTCTTTCTACCCACGTCATTGGTACCGATATTGACCACGACCTCTGGTTGTTCACCCTCCCCCTTCCAAATGTTTTGTAGCCGCTCAGTGACATCATTGACTCTGGCACCAGGGAGGCAACATACCATCCTGGAATCAGGTCTGCGGCCACAAAAACGTCTTTCTGTTCCCCTAACGATTGAATCCCCAGCCCTATTGCTCTCCTGACTGTTCTCCAAAAACAATACCAAATCACTGCATATTCTATCTTAATATATGTAATCAACATCAAATATATCTTCGTGTAAATTGCACACATATACATACACTCATCTGAAAATGGAACAAGCACAGATAACAGCACAATCTTCAAACAGTTCACCTCTATAACATAGGGAAATTCGAGCAAATCCAACGCAACAGGGTACAGTTAAAACTCATTTTGTTTGCTATTTACAAATTATTGTAAAATACAGTGTAAACATACTTGTGTTATCGGGATTTCCGCTGCACTTCCAAAAAAGTTACAGCAGCAGAGCGAGAACAGCTCCAAGAAGGGAGTGAGACAGAAAGCAGGTAAATATTATTTGAACAGAGAAATGCTACAAAATGCTGCGGTAGATGGATCTGGGTGTCCTCATACATGAAACACAAAAGGTCAATATACAGGTGTAAGTAATCCGGAAGGCAAATGGAATATTGGCCTTTATTTCTGGGGGGGGATGGTGTATAAAAGCAGGGAAGTCATGCTACAACTGTACAGGGTGCTGGTGAGACCACACCTGGAGTATTGTGCACAGTTCTGGTGCCCTTATTTAAGGAAGGGTATACTTGCATTGGAGGCCATTCGGGGAAGGTTCACTAGGTTGATTCCGGGTATGGAAGGAATGTCTTATGAGGAAGGATTGAACAGGTTAGGGCTATACTCATTGGAGTTTAGAAGAATGAGAGGAGATCTTATTGAAACATATAAGATTCTGAGGGGACTCGATAGGGTAGATGCTGAGAGGATGTTACCCCTCATGGGGGAATATAAAACTTGGGGGCATAGTCTCAGAATAAGGGGGTCGGCCATTTAAGATGGAAATGAGGAGGAATTTTTTCTCCCAGAGGGTCGTGAATCTTTGGAATTCTTTATCCCAAAAAGCTGTGGAGGCTGAGTCATTGAATACATTCAAGGCTGAGTTAGACTAATTTTTGATCAGCAAGGGAGTCAAAGAATATGGGGAAAAGGCGGGAAAGTGGAGTTGAGGTAAAAATCAGATCAACCATGATCTCATTAAATGGCGGAGCAGGCTCAAAGGGCCACATGGCCTACTCCTGCTCCTATTTCTTATGGTCTTATTCAGTAACCACTGCTCTTCGTTTTCTGCACTTTAACAAACTTTCCAGTTCTATTTAGAGAACGGTCTCCATGTTCTGACCAGATAATCCACTAACATAAGTTCTTGATGTCTAACAAATGTGGTGTAACTTTGTAAGTGCAAGATAATCTGAACAGAGAAGATACCTGGCAAACCACAACAACAGATGATCGCAAAAGACTCACAGAAGGTACAACGTTGATGAAACCAGTCCATCTCAAAGATAGACAAAACCAGATTACTGCCGATTTTTTCTCCCAGAGGGTCGTGAATCTTTGGAATTCTTTATCCCAAAAAGCTGTGGAGGCTGAGTCATTGAATACATTCAAGGCTGAGTTAGACTAATTTTTGATCAGCAAGGGAGTCAAAGAATATGGGGAAAAGGCGGGAAAGTGGAGTTGAGGTAAAAATCAGATCAACCATGATCTCATTAAATGGCGGAGCAGGCTCAAAGGGCCACATGGCCTACTCCTGCTCCTATTTCTTATGGTCTTATTCAGTAACCACTGCTCTTCGTTTTCTGCACTTTAACAAACTTTCCAGTTCTATTTAGAGAACGGTCTCCATGTTCTGACCAGATAATCCACTAACATAAGTTCTTGATGTCTAACAAATGTGGTGTAACTTTGTAAGTGCAAGATAATCTGAACAGAGAAGATACCTGGCAAACCACAACAACAGATGATCGCAAAAGACTCACAGAAGGTACAACGTTGATGAAACCAGTCCATCTCAAAGATAGACAAAACCAGATTACTGCCGGAAGTAATTCAGTTCTTAACCGACAATCCAATCATTCCCAAACCAAAGTCATAAGCCTTTTTATTAAAACCATAGTTTTAAATAGAAAACTTATGGTTGCTTAATACTACTGTACAACTACAAAAGATTACGCGCAGTGTAATTTTGGAGACTGTCATTGTGAGAAATATTGTATTTAACCCACCTAAAGCTGTGAAGTTGTAATGTGAACTTTGTTACCTCATATTAACTTGAAAACTGCCAGTCCTCTGTTACTGTGATTCTGAACCCAAGTTATTGTAACTGTTGTGATGATTACTTTGATATTTTCGCATTAGGAAAATAAAGTAGTGATTAGAAATACAACTTTCTGTTTCCATTTGTTTCTTCATATTGTTAAGCCAAGAATTAAATTGTTTAGCCAAGAATTAAATTGTTTTTAACCAATGCTATACTTAGGTTGTTGGCAGAATATTTTCTTAATTAATACTATTTGGATTTGTTAATGTAGGATGGCTTAACACAAGATACTTCATTTATTAAACGCTAGATACACGGAGGTGAATTCCTCTATATTTCCTACATCAACAATGGGCAACATAACATTGGGATTTGCAAGTTAATCATCCTCATCTTAGTGTGCTTGGGCCAGGAATTACATTTCCAAACTTAAAAAGTGCTATGGGTCTGACATGCACAATCATGCAACCTCAAAAGGTAAAAAAATGTTAGGGCACTACAGCTCCCCTCTCCCTTTTTTGTAATCTTATACACAATTTTCCAGTCTAAAATACTTTATTCCCAGATCAGGCTCTGCCAGTTGCATCAACCTGCTGGGAGGTGCACTAGAATGTTATGAATTGATTCAACCTCCAATTTTCCTACTCAGACAAACTAAATTTAATTGAAAAAGGGAAAAAAAATCAAAAGCGCAAATTCTCATCGTACTATGGCATGGCATTATGTTGCGACATTAAACCAATGCATTGCAGGCCACCAAGTTACACAGGAATTTTCTTATGATGCAAATGAACTATTTCTAAAGTTGCTGCCACATCATCAATTGTTTGCATCGTACATAAAACTGTGAACCTTATGCTTACACTGGTACAAATACTAAAGAGTGCAGCAATTTGTCATCTAGCGATTGTATCCAAGACAAGATAAATCTGATATGATGTTCAGCACTATATCAGAATTGTTAACAATTTAAATGCAGAACCATTCTGAAACAGACTACAAAGGAATAAATTGTTTTTTAAGCAAAGTTTATAGTTGGGATGGCAAAGCAAAACTTCAGAGTGGCAAGAGGCAGATTTGATTTACCAATCTGTTTCTGAACTCAGGTGCCTAAAACATTATAGGGATTTTCTTCTATTCGTCTGCTCTTGCATGCCTTCTGGCAGCCAGTTAAACTGACATGGACAGGACTCTACATAATACTAAGCCTGGCTGGAACCAACATTCCCAAAATATTCTTATAAACATATGAAAAAGAAATGCAAGAATAATCAATATTCACACTTTCCATATTCACTCATTCATCTGACGAAGGGGATAATCTCCGAAAGCTTGTGATTTTAAAATAAATTTGTTGGACTATAACCTGGTGTTGTAAGATTCCTTACATTTGTCCACCCCAGTCTATCATCGGCATCTCCACATCTTGAATATTGCAACCACATGCCTTACCCATCCCAATTATTAATAATGTTAACTCCTTGGGGAGGCAAAAAAAAGGCAAATTGCAGGAAAAACTGAGGAAATTCCTCCGCAGCTCCTTAAGGCAATTAAGAAAGTTCCAGGAAACCATGGTAACATGATAGATCATTAGATATACTTTACACCTGCCCCCACACTTCCAATACAGCTCAATGTCCTTAGAAATATAGAACTTCACATGACTGCAAAATATGTTACTATCCATTGGGCTGGTCCCAAAGGTCACAGACAATATACCCACTTTATTTCTCCTATTTCACTAGCTCTGCCAAAAATGTATCCACCATCCTCTTGAAATTCATAACATACTTTGGTTCCATTGTCTCTCTAGTAAGGCTGTCCACATACTCACCACCTTGTTCTGATGGTCTTTTCTCATCTTTTTGTACGTTTATAAGAATATTTTGGGGACATTACATTGATTCCAGCCAAGCTTGACATTCTGTAGAATTCTGCCCACGTCAGTTTAACTGGCAGCCAAGATGCATGCATAAGCATCTATGCCCTAGCTACCCTCAGAGTTTCCTCCAAATGGTGTTCAGCTGAGGGAGAGCGGTAGGTGGTAATCAGCACTCACCATCCGCCATCTCGCAAAGTGTGCCGAGACATCTCAGAATCTAATGAGCGCTACGCCAATCTAAGTTTTTGTTATTAATTATTAGAGAAGAAAAAAAAGAGGCAAAAATCAGTTAGCAAAAGTGAGTATTTGATTTGTATAAACAATTTTCCATATATCTACTACACAACTAAGTTACAATAATTTTTTTTTTGCTTCAACGAGGCTTGAAAGGCCAAAATCAGTAATTATATTAGTCATTCTCTTGTCATCCAACATACCAAGATACACCCCAAAACAGCCAATGTAAACTTCAAAATGACTTTTCAAATTATGGTGCTAAATAGTGTTTTACCTTACCTGTGATTTATAATAACTGAAGGGGGAAGCTGAGCTGACCAACTTCTTGCTGAGGAATTCAGATCCCTTTTCCACATCAGTATCATTGCAGTAGACATAAGGAATAACAGACTTTGAAATGGGCTCAGGCTAAAAATATAAAACAAATTGGATTTGTTTTTGAAAACACAGAAGTACTCATTAATTGTAAGAGATGTCCTAAAGATGTAACACTAACTTTTTACTTCAGAAGTTCAGATGACTGTTACAGATGAACAATCTTTAATCCTTCAATGCTCTTATAAATTCAGGTCTAATTTTACAGACATTTAATACAACGGCTCAGTTAAACTCTTACTTGCAGAAAATCTTCAGATTAGGCAGATTTTTCAAATATCCCTGGGATTTTTAAATAGAGAAAATAAAACTTCGTAGAATTGACTTTCAGCCACCTGTTGGCTTACTTATTACTGTACAGCAATTTTTAAACAATGTTAAAATGTTCTGGTGAGTTTTGGATACCACATTAAACTTCACCAAACAAGCTAATGAAAGTACATTGATGGCTAGATATTAATGTTAAGTACCATCAATTTTAGTATCTTAAGTTCTAATTACTAGTCATTTTTCTACTAAAACTGATAACTTTTAAAGATTTTTTTTTGCATTTATATGGCATCCTATTATCAAACATCTCCAAAAGCTTCACATTCAATTAATTAGCTTGAAATGCAGTGTATGTTGTTACATAGGCAAATGTAGCATTTTAGTTTAATTTAAGGTAATATTCTAGATTAACGTTTTTCATATCCTTAACTACCTAATATAACCTCTCTAAGATCACCTTTCTGACAGCTCCTTTGCAAGCTGAAAAGCCCAAGTCTATCCAGTCTTTCCTCAAAACTCACTGGAAATCAGCCTAGTGGCTTTTCTCTGCGCTGCCTCCATCAACTGAATGCGCCTTTTGTTTCTTGGCAATTAGAACTGCATGCAGTATTCAAGGTGCGGTCCGATTAGAGCAGTGTACAGTTTGATTATCTTCACTGACTTATATTCTACTGTTCTGGCTATGTCGTTCAACATCCTACTACCTTTGTTGATTGTTATTCTGCATTGGTTCAGTCTTTCGTGTTGAGTCTACTAAGACTCCTAAGTCTCTTTCAACTTCATCCTTAGCTATAGCAACATCAATCATGGAGTATGTGTGTTGTCTATTTTTCCTTCCAATGTGCAGCACTTTGCACTTGTCTGCATTTAATTTAATCTGTCATTGTTCTGCCCCCTTACATATTTTGTCCAACTCTTTTTGTAATTTCTGAAGTGCTTCTCCAATTCCGCTACCCCTCCTAGTTTGGCATCATCTGCATATTTGACCACTTTGCATCAAGTTTCTGAATCCAGGACATCTATGTAACTTAGAAACAGTACTGGTCCAAGCACTGAGCCCTGAGGCAACCCGCTTAGTACTTTCCGCCATTCTGACATAACTCCTCCAATGACTATTCACGGTTTCCAACCCTTCAGCCAGTTTGTTATCTATTCCCAGGGTTTACCTTAAATCCCCACAGCTTTGAGTTTAATTAATAGTCTTGTGTAGAATTTTATCAAAAGCCTCTTGAAAGCTGAAGTACACCACGTCATACAGCTTATCACAGTCTAGCTGGGTTGTTACTTCCTCAAATAAGTCAAGCAGATTGGAAGGCAGGATCTTACATCGAGTCTACAGCAGAGAAACAGGCCATTCGGCCCAACTGGTCTATGCCGGCTCTTATACTCCACACGAGCCTCCTCCCTCCGTACTTCATCTAACCCCATAAGCACACCCTTCTATTCCTTTCTCCTTCGTGTGCTCATCCAGCTTCCCCAGACCGTTCGTAACCTTGGTGTTCTATTTGACCCCAAGATGAGCACCCAACCACATATCCGCTCCATCACCAAGACCGCCTACTTCCACCTCTGTAACATCACCCATCTCCACCCCTGCCTCAGCTCATTTGCTGCTGAAATCCTCTTCCATGCCTTTGTTACCTCTAGACTTGACTATTCCAATGCTCTCCTGGCCGGCCTCCCGTCTTCCACCCTCCATAAACTTGAGCACATCCAAAACTCTGCTGCCCGTATCTAATTTGCACCAAGTCCTGTTCACCCATCAACCCAGTGCTCGATGACTTACACTGGCTCCCGATCCGGAAACGTCTATATTTTAAAATTCTCATCCTTGTTTTCAAATCCCTCCATTTCCTTGCCCTTCCCTATCTCTGTAACCTCCTCCAGCGCTATAACCCTCCGCGATCTCTGCGCTCCTCCAATTCTCGCCTCTTGCGCATCCCCGATTTTAATCGCTCCACTATTGGCAGCCGTGTCTTCAGCTGCCTGGGCCATAAGCTCTGGAATTCCCTCTCTAAACCTCTCCTCCTCCTTTAAGGCACTCCTTAAAACCAAGACCAAGCTTTTGGTCACCTGTCCTAATATCTCCTTAGATGGCTCG
The DNA here is from genome assembly GCF_035084215.1 of Heptranchias perlo. Classification (NCBI taxonomy): domain Eukaryota; kingdom Metazoa; phylum Chordata; class Chondrichthyes; order Hexanchiformes; family Hexanchidae; genus Heptranchias; species Heptranchias perlo. The sequence continues at coordinate 158,247,544 of NC_090326.1, forward strand.
GTGTCAAATTTTGTTTGATAATCGCCCCTGTGAAGAGCCTTGGGACACTTTACTACGTTAAAGGTGCTATATAAATGTAAATTGTTGTTGTTGTTGTTAAATGCATCTATGCTATTTGCCTCAACCACTCCTTGTGGTAGCGCGTTCCACATTCTTACCATTCTTTAGGTAGAGACATTTCTCCTGAATTCCATATTGAATTTATTAGTGACTATCTTATATTGATGACCTCTAGTTTGGGACTCCCCAACAAGGGGAAACATTTTCTTTACGGCTACCCATCAAACCCTTTCATTATCTTAAAGATGTCTATCAGCTCACCCCTCAGTCTTCTCTTTTCCAGAGAAAAGACCCCCAGCCTGTTTAGTCTTTCCTAATAAGTACATCCTCTTAGTTCTGGAATCATCTTTGTGAATCTTTTCTGCACCTTCCCCAAAGCCCCTATATCATTTTACAATATAGAGGCCAGAACTGTAGAACTGTGCACAGTATTCCAAGTGTAGTCTAACCAAGGTTCTATACAAGTTTAACATAACTTCTCTGCTTTTCAATTCTATCCCTCGAGAAATCAACCCCAGTGCTTGGTTTGGCTTTTTTATGGCCTTATTAACCTGTGTCGCTATTTTTAGTGATTTGTGTATTTGTACCCCAAGATCCCTTTGCTCCTTTAGACTTTTATTGTCCAAGCAATATGTGGCCTCCTTATTCTTCCTACCAAAATGCACCACCTCGCCCTTAGCTATATTGAAATTCATATGCCAATCACACGCCCATTCTGCAAGTTAATTAATGTCTTCTTGCATTTTGATGCATTCTTCTTTTGTATTAACTGCACCCCCAAATTTCATGTCGTCCGTAAATTTTGAAATTGTACTTCTGATTCCCGAGTCCAAATCGTTTACGTAAATTGTGAACAACAGTGGTCTCAGCACCGATCCCTGTGAAACATCACTTCCCACCTTTTGCCAGTCTCAGGAGCTACCATTAACCCCTACTCCGTTTTCTGTTTTGTAGCCCGCTTGCTATCCATTCTGCTACCCTGTCCCCTGATTCCAAATGTCTGAACTTAGTCATGAGTTTACATTGTGGTTCCTTATCAAAGGCCTTTTGAAAATAAAAATATATTCCATCTACTGCATTACCCATGTCCACTGTTACTTTTTCAAAGAATTCAATAAGGTTGATCAAGCATGACTTTCCCTTTTGAAATCCGTGCTGACTATTGTTAACCACGGGTGGCTCTGCTAAACAAGAGTGGAGAAATAAGAGTGGCAGGGCTATATTGATAGGGGATTCAATTGTAAGGGGAACAGATAGGCGTTTCTGCGGCCGCAAACGTGACTCCAGGATGGTATGTTGCCTCCCTGGTGCTCGGGTCAAGGATGTCACGGAGCGGCTGCAGGGCATTCTGGAGGGGGAGGGTGAACAGCCAGTAGTCGTGGTCCATATCGGTACCGACGACATAGGTAAAAAAAGGAATGAGGTCCTGCAAGGTGAATTTAAGGAGTTAGAAGATAAATTAAAAAGCAGGACCTCAAAGGTAGTGATCTCAGGATTACTACCAGTGCCACATGCTAGTGAATATAGGAACAGGAGAATAGACCAGATGAATGCGTGGCTGCACGGATGGTGTAGGAGGGAGGGATTTAGATTCCTGGGACATTGGGACCGGTTCTGGGGAAGGTGGGACCTGTACAAGCGGGACGGGTTACACCCGAGCAGGAGCGGGACCAATGTCCCCGCGGGAGTGTTTGCTAGTGCTGTTGGGGAAGGTTTAAACTAGAATGGCAGGGGGATAGGAACCTGAGCAGGGAGACAGAGGAGGCGGAAACAAGGGTAGAAACAAAAGACAGAAAGGGAAGAAGCAATAGTGGAAGGCAGAGAAAACAAGGGCGAGAAACAAATAGGGCCATAGTGCAAAATGCTACTAAGATGACTAGCAATCTTAAAAAGACAAGTCTAAAGGCATTGTGTCTTAGCACGTAGCATTTGCAATAAGGTAGATGAATTAACAGCGCAGATAGATATTAACGGGTATGATATAGTTGCGATAACGGAGACATGGCTGCGGAGGATGGGAACTGAACATCCAGGGGTATTTAATATTTAGGATGCACAGGCAAAAAGGGAAAGGAGGTGGGGTAGCGTTGCTAGTAAAGGAGGAAATCAATGCAATAGTGAGGAAGGATATTGGTTCGGAAAATCACTATGTGAGATCTGTATGGGTAGAGCTAAGAAACACCAAGGGGCAGAAAACGTTGGTGGGGGTTGTCTATAGGCCCCCAAACAGTAGCAGAGATGTAGGGGAGGGCATTAAACGGGAAATTAGAGACGCATGCAAGAAGGGTACAACTATAATCATGGGAGACTTTAATTTACATATAGGTTGGTCAAACCAAATTAGCAATAATACTGTGGGGGAGGAATTCCTGGAGAGTGTACGTGATGGTTTTCTAGACCAATACGTTGAGGAACCAACTAGCAAACAGGCGATCCAAGACTGGATATTGTGCAATGAGAAAGGATTAACAATCTTGTTGTGCGGGGTCCCTTAGGGAAGAGCGACCATAACATGAAAGAATTCCTCATTAAGATGGAGAATGAAGTAGTCGAATCTGAAACTAGGATCCTGAATCTAAATAAAGGAAATTACGAAAGTATGAGGTGTGAGTTGGCTAGGATAGATTGGGGAACTTTACTAAAAGGGATGATGGCGGCTAGGCAATGGCTAATATTTAAAGAACATGTGCAGGAATTACAACAATTATTCATTCCTCTCTGGCGCAAAAATAAAACAGGAAAGGTGGCTCAACCGTGGCTTACAAAAGAAATTAGGGATTGTATTCGATCCAAAGAGGAGACATATAAAATTGCCAGAAAAAGCGGCAAGCCTGAGGATTGGGAGCAGTTTAGAATTCAGCACAGGAGAACATAGAGATTGATTAAGAGGGGAAAAATAGATTATGAGAGTAAACTAGCAGGGAACATAAAAACTGACTGTAAAAGCTTCTATAAATATGTCAAGAGAAAAAGATTAGTGAAGACAAATGTAGGTCCCTTACAGTCAGAAATGGGGAACAAAGGAATGGCAGAACAATTAAACACATACTTTGGTTCTGTCTTCACAAAGGAGGACACAAATAAGCTCCTGGAAATGTTAGGGAACCAAGGGTCTAGTGAGAGGGAGGAACTGAAGGAAATCAGTATTAGTAAAAAAAGTGCTCGGGGAGTTAATGGGGCTAAAGGCTGACAAATCCCCAGGGTCTGATAATCTACATCCCAGAGTACTAAAGGAAGTGGCCCTGGAAATAGTGGATGCATTGGTGGCTTTTTAAAAAAGGAGGGAGAGAAAAAACACGGAATTACAGACCAGTTAGCCTAACATCAGTAGTAGGGAAAATGCTAGTCTATTATAAAGGATGTGATAACAGAACACTTGGAAGGCATTAACGGGATTGGACAAAGTCAGCATGGGTTTATGAAAGGGAAATCATGCTTAACAAATCTACTGGAGTTTTTTGAGGAGGTAACTAGTAGAATAGATAGGGGAGAACCAGTGGATGTGGTGTATTTGGATTTTCAGAAGGCTTTTGATAAGGTCCCACACAAGAGGTTAGTGTGCAAAATTAAAGCACATGGGGATTGGGGGGAATATACTGGCATGGATTGAGAATTGGTTGACAGACAAGAAACAGAGAGTAGGAATAAACGGGTCTTTTTCCAGGTGGCAGGCAGTGACTAGTGCGGTACCGCAGGGATCAGTGCTTGGGCCCCAGCTATTCACAATATATCTCAATGATTTGGATGAGGGAATGGAATGTAACATTTCCAAGTTTGCAGACGACACAAAGCTGGGGTGGAATGTGAGCTGTGAGGAGGATGCAAAGAGGCTCCAATGTGATTTAGACAAGTTGGGTGAGTGGGCAAGAACATGGCAGATGCAGTATAATGTGGATAAATGTGAGGTTATCCACTTTGGTTGTAAAAACAGAAAGACAGATTATTATCTGAATGGTAACAGATTGGGAAAAGGAGAGGTGCAACGAGACCTGGGTGTCCTTGTACACCAGCATTCAGGTGCAGCAAGCAGTTCGGAAGGCGAATGATATGTTGGCCTTCATTGCAAGAGGATTTGAGTACAGGAACAGGGATGTCTTACTGCAGTTGTACAGGGCCTTGATGAGGCCACATCTGGAGTATTGTGTGCAGTTTTGGTCTCCTTATCGGAGGATGTCCTTGCCATGGAGGGAGTGCAACAAAGGTTTACCAGACTGATTCCTGGGATGGCAGGACTGACGTATGAGGAGAGATTGGGTCGACTAGGCCTATATTCACTAGAGTTTAGAAGAATGAGAGGTGATCTCATCAAAACATATAAAATTCTAACAGGACTAGACAGACTAGGTGCAGGGAGGATGTTCCCGATGGCTGGGGAGTCCAGAACCAGGGGTCACAGTCTCAGGATACGGGGTATGCCATTTAGAACCGAGATGAGGAGAAATTTCTTCACTCAGAGGGTGGTGAACCTGTGGAATTCTCGACCCCAGAAGGCAGTGGAGGCCAAGTCATTAGATGTAGTCAAGAAGGAGATAGATATATTTCTTAATGCTAAAGGGATCAAGGGATATGGGGAAAAAGCGGGAACAGGGTACTGAGTTAGACGATCAGCCATGATAATTTTGAATGGCGGAGCAGGGCCGAATGGCCTACTCTTGCTCCTATTTTCTATGTTTCTATGCTTATTATATTTTTGTTTTCTAGATGTTTTTCTATTACATCTTTGTGTAAAGATTCCATTATCTTTCCTACCACCGACATTCAGCTTATGTCTATAGTTCCCTGGTTCTATCTCCCTTTTTAAATATAGGAATAACATTAACTGTCTGCCAGTCCTCTGGTACTATTCCCTTTTCTAATTAATCTTATATAAAATAGTACCTCTGCTATCTCAGCTCTTCTTTTAATATGCGCGGATGCAATCCATCCGGGCCAGGAGTTTTATCCTTTCTAAGTTTGATTAGTTTTTCAATTATCTCCTTCCTTCCTGTCCTATATGTCATTATACCTTTTTTGATCTCATCTTCTGATATCATACCCACCTTATTAAGTCTCCTTGGTAAATAGAGGCAAAGTAGCTATTCAATATTTCTGCCATTTCGCTATCATTGCCTGACAGTTCATCTTGTGCATCCCTTTGTGGCCCTATCCCTATCTTTCTTTTGTTATTTATGCTTCTGTGGAATACTTTACCATTTCTTTTTATATTGCTTGATAATTTAATTTCGTAGTTCCTCTTTGCTTTCCTAATTTTTTTTTACTTCTTTCCTATCCTCTTCGTATTCCCTTTTGTCATCCTCTCCTTTGTTGTCTATGTACTTAAGGGTATGCCTTTTTCTTTAGTTTCAATTTTACCCTTATCTCTTTATTCATCCATGGTATTTCATTATTGGCTGGTTTGTCCTTGTTTTTTTTTTGAAAAGAGGAATATATTTCTCCTGAACTTTATTGATCACCATTTTAAATATTTCCCTCTGCTGTTCTATCTCTGTCAATTTTTTTTCCAGTTTACCTTCCCTAGTTCCATTCTCACTCCCTCAAAATTAGCTTTTTTCCAATTGATTACTTTGGTCTTAGTCTTACTTATGTCTTTCTCAATCATTATTTTAAACCGTACTATGTTATTATCACTAGTGCCTAGATGTTGCCCCACAATTACTTCTTTTATCTGCTCCGGTTCATTTCCCATTACTAGATCCAGCAGTGACTCCTCTCTTGTTGGGCTTCTCACATACTGGGTAAGAAAGGAGTCATGTACACACTGTAAAAACTCCTTTCCCAACCTCTTCTTGCCAGTTTATTTGGGGGTAGCTGAAATCTCTCATGATTATTCAATGTTTTTTTTATTTATTTCATAGATTTGCCTACATATTTCTTCCTTCACTTCCCTTCCACTATTAGGTGGTCTGTAAAATGTGGCTATTAATGTGATTGTTCCCTTCTTATCCTGTCTCAATCCATATGGAATCTGTTTCTATCTTAATATTACTTATGTCCCTTTTTTCTATTGCCATTATGTTCTCTCTAATCAGTACAGCTACCTCATCCCTCCCCCTTTTCCTCCTCTATCCTTTCTAAATACGTTATATCCTGCAATATTTAACTGCCAATCCTACATAAGAACCTAAGAAATAGGAGCAGGAATAGGCCATATGGCTCCTCGAGCCTGCTCCGTCATTCAATAAGATCATGGCTGATCTTCGAACTCAACTCCACTTTCCTGCCTGATCCCCATATCCGTTGATTCCCCTAGAGTCCAAAAATCTATCTATCTCAGCCTTGAATATATTCAATGACTCAGCATCCACAGCCCTCTGGGGTAGAAAATTACAAAGATTCACAACCCTCTGAGCAAAGAAATTCCTCCTCATCTCAGTCTTAGATGGCCTACCCCTTATCCTGCGACTATGTCCCCTAGTTCTAGACTCGCCAGCCATGGGAAACAGCCTCTCAGCATCTAACCTGTCAAGCCCCCTAAGAATCTTATGTTTTAATGAGATCACCTCTCATTCTTCTAAATTTCAGAGAGTGTAGGCCCATTTACTCAACCTCTCCTCATAGGACAACCCTCTCATCCCAGGAATTAATCTAGTGAACCTTCGTTGCACCACCTCTAAGGCAAGTATATCTTTCCTCAGATAAGGAGACCAAAACTGTACACAGTACTCCAGGTGAAGTCTCACCAACGCCCTGTACAATTGTAGTAAGACTTCTTTACTCTTGTACTCCAACCCTCTTGCAATAAAGGCCAACATGCCATTTGCTTTCTTAATTGCTTGCTGTACCTGCATGCTAACTTTTTTGTGTTTCTTGTACAAGGACACCCAAGTCTCTCTGAACACCAACATTTAATAGTTTCTCACCATATAAAAAATATTCTGTTTTTCTATTCTTCCTACCAAAATGAATAACCTCACATTTCTCCACATTATACTCCATCTGCCACCTTCTTGCCTACACACTTAACCTGTCTATATCCCTATGCAGACTCTTTGTGTCCTCCTCACACTCCTGTTCTTTATGTAGCCATGTTTCAGTTATCCCTACTACATGTAGCTCCTCACTTCAAATTATTGCCTCCAGTTCCCCTGCTTTGTTTTAGATGCTGTGCACATTGCTGCACAGGCAATTTAATTTGTTTTTAATAATTGTTCCCTCACTTCATTTTGTACGTGTGTTCTATAACTGTATTTGTTCCCTGACCGTTTATGTTACCCTTGTTCCTTACCTTGGTCGGACCTTTACTACTCGTATCTCCTATTTCTTTTATCTTCAGACTTATGTTATTTTCAACAGATCCCTCCTTCCATCTTACCAGTTCAAAGTCCTATCGACAGTTCTATTTATCCTTTCCGCTAGGACTCTGGTCCCATTCCAGTTCAGGTGGCGCCCGCTCCAGCGATACAGCTTCATTCTGTCCCAGTTCTGGTGCCAGTGTCCCATGAAATCCTGCCTATCCCTATGCCAACTAGCACGTGGCTCGGGTAGTAATCTTAAGATTACCACCCGTGAGGTTCAGTTTTTTAAAAAATTTAGTTCCTAACTTCTGATATTGCCTTAGCAGGACCTCTTCCCTATGTTAGTGGTCCCAACATGGACCATGACAACTGGATCTTCCCCCTCCCTTTCCAAGTTCTTCTCCAGTTGCTCTGAAACATCCTTTACCTTTGTACCAGGCAGGCAATGCATCCTTCTGGACTCAGTCGCGACTGAAGAGGGCGATATCTATCCCCTAATTATCAAATCCACTATGACTATAACCTTTCTATTCTGCTCTTCCCCACCCAACTTCCTCACCCAACTCCCCCACCCCCACACTCAGACTGCCTCCAGCTCCAAGGCGTCAGGGTTAGCATTCTGACTGTCCACACAGCAGCCTGCGTCCTTATCCTCACAGATAACAAGTACGTTGTACCTGTTGGATAGGCCCTGTGTCGGCGGGGCCACCTCCTCTATTGTCCCCTGGTTCCCCTTACCCTGCTGACTAACACTCACAATCCCCCCCTTCCTGTACCTGTGCTTTCCTGAGGTGTGACTACTCTGGAGAAAATTATCCAAAAATTCCTCTCCCTCCCTTATGTGTCATAGTGTCTCTAACTCACACTTCAGTTCAAGATCTCTGAGCTGGAGTGTATCAAGGTAGAGACATTTCCTGCAAATGTGGCACCCGGGACAGTCTCGCTGTCCATAAACTCCCACATATCACAGTCCTGACACATAGCCTGCACTGCCATTTCTAGTTTTTATTTATTAGTAATAACTTAATTCTAGATATAATACAATTACTTCAGATCTGGATTATATTTAGTAGATGGATTTAGCTTGATTACAGATTAATTTGTCACTAATTAGCCTTGTTTTTTGTTTATTAACTTCTTATTTTATTATCTCGGATAAACCCAGCAATTACAAGCAAGTCAGCCTAATGTCGGTGGTGGGGAAACTTTGAGACAATAATCCCGGACAAAATTAATTGGCACTCGGAAAAGTATAGGTTAATAAATGAAAGTCAGCATGAATTTGTTCAAAGAAAATCATGTTTCGCTTACTTGATTGAGTTCTTTAATGAAGTAACAGAGAGGGCTGATGAGGGTCATGCGGTTGATGTGTTTATGGACTTTCAAAAGGCATTTGATAAAGTACATAACAGACTTGTTAGCAAAATTAAAGCCTGTGGGATTAAAGTGTCTGTGGCAACGTGGATACAAAATTAAGGGACAGACAGCAGAGAGTAGTGGTGAATGGTTGTTTTTCTAGACTGGAGGGAAGTATACGGTGGTGTTCCCCAGGGGTTGATATTAGGACCACTGCTCTTTATGATATATATATTAATGACCTGGACTTGGGATAGAGGGTATAATTTCAAAGTTTGCAGATGACACCAAACTCGGAAAGGTAGTAAACAACTTGGAGGATAGTAACAGATTTCAGGAGGACATAAGACAGACGATGAAATAGACAGTCACATGGCAAATGAAATTTGATACAGAGAAGTGTGAAGTGGTATATTTTGGTAGGAAGAAGAAGGAGAGGCAATATAAGCTACATGGTACAATTTTAAAGGGAGTGCAGGGACAGAGACACCTGGGGGTGTATGTACACAAATCTTTGACGGTGGTGGGACACATTGAGAAGGCTGTTAAAAAAGCATATGGCATCCTTGGCGTTATTAATAGAGGCATAGAGTACAAAATCAAGGAAGTTATGCTAAACTTTTATAAAACACTGGTCAGGCCTCAGCTGGAGTATTGTGTTCAATTCTGTGCACCATACTTTAGGAAGGATGTCAAGGCCTTAGAGAGGGTGCAGAAGGGATTTATTAGAATGATACCAGGGATGAGGGACTTCAGTTATGTGGAGAGACTGGAGAAGCCAGGGTTGTTCTCCTTAGAACAGAGAAGGTTAAGGGGAGATTTGATAGAGGTGTTCAAAATCATGAATGTTTTTGATAGAAACGTTTTTTCCTTGTTTACTCTAATAGCAGAAGGGTTGGTAACCAGGGGACACAGATTTAAGGTGATTGGCGAAAGAACCAGAGGCGACATGAGGAAGCATTTTTTTTAACGTAGTGAGTTGTTATGATCTGGAATGCACCGCCTGAAAGGGTGGTGAAAACAGATTCAATAGTAACTTTCAAAAGGGAATTAGATAAATACTTGAAGGGAAAAAATTTACAGAGCTATGGGGAAAGAGCAGGGGAGTTGGGCTAATTGGAAAGCTCTTTCAAAGAGCCGGCACAGGCACAATGAGCCAAATGGCCTCCTTCTGTGCTGTACCATACTATCTCCTCAATTCCTGTTTATTATTTATGTATACCAGATTTTAATTTAATGAAATTCAGATCCCTTTAATGTTAGTATCCTCTATTTAGTTCAATATAATTTTATCCCCTTTGATCTGATTGATTAATTAAACACTTAGCTCAATTATATAATAAATTAAACACTTAGCTGTAATTCCTCTGCTCTGACATCACTTTTTCAGGTTCAGATTTTTTTCCCAGGTTTGTCCCTGCGTTTGTTTTACAGTGCTCTGCTCAGCCGCTTCTCCCACGCTTTGTGTTTCTTCTCCTTTTGAATCCATGCTGACTGCAATTAACTAGGGTATGTTGCACATAGGATACTCAGGCTTACTCTTGATACTCCATTCCATTATTTTACATAGAATGGAAGTAAAACTAATGGATCCGTAGTTGCTTGTGTCTGTTTTGTCACCCTGTTTGAATATGGCCACCACATTTGCCTGTGTCCAATCTGCTGGTACCTCCCCAACATCCACTGACTCCCCCATAATGATGGTCTCTGCCCAACAAATCTCCTCCCTAGTCTCTCTCACTCATCTGAGATAAATACTATCTATCCCTAGGGATTTACATGTTTTGAGCCCATGGAAACTATGTAGAATTTCCATCTCATATATGATGATTTCATTGATTATACTTGGGATAACTTTGGAGAGAGAATATTGCTTAAGATTTCCCTGAATACAGGAGAGACCTTACAAAAATAATCCAGGTCAATGATGTGAATACTGAAAGACATTATACCAGGAAATTGTTCATGGTTATACTTCTAATAACAAACTTCAAAACCTCACGTCAGCTGTTTAAAAGCCTCAGTCTAGTTCCGTAATATTGCATTATCGGGTTTCTTCCGTTAGAGACTCTAAGAACTATGAATGATGGTGTCCCACTAGTGACAGAAAGCAACTACAACTGCAGCTGCACATTTCAACATAACAGATTTTACAACTTTGGCACGTTCTTATCCACTGAAAGCAAGCTAAATGTGCTTCTTTGTTCAGTGCTGGCATCGACTGCATGGCATACTTGACTGGCTTGTCAATCAGAATAATAAAAGGTAGAAAAACTTAATAACATCTCTTTAAAAGAAAACATTTAATTAGAGTTTTTCCAGGACGTAATATAAAAGCCTCTAACAGACTGCCTCCCCGTCCCTACAGATTTCTTCAGACATATTGCTCTCTATGTCCCTCTGCATCTGTACATGGCTTGACCATTAGTAGAAAATGCCAGAACCAGCACGGTATTTTTTTCTTCTTTCTCTCCAGTGAGAAAAGCAAGAGAATCCTATTTGGAGGCAGTGTTATCCCAATATAGAGCAAAAATGAAAGTGCTATATTGGAACCACAGGACCATTCTTATTTTTGTCCCTCTGTAGGAAAGACAGCAACTTCCCACAATACCATGGCCCTGCAGGCACAAACCTGAATCCCACCACTCTATGGTGCAGTGTTAGAACAATGTGAAAAATATTAGTTATTTACACTAGTTTAGGAGAATTACTGGCACATTTTTTTTTTAAAGTGTAATCTAATCAGGTTTAAAAAAGTTTTCACCAGTATCCTAAAATATTTAACAGCTTCTTCAGAAAAAGAAAATATATCTTAAATGAAAATAAAAAAATGCTGAAAAACAAGTTACTCAGCGACCGCGCAAAGAAAAGACAGGTTACGACAATTCAGGTGTGTAATCTTCATCCGAACCTTCATACAATGTTAAACTACGTAGCCAAAGCACAAGAATACAAGTCAGCAGACGTTGTGACCAAACTGTATGTGGCTTTGGTCAGACTGCTCCTCGTGTGCTGCGTCCAGTTCTGGTCACAGACAGAAAGGAGACATTCAAGCTGAAAGTAGTGCACAGAAGAGCTCCAAGGCTGAGCCCTAATGTTAAAGGTCTGAGTTATGAGGAAAGACCGGACTACCTTCGGCATTTCAGTCTGATAAGGAGGCATCTGAGAGGTGATCTTATAGAGTTTTATAAGATAGTTAAGGAAATGGAAAAGGTAAACCAAGAAAATTGCTTTGTTAATTTGTGAGGGGGATACTGAGATATAGATACAAACTAGTAAAAAGGAAAGAACTCATATTTATATAGCACCTTTCACAACCTCAGGATGTCCCAAAGCAATTTAAAGCCAATGAAGTATTTTTGAAGTGTAGTCACTGTTATAATGTAGGGAAATATGGCAGCCAATTTGCACACAGCAAGGCCCCAGAAACAGCAATAAATAACCAATTAAACTGTTTTAGTGAAGTTCATTGAGGTATAAATATTGCCAGGACACCAGAAGAACTTCCCTGCTCTTCTTCGAATAGTGCCATGGGATCTTTTACGTCTATCTAGAGAGCAGACAGGGCCTCAGTTTAACATCTCATCTGACAACTAGTAAGATAACTTTGGGACTCGTCAGAAAATTCTGCTTTACATGATCAACGTGTGTAATAGATATCCAGCAAGAGCCGAAAGCAAAAACACTGGAATCTTTTAAGAAATAAATGGATGCTGAAATGGGGCGACTTTAGGATCTTTGTGGGTGGATGTAGTAAGATGGGCTGAATGGCCTTCCTTATTCTTAACTATCTTGTGATAATAACCTGTCTTTCCTCTTTACAGATACTGATTGATGCTCTGTGTATTTCAGTAATTTTGTTTTTATTTCAGATTTCCATCATTTGCAGTTATTCCTATTTATTTTACTATATTATAAACTAAAACTATAAAAAGTTCAGAGACAGCAACTCTCCCCTTTTAACATCTTGCTTTCATTAATTTCAATAAATGCATAACTATTTTAGAGGAAGTCAGGTGTGGAGCATTCAAATTTTAAAATATTGTTCAAGTCACTGAATAAAGTAATTCCAACATGTAAATATGCAAAATAAGTTATAAAGGCTCAGAAACAGTCACAAACTAGATTGTTCAACTAAAACAAGAGCTGAACACAACTAATAATGATCAAAATGAAACTAATGTGCTCCTTTACAGTCGCAGTTTGTCAATTTGTAACCTATCTTTATCTTGCTTACAGTCTTTTACATTGTATTTTCTTCATTTACTTTGAGTAGGCAATAAGCAGTTTAAGTGTCTTGTTACACTATAGGTGGTAAACTACATCTATAGTGTGACAATGATGTAGTTTGATGTCCTGGGTTACCTGTTGAATGTCAACACAGAGGACTGTTGCTATGCTTGTACCAACCAGCAAACATCTAACATCTGCTCCAACCATTTGAAAAGGCAATACCAATTCCAAATTACTTGGTGAGTTTATCCAGAGAATAGCTGAACAATGCAGGGTAGAAATATCCCAGTTTCAATCCATGGACAGTGCTGAGTTAGCTAACTCAGTCAGTGCAATGGTAGGAGTTTCTTAATGCCCAGGCTTCCCACCCTTGATTGCTGTCCAGTGAACAATACTGAAGTGTGCATATAAGAGCATGGAGTGAGAACAGGATTGGGCTCAGTCGCGATGCCTCTGTAGTTGAATAGTTGACACTCACTGTTGATCATGGCAGCCAACTTGCCTCATTCAAGAAGTCAGTGTAGCACAGGTATGGTAGACTAGTGGTTGTAATACTGGACAGGAAAAGACCAGCTGATCCATCAAGCTTGTCCCAAACAGTCCAGGTGCATCTGGATAGGGATGGAAGTTTCCCTGAAGAACATTAATGAACTGGTTGGGTTTTTCTGAGGCTAGCCCACAAATTACTAGAATTATTGATGTGAATTTCACAATCTGTCAGAGTGGGCTTTGAATTCACAATATAAATTGCTGGTCCAGTACCAAGACCAATTCATTAACTGTGTTCTCTTCTTTATGGTGAGAATTCCAAAACAAAAGATTTAACTATGCAGTTGTGCTCACTATTTCACAACATCAAAACCAATCCCCTGCCCATACTTGCACCCAATTGTCTCAAATTCAAAAAACGGCAAAAAAATCACAACTGAATGAGTCAGGAACCTACCGATGAACAAATAGCACCTTTAAAAAAAACATTCTTAAGACAAACTTTCAGGAGCAACAGCAATCAGCCTCTAATTGATCTCAAGATGTGCCTATTTACATTACATTACTATTTATATTACTTCCCCAAAGGAAGTAGTTGAACAAGGACAAGGTCAAATCTCTGGTGAGTTTGACTTTGGACTTTAAAAGGATAAACCACCTTAAACACAGATTCACCATAGCAGCAGTTTTTCCTCCTAGATAGAAACGGGTTATCAAGATATTAACACTCCTCTACTTTTGTAAAGCATTATGCACCACACGATATAATTCTCCCGTCATCAAAAAACAGAAAATCCTCTGATTTAGAATCAGCAACACCATAGGAGATCCAGGAGTAACATCAAGAAATTATTTCAGTACAATACTTCAGTAAAGCTGAGGATGAGCATAAGACAATTAATTTACTAAATTATTTTTCCTCCAAATAGTCACCAGGGTAAACATATCCCTTCATAATTAGCGATAATCCAAGTAGAATTAACGACTGTCATAAATATCATGGAAGTCCTAATGGGCTCAAAACAAATAAATCTCCTGGAATGGAAGCTACTTATCTCAGGGGACTAAGAATCACAAAGGCTGAGATTTTTGAGCCGATAATAGTCATTACCAAGAAGTCAATAAACATTGAGATCATCTTGCTACATTGGAAACAAGCAAAGCTAATGGTTATTCTCAAAAGTGCCAGACAAAGGCAAAGACAGACCAATTAGTTCATATAATTCTATTATTTTCCAAATATTGAGAAGGATAAACTGGAAAATTACTTGTGAAATAACAACCTAGCAGCCAACAGGCATTAAGGAGGAGAAAATACTGCCTGCCAATACAATTTTAAAGCGAGTGTAGGAACAGAGAGACCTGGGAGTGTATGTACACAAATCTTTGAAGGTGACAGGACAAGTTGATAAGGCTGTTAAAAAAGTATATGGGATCCTGGGCTTCCCAACTTGTCCTGCCACCTTCAAAGATTTGTGCATGTGCACCCCAGGTCTCTCTGTTCCTGCATTCCCATTAAAATTAGTTTATACTGCCTCTCCTCATTCTTCCTACCCAAATGCATCACTTCACACTTCTCTGCATTAAATTTCATCCGCCATGTGTCTGCACATTTCACCAGTCTGTCTATGACCTCCTGGGGCCCGATGTTAGCAGGGCTGCGGGTTCTCGGTGGGGGGGGCTGTGCGCGCACGCCGGCGCGTCAGCGGGGAACCCGGATGTGCGCGGGTTCGGGGCGGGCTCCGGTACCGCGCCGGGATTCTCCGATTTTCGGAGCCCCCCGCGGGAAACGCACCCGATAGCGGGTGCTAAAATAGAGCCCCTGAAGTCTGTTACAATCCTCCACATTGTTTACTACATTTTCGAGTTTCGTGTCATCTGCAAACTTTGAAATTAGACCCCCTATACCCAAGTCCAGGTCATTAATATATCAAAAAGAGCACTGGTCCTAATACTGACCCCTAGGGAACACCACTGCATACTTCCCTCCAGTCTGAAAAACAACCGTTAACCACTTCTCTCTGCTTTCTATACCCTAGCCAAGTTTGTATCCCCACTGCCACTGTCCCTTTAATCCCATGGGCTTTAATTTTATTACAAGCCTATTATGTGGTACTTTATCAAATGCGAGGACGAGTTCATGGAATGCATTTAAGACGGTTTCTTAGAGCAATACGTCATGGAACCAACCAGGGAACGGGCTATTTTAGATCTTGTATTATGTAATGAGGCAGGGTTAATTAGTAATCTCACAGTAAGAGATCCTCTGGGGAAGTGTGATCAAAATATGATAGAATTTCACATTGAGTTTGAGAGTGACATACTTAAGTCAGAAACTTAAATAAAGCCAATTACATAGGTATGAGGGACGAGTTGGCTAAGGTAGATTCGGAAACCAAATTAAAAGGTATGACGGTTGAAAAGCAATGGTAAACATTTAAAGAAATATTTCAATATTCTCAACAAAAATACATTCCATTGAGAAATATAAACTCCACGGGAAAAGTGATCCACCCATGGCTAACTAAAGAAGTTAAGGATAGTATTAGATTAAAAGAAGAGGCCTATAATGTTGCCAAGAAGAGTAGTAAGCCTGAGGATTGGGAGAGTTTTAAAAACCAGCAAAGGATGACCAAAATATTGATGAGAGAAAATAGAATAAACGAGCAAGAAATATAAAAACAGATTGTAAGAGCTTCCACAAGCTTCTAAGAGCTTCTGCCCTTGACATTCAACGGCATTACCATCGCCGAATCCCCCACCATCAACATCCTGGGGGTCACCATTGACCAGAAACTTAACTGGACCAGCCATATAAATACCGTGGCTACGAGAGCAGGTCAGAGGCTGGGTATTCTGCGGCGAGTGACTCACCTCCTGACTCCCCAAAGCCTTTCCATCATCTACAAGGCACAAGTCAGGAGTGTGATGGAATACTCTGCACTTGCCTGGATGAGTGCAGCTCCAACAACACTCAAGAAGCTCGACACCATCCAAGATAAAGCAGCCCGCTTGATTGGCACCCCATCCACCACCCTAAACATTCACTCCCTTCACCACCGGCGCACTGTGGCTGCAGTGTGCACCATCCACAGGATGCACTGCAGCAACTCGCCAAGGCTTCTTCGACAGCACCTCCCAAACTCGCGACCTCTACCACCAAGAAGAAGGGCAGCAGGCACATGGGAACAACACCACCTGCACGTTCCCCTCCAAGTCACACACCATCCCGACTTGGAAATATATCGCCGTTCCTTCATTGTCGCTGGGTCAAAATCCTGGAACTCCCTTCCTAACAGCACTGTGGGAGAACCTTCACCACACGGACTGCAGCGGTTCAAGAAGGCGGCTCACCACCACCTTCTCGAGGGCAATTAGGGATGGGCAATAAATGCCGGCCTTGCCAGCGACGCCCACATCCCGTGAACGAATAAAAAAAAAAGGTAAAAAGGAAGAGAGTAGCATAAGTAAACGTTGGTCTTTTAGAGGCTGAGACAGGAGAAATTATAATGGGGAAATCAGGAAATGACAGATGCATTAAACAAATATTTTGTATCTGATTTCACAGTAGAAGGCTCAAAAAACATACTAGAAATAGTGGGGAACCAAGCGTCTAATGAGAGTGAGGAACTTAAAGTAAATAATATCAGTAGAGAAAAAGTACTTGAGAAACTAATGGGACTAAAAGCTGATAAATTCCCTGGGCCTGATGGCCTACATCCGAGGGTTCTAAAAGAGGTGGCTGCAGACATTGTGGATGCATTGGTTATGATCTCCCAAAATTCCCTAGATTCTAGAACAGTCCCAGCGGATAGGAAGGTAGCAAATATGGCCCCGCTATTCAAGGAGGGAGAGAGAAAACAGGGAACTAACTACAGGCCAGTTAGCCTGACATCACTCCTCGGGAAAATGCTGGAATCCATTGTTAAGGAAGTGGTATCAGGGCACTTAGAAAATCATAATATGATTAGGCAGAGATAACATGGTTTTATGAAAGGGAAATCTTGTTTGACAAATCTATTAAGAGTTTTTTGAGGATGTAACTAGCAGGGTAGATAAAGGGGAACCAGTGGATACTGAAAATTTGGATTTTCAAAAGGCATTCAGTAAGGTGCCACATAAAAGGTTGTTACACAAGATAAGGGCTCATGAGGGGGTAACATATTAGCATGGATAGAGGATTGGTTAACAAAGAGTAGGGATAAATGGGTCATTTTCAGGCTGGCAGGCTGCAACTAGTGGGGTGCCGCAAGGATCGGTGCTTGGGCCTCAACTACTTACAATCTACATTAATGGCTTAAATGAAAGGATCGAGTGCATTGAATCCAAATTTGCTGATGATACAAAGCTAGGTAGAAAAGTAAGCTGTGAGGAGAACACAAAGAGTCTGCACAGAGTTATAGATAGGTTAAGTGAGTGGACAAGAAGGTGGCAGATGGAGTATAATGAGAGGTTATTCACTTTGGTGGGAAGAATAGAAAAACATAATATTTTTTAAATGGTGAGAAACTATTAAATGTTGGTGCGCAGAGAGACTTGGGTGTCCTTGTACAAGAAATACAAAAAGTTAGCATCCAGGTACAGCAAGCAATTAGGAAAGCAAATGGAATGTTGGCCTTTATTGCAAGGGGGTTGGAGTACAAAACTAAGGAAGTCTTACTACAATTGTACAGGGCTTTGGTGAGACCTCACCTGGAGTACTGTGTACAGTTTTGGACTCCTTATCTAAGGAAGGATTTACTTACCTTCGAGGCAGTGCAGCAAAGGTTCACTAGATTAATTCCTGGGATGCGAGGGTTGACCTATGAAGACAAGTTGTATATACTCTCTGGAGTTTAGAAGAATGAGAGGGGATCTCATTTTTTTTTTATTCGTTCATGGGATGTGGGTGTCGCTGGCAAGGTCAGCATTTATTGCCCATCCCTAATTGCCCTTGAGAAGGTGGTGGTGAGCCGCCTTTTTGAACCGCTGCAGTCCATGTGGTGAAGGTTCTCCCACAGTACTGTTAGGTAGGGAGTTCCAGGATTTTGACCCAGCGACGATGAAGGAACGGCAATATATTTCCAAGTCGGGATGGTATGAGATTTGGAGGGGAACGTGCAGGTGGTGTTGTTCCCATGTGCCTGCTGCCCTTGTCCTTCTAGGTGGTAGAGGTCGTGGGTTTGGGAGGTGCTGTTGAAGAAGCCTTGGCGAGTTGCTGCAGTGCATCCTGTGGATGGTACACACTGCAGCCAATGTGCGCCGGTGGTGGAGGCAGTGAATGTTTAGGGTGGTGGATGGGGTGCCAAGCGGGCTGCTTTGTGCTGGGGGGGCTTGACAGGGTAGGTGCTGAGAGGCTGTTTCCCAAGGCTGGAGAGTCTAGAACTAGGGAGCATAGTCGCAGGATATGGGGTCGGCCATTTAAGACTGAGATGAGGAAGAATTTTTTCACTCAGATGGTTGTGAATCTTTGGAATTCTCTACCCCAGAGGGCTGTGGATGCTGAGTCATTGAATATATTCAAGGCTGAGATAGACAGATTTCTGGACTCTAGGGGAATTAAGTTACATGGGGATGGGGCAGGAAAGCAGAGTTGAGGTCAAAGATCAGCCATGATCTGATTGAACGGTGGAGCAGGTTCGAGGGGCCATGTGGCCTACTCCTGCTCCTATTTCTTATGCCTTTTGAAAGTCCATATACACATCAACTGCACTATCCTCATCAACCTTCTCCATTACTTCATCAAAGAACTCAATCAAGATAGTCAAACACTATTTTCCTTTAACAAATCCATACTAAACTTTCATTTAGTTGCCCATACTTTTCCAAGTGACAATTTATTTTGTCCCGGATTATTGTCTCAAAGTTTCTCCTGTTGAGGTAAAATTTAAGCTGTTGGGTTAAAGGCAAAGATGACCTTAGGTGACTAGTGTGTCCGTGACTGCGGTCACTGCCCCGAGACCACGCTGAAATGCGCCTTGCGCGGACCAGACTAACCATAATTAAAAGCTTAAACATAACACATGATGATTAACAAAATTAGTGTATTGCTAAACAAAATGGACACTGCTAAACAAAATGGACTCTGAAAAGACATTAAAAATGCTGACTTAACACAACGAACTGATACAGGACAGACAAAGACCAGACTGTCTTAAGTTGATAACAGTTGTTTTAATGTGATTGGAGGTCAATTGTTGCTGTCGGGGCCTAATTGGCTAACGTGTTACTAACCAAAGGCTAATAATGTAATAGCTGCTGAATGTCTGTACTTGTAAAGTATAAAAGAAGCGTGACGACCATTTTAAAGTTGAGAAGGTGACTGCGTACACTGCGGAGTGTCAAGCGCTTCTCCCAAAGCTTTGTCCAATAAACTGCATGTTGAATCTTTAAGTCTGACTCCGAGCGGTGATTTTCCCACAACAAATTGGCGTAGTCGGCAGGATCTCACTGCTGGTGAGTTGATCGGTTGGCCTCGATCGGCGAGCTGGAGTAGAGATTATTGAACTGTGGAAGTCAGACTGAACCAACAATGCAGTTAAAAACAGGGGAAAGTTAGGGGAAGCTATGGGACAGAAACAGGAACTGATTGCTTGTGCTGATCGACTAAGGACAAGGAAGTGCCTGTCTCAAACGCGCAGCCTTAGACCGGTTGTTAAGAGGGGAGATCCCCCACGCGAAGGTCAGGACCATGAAGTGGGCGTAGAGGCACAAGGGCACTTAGGATCGTGAAGCACAAGTAGTCAGGACCATCCGGCATCAAACTCTGTAGTGGCGAACAAACGCAGAGATAATTAGAGCATAAGAATTCACGATGTGTACTGTCTGAAGTTTTAATGTCCGAAGTTTTAAGCGGTGCGGTAAGAATGCGTTAAGGAGCTGATCACCCCGACCAAGAGCCGGACTCCGGTGGAGGAAACACGTTACCAAAACGGTAATCGTGGCCGTGAGTATAAGTAGAGTATAAGTTGATGCGGTGGGGAAAACACGTTGCTGAGTCGGTAGTCGTGGCCAGGAGTAAGTTAAGTTAAGTTGAGTTATCCGGTGAGTGGCCGGGAGTTAAGTTGAGTTATCCGGTGAGTGGCCGGGAGTTAAGTTGAGTTATCCGGTGAGTGGCCAGGAGTTAAGTTGAGTTATCCGGTGAGTGGCCGGGAGTTAAGTTGAGTTATCCGGTGAGTGGCCGGGAGTTAAGTTGAGTTATCCGGTGAGTGGCCGGGAGTTAAGTTGAGTTATCCGGTGAGTGGCCGGGAGTTAAGTTGAGTTATCCGGTGAGTGGCCGGGAGTTAAGTTGAGTTATCCGGTGAGTGGCCGGGAGTTAAGTTGAGTTATCCGGTGAGTGGCCGGGAGTTAAGTTGAGTTATCCGGTGAGTGGCCGGGAGTTAAGTTGAGTTATCCGGTGAGTGGCCGGGAGTTAAGTTGAGTTATCCGGTGAGTGGCCGGGAGCAAGTAAAGATGACAAGTGGGGAAACTAAGTGGGGACCTGCGGGTTCCCTTATTGATAAATATATGACAGACAGACACTCGTTGATTAAGCAGATGCAAAAGGATGGCTGGGATGTTCAGAATCATAGAATCATAGAAGTTTACAACATGGAAACAAGGCCTTCGGCCCAACATGTCCATGTCGCCCAGTTTATACCACTAAGCTAGTCCCAATTGCCTGCACTTGGCCCATATCCCTCTATACCCATCTTACCCATGTAACTGTCCAAATGCTTTTTAAAAGACAAAATTGTACCCGCCTCTACTACTGCCTCTGGCAGCTCGTTCCAGACACTCACCACCCTTTGAGTGAAAAAATTGCCCCTCTGGACCCTTTTGTATCTCTCCCCTCTCACCTTAAATCTATGCCCCCTCGTTATAGACTCCCCTACCTTTGGGAAAAGATTTTGACTATCTACCTTATCTATGCCCCTCATTATTTTATAGACTTCTATAAGATCACCCCTTAACCTCCTACTCTCCAGGGAAAAAAGTCTCAGTCTATCCAACCTCTCCCTATAAGTCAAACCATCAAGTCCCGGCAGCATCCTAGTAAATCTTTTCTGCACTCTTTCTAGTTTAATAATAACCTTTCTATAATAGGGTGACCAGAACTGTACACAGTATTCCAAGTGTGGCCTTACTAATGTCTTGTACAGCTTCAACAAGATATCCCAACTCCTGTATTCAATGTTCTGACCAATGAAACCAAGCATGCTGAATGCCTTCTTCACCAACCTATCCACCTGTGACTCCACTTTCAAGGAGCTATGAACCTGTACTCCCAGATCTCTTTGTTCTGTAACTCTCCCCAACGCCCTACCATTAACGGAGTAGGTCCTGGTCCGATTCGATCTACCAAAATGCATCACCTCACATTTATCTAAATTAAACTCCATCTGCCATTCATCGGCCCACTGGCCCAATTTATCAAGATCCCGTTGCAATCCTAGATAACCTTCTTCACTGTCCACAATGCCACCAATCTTGGTGTCATCTGCAAACTTACTAACCATGCCTCCTAAATTCTCATCCAAATCATTAATATAAATAACAAATAGCAGCGGACCCAGCACCAATCCCTGAGGCACACCGCTGGTCACAGGCCTCCAGTTTGAAAAACAACCCTCTACAACCACCCTCTGTCTTCTGTCGTCAATCCAATTTTGTATCCAATTGGCTACCTCACCTTGGATCCCGTGAGATTTAACCTTATGTACCAACCTACCATGCGGTAGGTTTTCTCGTACAAAAGTTAGTTTAGAGCATCACAAAACACCAGAATATCAAACACTGCTCCCAAGAGGCCAGGTAGATGGCATCATTAATGTCCCTGTAGCTAGTACAGGTGGTCCATATGGCCATCCAGGTGGAACTCTCTATCTTCCAATTTCCCCCAATGCCTGCTAGAAAATGTTGCAGCTTCCACCCCTGAATGCCTTATTGGATTTATTAGTGAGTATCTTGTATTTATGGCCCCTGCTTTTCGACTCTCCCACAGGTGGAAATATCTCTACATCTACTGCAGGAACAGAGACACCTGGGGGTTGACATACATTAATCTTTGAAGGTGGCAGGACAAGTTGAGAAGACTATTAAAAAGGCATATGGGGTCCCGGGCTTTATTATTATGGACATAAGAGTACAAAAACAAGGAAGTTTTGCTAAACTTTTATAGAACACTGGTTAGGCCTCAGCTGGAACAGTGTGTTTAATTCTGGGCATCACACTCTAGGAAATATGTCAAGGCCTTAGAGAGGGTGCAGAAGAGATTTACTAGAATGGTGCTAGGGATGAAGGACTTCAGTTATTTGGAGAGATTGGAGAAGCTGGGAATTTTCTCCTTAGAGTAGAGAAGATTAAAGCAAGATTCAAGAGGGGTTCAAAATCATGAACGGTTTTGATAGAGTAAATAAGGAGAAACTGTTTCCACTGGCAGGAGGGTCACTAACCAGGGGACACGGATTTAAGCTAATTGGCAAAAGAAACAGAGGGGAGATGAGAATTTTTTTAAGCAACGAGTTATGATCTGGAATGCACTGCCTGAAAAGGTGGTGGAAGCAGATTCAATAGTAACTTCCAAAAGGTAATTGGATCTATACTTGAAATGGAAAAATTTGCAGGGGTATAGGGAAAGAGCTGGGGATAGCTCTCTCCAAGAGCAGTCAAAGGTACGATGGACCGAATGGCCTCCTTCTGTGCTGTATGCTTCTAGTTACGTCAGCCACTGGTGTATTCTTCCAGACACAAACCTTAAGACTATTGACACATTTAAAGGAATATTTGCATTTCTTGGATTTCCACTTTCCCTTTCCCCAGCTCTTCCGTCCAGGGACGTTTGGTGTGTTTGTAGGGGTGTCTGGCCTCTCTGTATATGTACCACTCTCTATACTGGCAGCATCATCGTTTCTCAGACCTTAGAACAACAGAGAAAGTGGGTGGATGGGGAAAAGAAAGACAGAACAAAAAAGGCAGGGGTATTACTAGTCCACCAATTAGCTGGACTAATAGGACAAGTAGGCGCTTCCACTAGAAAGTGGAGCGAAGACAAGGATAAAATTAGGGCATTAGAATCTAGGGTAAGGGAATTAGAAAAAAGGAATCAATTATTAGAAGGGACTCAATGGGAAGGGGAAAATGTCCCTTTGCCCCCTTACGAGGAAGCGACAGCCCCTCCAGAAGAAGAGATAACGCCAGAACATAACTTGGCGCCAACAACACGAGGGGGAACGAACGCGCGGCCAACAGCACATTACAAACCAGTCACCCCGGGCGAGAGGCAACAGATAATGGCCTCCCTGGGTAAACTACAACCCAGAAGCACGAATACAAAATTTTGGGCAGAACTAGATACGGCCTGGGTAGGACACCAACTGCACTTAAGGGATATACACCAATTTAGTCAGGGCCGCATGTCCAGCGGACAAATGGAGGCAGGTGGCCGGAGGGACCGCCGCCCTCGCCGCAGTAGACTATAATGGGGGGCACTGGACGCATGCGGTAGCTCTAACGGCAGAATTGGACGCCCAACAGGCACCCTTCGTCTTGTTTAAAACAGAAGTACAGAGGGTTTTGGGGAATGCTCCTACCAATTGGAGTAAAATCACAACGACCAAACAACAGAGGGGGGAAGGGGCCTCTGAATATGGGGAACGCTTGTTCCAAATATACAAGGAATGTTCAGGGCAAGAAAACCTAGGCCGTGGGGATCGAGCCTTCATCCAGGCTTTCAAGGATGGGCTCTCTAGCGCCCACCAAACCATCTTAAAAATGGGAGTGATCCTGTCCCAGGATTATGACGAACTGGTAGAATGGGCTAGCGGCGTACAAGGAGGGAGAGAGGAGAAATCTCAGACAAAGATAAAGCAGGAGAGAGTAGCCGCCTACAGTAGCAGGAGCGGAACCAGGCCCAACCCGATCTGTTACAATTGTGGCCAACCAGAGCACGTTGTAAGGGAATGCCGGGTCCCGAAGAAGGGAAATAGATTTGGAAACAGGAGACATTGTATTTATTGTAACAAAGATGGACACACGGAAGCAATATGTTGGGACAAACATGGGAGACCCCCGCCCCGACCCGTGTCCACAACAGAACCGGAGGGACCAAGGAACCTCCAAGGTCAGCAAGACTGACGGCCGGCAGCCCCCATTAATAAGGGTAAGAAGGAGGGAAGGATCTATGTGTCTGCACTGGTAGGGGGCAGGCAATGTGAGATGCTGGTGGACAGAGGAGCATCCATATCTGTCACCGACCTTCCCTTACCCACTACAAGTAGGATGATTTATCTAACAGGGATAGGAGGGAACAAAACATCCGCCTACCTGAGCGAGACAACGTTAGTAGAAATAAATAATTTGTATATACCTATGAGATTCTATGTATGTAAAAATAACGAAGGTACGATAATGGGGAATGATTTAATGAAAGAGTACGAAATTTTGATCGACTGCGGGAAGGGAGAGCTAATCTGGCCAAAACGGGACGGCCAGAAAACCGGAATGGGAAGACTCACGAGTCACCTCGAGACCATTGGCGACTAGAAACAGAAGGGTTTGGGGCCATCTGTGCCTCCGTCCCCGGAATATGGGCCGAAACAAAATTAGGCACCGGCCAACCAAAACTGACCCGATAAAGGTGCCCGGACCGGAACATAAGCCCCACCGACAGTACCCGATAAAACCGGAAGCAAAGGCAACGGTAGTAGAAATAGTTAAAGGGTTAGTGGAGAAAGGAATCCTGAGGGAAACTACGAGTACCACTAACTGCCCTACCTGGCCAGTGAGCAAACCCGACGGAAGTTATAGGCTCACAATAGACTACACTGCCCTCAATAAAGTCACGCCCAAATTGCACCCCATTGTAGCAAGCCCCTCGACAATCCTGAATGGATTGTCGCCGAAGCATAAAATCTTTACCGTATTAGATATAGCCAATGGATTCTGGTCCCTACCCTTGTTCCAGGAAAAATTCGCATTTACAGTGGGAGACAAACAATATACTTGGACCCGCCTACCGCAGGGATTCCACAATAGCCCCGCTATCTTCCATCGAGTAATGAGTGACATTCTGAAAAGGGTAGAACTAGAAAAGGGTAGCACGATTCTACAATACGAGGGTGATATATTAATAGCCTCAGAATCCAAACCGGGACATCAGGGAGCACTATATCCAGTGTTGAATGAACTGAAAGCCGCAGGGTTAAAGGTGAGCCCCAAAAAGGCAGAAATCGGGAAAGCACAAGTCCTGTACCTAGGACACTTAATCTCACAAGGGCTTAAAGAAATGCCCACAGATCGAAAGAAGGCAGTGCAACAAATGCTGCAGCCAGTCACCGTAAGAGGAGTCAGGAAGGTACTGGGACTGTTTAATTATAGCCGAAGCTTTATCCCAGAATTCGCAAAATTGGCAGAGCCTATACAGAGGCTAGTTAAAGGGGGAAAGCCAGCTCTAAACTCCATAGAATGGGGACCTGAACAAGACGAGGCCTATAATAAGTTAAAAGCAGAACTGGTAACAGCCCCCGGACTGGGGCTACCAGATTCCAATAAAGATTTCCATATACACTGTAACAATGAAGGGGGGTTCTACTCTGCAGTAGTAACGCAAGATCATGGCGATAAACGGAGACCCATAGGTTACTATTCGACAGCAGAAGGGCCGGTAGTAACCGGACTGCCAAGGTGTATAGCTGCCTTAGATTGCGCCGCATGGGCAGTAAAGGTTAGCGAACCGA
This sequence comes from Heptranchias perlo, assembly GCF_035084215.1. Lineage (NCBI taxonomy): Eukaryota > Metazoa > Chordata > Chondrichthyes > Hexanchiformes > Hexanchidae > Heptranchias > Heptranchias perlo. The sequence continues at coordinate 158,273,612 of NC_090326.1, forward strand.
TAGTAATGACAGGAAATATAATCCTCCACACCAAACATACCTTGGTGGAAATGCTAAATACAGGGAAATTAAGGTCCGTCTCGAACATGAGAAGGGCCAAATGGGAAGCCGTCCTCCTACCTCCCAGTAAATCAGTTATAATAGTAAGAGATACAGGAGATAACCCAGCAGAAGGAATTTTGGAAACAGGCGAACCACATAACTGTGGAGATGTAGATATGAATACAGAAGAGGGTAAGATAAAGGATGTACCTTTAGCAACGGCTGAAGAGACCCTTTTTGTAGATGGCTCACGTAAATACATGGAAGGATCACCCCGGACAGGGTGGGCGGTAGTAAATGATAGATTGGAAACGGTAAGGGCGGGAAGAATTGACGGGGGCTTGTCCTCACAGGTGGCGGAACTAGTGGCACTCACAGAGGCACTGGAATTGTCTGAAGGAAAGGCGGTAAATATATATACCGATAGTAGGTACGCGTTCGGAGTAGTACATGATTATATGACAGCATGGGGTAGGAGGGGGTTTTTAACAACGGGGGGAACCCCTATTAAACACCAACAAAGAATCGAGGCATTGCTAAAAGCCAGCGAAAAACCCCGAGAAGCAGCAGTAATAAAAGTCAAAGCACATCAGAAAGAACCAGGAAGGGGGAGCCCCGACTGGTTAAAATACAAAGGGAATCAAACTGCAGACAGAGCAGCGCAGCTAGCGTTAGAGCAGGAGGCAGTTGGCGAGCTGCCAATAGCAGTAACGGGCCAGACAGAAGACGAAATAAATATTCGGGACCTACATGAGGATACCTCGGAAGAGGAAAAGGGTAGGTGGGAAGCACAGGGAGCAAGCAGAGGGACTGATAACCTTTGGAGACGTAATGACAAGGTAATGGCGCCGGAATGCATACAAAACACCCTCTTGGAACTACACCATGGACTCTAACATGCGGAAAGAGAGGCCATGGCAACTAGTATAGGAAAGGAATGGTGGTGGAAAGGAATGGGGAGGGACATAGCCCGACATTGTCACCACTGTGTGACATGCGCGCAACACAACCCTGGTCGACCCATAAAAATTAAGATGGGACACCAGCCCCGACCAAAGGGACCCTGGGAACATCTACAAATAGATTTCACAGGGCCACTACCACAATCCCACGGTAAAACCTATTGTTTGGTTATCATGGACCAGTTTACCAGGTGGGTAGAAGCATTCCCTACCAGAAATTGTACTGCTACCACAGTGGCTAGAATATTGGCGGAAGAGGTAATCCCTAGATGGGGAATACCCATACAAATTGATTCGGATCAAGGGACACACTTCACCGGAAAGGTGGTAAAAACAGTGTGCCAGCTGATGGGAATAAAACAAAAATTCCACATCCCTTACCATCCGCAGAGTTCTGGAATGGTAGAACGCATGAACCGAACCCTTAAGAATACCCTGGCCAAGGCCATGCAAACGTCAGGGAAAACGTGGACAGAAGTATTACCTATTATATTAATGAAGTTAAGAGCCACGACAAACCGGACAACCGGATTGACCCCTTATGAGCTAATGACAGGAAGGGCGATGCAATTACCAGAAAACATCATAACAGGTGGGGCCGATGTAGGCCCACTAAAAGACAAAATTAAACGGTATGTTTTGGAACTAAGCGCCCAGCTAAAAGGGATGCGTAAATTAGTAAGAGACAATCAGGAAGAAAGAGACGCACAGAGAGAGCTTGAAACGCTCCCTAACGTCTCAACGGCGGGACGTCGCGTCATGGTAAAAACATTACCTGAAAAACCGGGGTTTGCACCAAAATGGAATGGCCCATATGAGGTCATAATCAGTGGAGACACCTGTGCCTGTCTGGACATAAGAGAGAAGGGTGTATGGAAACATTGGACGCAATTGAAATTATACAAAGAAACCAATGAATAAACATTGAACAAATGTACTTTTATTTTACAACAGGTGATAACTACAAGCAAGACTAACTAAAGCGTTCGGGTTGGCGGTATAGCCTTTGGGACGTTGTTAATATAGAGTAATAAGCAGAACATAACAAACATGTCTAACCATATGTATATAATTGTGTCACTCTATGTGGTCGCGGTTGTAAAATTAACGGGATTGAAAGATAACTTATTTTTCAAGACCCATGTACATCTACACGGAAATCGAACCGTGTGTTACCCGTTAGCCCGATCCGTAGAGGCCCTGTTCGTGGCCACCCCTGGGTGGACCCCCCATGACTTATATACAGTAGGTACTTCAGACGCACCCTGTGAGGGACGTACAGGCCAATATAGGAGGAGTATACAGGGGAGATGCGTGGAACTAATAAACTCCACAGATCCTGTGTGCAGGGGGGTCCAGGGAGTGAAAGGGAGGGTATGCTCAGACGACACAAGCTACCCGCTTTGCTTCTCGGGACAAGGATGGGGGTGTGCATATGCCTTGGTCCCCGAGAATGCTTCCTGTGTGCAGACGCAGTGTGCCCGTCAGCACTGTCAAGTAGACGGGGGCCAGTTTGTTTGCACCTGTAACGAGCAAAGATGCCGGAACGTGACCGTGGGGAGGCAATTCATTTGTGGTCAGTGTAATGGGACTCATGTCAGCTCAGCCACACGGACATACCCGTTTGATACTTACCAATTGGTAGGATCGGGTGGAAAGTCAAGTGAACCGAGCAATTGGCGGTATATACAGTTCGTACAGGCCAATAACCAGGATGATAAATGTTACTGAGCCAAGAAGGGATTTGTGTTCCTCCTTGACGGCACCTTCACGACGGCAACGCCAACCCTCCCGATCCTCTTTGCAGTAGGGCCAATAGGACCACTCACGGTTCCATGCCCTCAGAAAGATAGTAACACGGGCCATCAGCCAGGAGTTCTGTGCCAACTGGAGGGACCTGGTCACACTGGGACCTTCGCTCGGCTACGGGTTTCTTGGAGCCCTGTCTCTGGGGGAGGGGGGGGATCAACAGGAGTAATTAGCGCAAAGAATAGAAACTATTTGATCTGTGGACTAACCATTTTGGGAAACAGCACAGCAAAGGGACTGAGTGCCATTAATCGAGAACTGGCTGAATTAAGTTTATACTCGCAGCAAACCCGCTATGCCGTAGATTATATATTAGCCCAGCAGGGAGGAGTATGCACCATAATAGGAGACGTATGTATAACACATGTTACAGATGAATCCTACAACATCATCCAAGCCATTGACGACATAAGAGAACAGCTCGATGGATTTAGACAAGGCCCCAAGAAGGGGAATAGCTGGCTCGAATGGTTATTGGGGGGATCCTGGGGGTCTTATTTAATGCACGGACTAATTATTCTCGTCATAATAATAATTGCTTGTTGCTTGGTTATCGGATGTTTTAATGTCTGCTGTATAGTCATGATGGCTCGGATTATGCCGGGGGCCAGCGTGGTCACTGACAAAGAACATCTAATGGGGACACCCGAAGACGCCAAGACGGCGGCAACGAGGGAGAGGACTATCTGTAACCTGTGAGTTACAGGTCAGGCATACGCACGGAACATCACGGAAGATAAATACCCGAAAAGGCTGTGTATTAAGTGCCGGACCAATGTTGCATGGACTCTATTATTATTGGTCTAAATGATTATTAAGCCATAATCATGACCAAAAGGGGGGACTGTTGAGGTAAAATTTAAGCTGTTGGGTTAAAGGCAAAGATGACCTTAGGTGACTAGTGTGTGCGTGGCTGCGGTCACTGCCCCGAGACCACGCTAAAATGCGCCTTGCACGGACCAGACTAACCATAATTAAAAGCTTAAACATAACACATGATGATTAACAAAATTCGTGTATTGCTAAACAAAATGGACTCTGCTAAACAAAATGGACTCTGTGAAAAGGCATTAAAAACGCTGACTTAACATAACAAACTGATACAGGACAAAGACCAGACTGTCTTAAGTTGATAACAGTTGTTTTAATGTGATTGGAGGTCAATTGTTGCTGTCGGGGCCTAACTGGCTAACGTGTTACTAACCAAAGGCTAATAATGTAATAGCTGCTGAATGTCTGTACTTGTAAAGTATAAAAGAAGCGCGACGGCCATTTTAAAGTTGACAATGTGACTGCGTACACTGCGGAGTGTCAAGCGCTTCTCCCAAAGCTTTGTCCAATAAACTGCATGTTGAGTCTTTAAGTCTGACTCCGAGTGGTGATTTTCCCACAACACTCCACCACCGACGTTAAGGTGACTGGCCTGTTATTGCCAGGTTCAGCCCTCTCCCCTTTTCTGAACAGGGGTGTAACATTTGCAATCCTCCAGTCCTCCGGCACCATCCCCATATCTAAGGGGGATTGGAAGATGGTGGCCAGAGCCTCCGCAATTCGACCCTTACTAGGATGCATCCCATCTGGAGCAGGTGACTTTTCTACTTTGAGTACTATCAATATTTTAAGTACCTCCTCTTTATCTATTTTTATCCTATCCAATATCGCTACTACCTCCTCCTTTACTTCTACAATAGCAGCATCCACTTCTCTAGTGAAGACAGATGCAAAGTATTCATTTAAGAACTCAGCCTTGCCCTCTGCCTCCACAAGCAGCTCTCCTTTTTTGTCCCTAATTGGTCCCACGCTTCCTTTGACTACCCTTTTACTATTTATATGTTTTTAAAAAGGTTTTTTGGTTCACTTTTATGTTAGCCGCTAATCTATTTTCATTCTCTCTCTTTGCCCCTCTTATTCCCTTTTTTAGATCTCCTCTGCACTTTCTGTATTCAGCCTGGTTCTCTACTGTATTATGAATCTTACATTCATCATGTCTCCTTTTTCAGTTTCATTTTAATGTCAATATCTTTAGTCATTCATGGAGCTGTGACTTTGGATGCCCTTCCTTTCCCCCTCGTCGGGATGTGTCTACTCTGTACCCAAACAAACTCCTCCTTGAAGGCCTCCCATTGCTCACTGTTTTTCCTACCATTATTTTCTCCATTACCATTTTTTTAAGTCTTCTACTTACTTTTAGCTTCCCATTTTCCCACATATTTAAATTTATTTTTTTCTACATTCCCATAGAGGGGGTTAAATCTGAAGGAGTACTGTCTTATGCAGATTATATATCGATTACAAAACTAGGTGTTTAGGTGTCATTTATGAACTGTCCAGTGTTTGTTCTCATTGGATTGTGTTATCTCTAACTGATTGATATCGACATATCTAATGAAAGCGATATATATAGTTTATTGAAACTTTTCTATTGTAATTAATACCATTAATAAAATATTTACTAACACGTTCTTTACTGGATTATAATTACTGTAAGTATATTTACTGATAGAATTCTGACATAGGCTCGTGTTGTCATGAGGATTTTGTTAAAGCATAATGGTGGACGTTACTTCATAGCAGTGTGTATGAATTCACATGATAGATGGGATGAGCACAGCCATTTGCCTAATCCATCCAGAAAGAAACTAAAGTACCTTCATCACAACATCAACTGTTTCTTAAATGAATCTAGGGTTTTTGCCTTCACTACCATACCTTGGAGTCCATTCCATTTGTCGATCACTCTTTTTGTGAAGTTTTTGTTTATATTAGTCTTAAATTTCCATTTCACTAGATTTCTGCCATTTGTCCCACTGTCCAGGTTTAATTACAGATCGACCCTTTCTGTATTATATTATATCTTATCTTATAGAGGAGCTATTATGCTACCGGGTATATACTATAGGCCACCAAATAGCAGGAATGAGATAGAGGAGAACATTTGCAGGCAAATTACAGAAAGATGCAAGAACTGGATGACAAGGAGCATACAGAGTATGATAAGGCAAAAAAAGGGAAGCTTATGTCAAACACCAAGAGCTCAATACTGCAGAAAGCCTAGAGGAGTATAGAAAGTGCAGGGGTGAAATTAAAAAGGAAATTAGGAAAGCAAAGAGAAGGCATGAAAAAATACTGGCAAGTAAAATTAAGGAAAACCCTAAAATGTTTTACAAATACATTAAGAGCAAGAGGATAACTAAGGAAAGAGTAGGGCCTATTAGAGACAAGAAAGGTAACTTATATGTGGAAGTGGACGATGTGGGTATGGTTCTTAATGAATACTTTGCGTCTGTCTTCAAAAAAGAGGGGGACGATGCAGAGATTGTAGTTAAGGAGGAGTGTGAAATATTGGCTGGGATATGCATAGTGAGAGAGGAAGTATTAAGGGGCTTAGCATATTTGAAAGTAGATAAATCGCCAGGTCCAGGTGAAATGTAGCCCAGGCTGTTAAGAGAAGCAAGGGAGCAAATAGTGGAGGCTCTGATTATCATTTTCCAATCCTCCCTGGCTACAGGCATGGTGTTGGAGGACAGGAGGACTGCTAACGTTGTACCATTGTTTGAAAAGGGAGAAAAGGATAAACCTAGTAATTATAAACCAGTCAGTCTAACATTGGTGGTGGGCAAATTATTGGAATCAATTCTGAGGGACAGTATAAATCGTCATTTAGAAAGGCACGGATTGGCCTGGGATACATTTCAGCAGGGCCTGGTGATTTATCTACTTTCAAATATGCTAAACTCCTTAATACTTCCTCTCTCACTATGCATATCCCACCCAATATTTCACACTCCTCCTTAACTACAATCTCTGCATCGTCCAACCTCTTTTTTGAAGACAGACGCAAAGTATTCATTAAGAACCATACCCACATCGTCCACTTCCACATTTAAGTTACCTTTTTTGTCTCTAATAGGCCCTACTCTTTCCTTAGTTATCCTCTTGCTCTTAATGTATTTGTAAAACATTTTTGGGTTTTCCTTAATTTTACTTGCCAGTATTTTTTCATGCCCTCTCTTTGCTTTCCTAATTTCCTTTTTAATTTCACCCCTGCACTTTCTATACTCCTCTAGGCTTTCTGCAGTATTGAGCTCTTGGTGTTTGACATAAGCTTCCCTTTTTTTGCCTTATCATACTCTGTATGCTCCTTGTCATCCAGTTCTTGCATGTTTCTGTAATTTGCCTGCAAATGTTCTCCTCTATCTCATTCCTGCTATTTGGTGGCCTACAGTTTATACCCGGTAGCATAATAGCTCCTCTATAAGATAAGATATAATATAATACAGAAAGGGTCGATCTGTAATTAAACCTGGACAGTGGGACAAATGGCAGAAAACTAGTGAAATGGAAATTTAAGACTAATATAAACAAAAACTTCACAAAAAGAGTGATCGACAAATGGAATGGACTTCAAGGTAGGGTAGTGAAGGCAAAAACCCTAGATTCATTTAAGAAACAGTTGATGTTATGATGAAGGTACTTTAGTTTCTTTCTGGATGGATTAGGCAAATGGCTGTGCTCAGCCCATCTATCATGTGAATTCATACACAGTGAATGGTTCACTGCTATGAAGTAACGTCCACCATTATGCTTTAACAAAATCCTTATGACAACTCGAGCCTATGTCAGAATTCTATCGTAAATATACTTATAGTAATTATAATCCAGTAAAGAACATGTTAGTAAATATTTTATTAATGGTATTAATTACAATAGAAAAGTTTCAATAAACTATATATATCGCTTTCATTAGATATGTCGATATCAATCAGTTAGAGATAATACAATCCAATGAGAACAAACACTGGACAGTTCATAAATGACACCTAAACACCTAGTTTTGTAATCGATATATAATCTGCATAAGACAGTACTCCTTCAGATTTAACCCCCTCTATGGGAATGTAGAAAAAAATAAATTTAAATATGTGGGAAAATGGGAAGCTAAAAGTAAGTAGAAGACTTAAAAAAATGGTAATGGAGAAAATAATGGTATTTAAGATAGACAAATATTCATGGTTTCTACCTCAGGGTATTAAACAAAATAGATGAGGAAATTGCAGATGAGTTAGTCATAATTTTCCATGCAATAGTGAGAAAGGATACTGGCTCAGAAAATAAAGATGTAGAATCAATCTGGGTGGAGTTAAGAAGCACCAGGGGGCAGAAAACACTGGTGGGAGTTGTCTATAGGCCTCCAAACAGTCGTGGTAATGTGGGGGACAGCATCAAACGGGAAGTTAGAGATGCATGTAACAAGGGTACTACAGTAATCATGGGTGACTTTAATCTACATATAGACTGGCCAAACCAAATTAGCAATAATAGTGTGGGGGATGAATTTCTGGAGTGTGTACGAGATGGTTTTTTTAGACCAGTACGTTGAGGAGCCAACCAGGAAACAGGCTATCACAGATTGGCTATTGTGCAATCAGAAGGGGTTAATTAATAATCTTGTTGTGCGGGGTCCTTTAGGGAAGAGTGATCATAACATGATAGAATTCTTCATTTAAGATGGAAAGTGAAGTAGTCCAATCCAAAACTAGGGTCCTAAATCTAAACAAAGGAAACCACGAAGGTATGAGGAGTGAGTTGGCTATGATAGATTGGGAAGCATGACGGTGGATAGGCAATGGCTAACATTTAAGGAACGAATGCATGAATTGCAACAATTATACATTCCTAAATGGCGCAAAAACACAAAAGAAAAAGTGGCACAACCATGGCTAACAAAAGAAATTAAGGATAGTATTAGATCCAAAGAGGAGTCATATAAAGTTGCAGAAAAAGTAGCAAACTTGAGGATTGGGAGCAGTTTAGAATTCAGCAAAAAAGGACCAAGAGATTGATTAAGAGGGGAAAAATAGAGTATGAGAGTAAACTTGCAAGGAACATAAAAGTGGACTGTAAAAGCTTCTACAAGTATGTAAAAAGTAAGAGATTAGTGAAGACAAATGTAGTTCCCTTACAGTCAGAAACGGGAGAATTTATAATAGGGAACAAGGAAATGGCAGAGCAATTAGACAAATACTTTGGCTCTGTCTTCACGGAAGAGGACACGAATAACTTCCCAGAAATGCGAGGGAACCAAGGGACTAGTGAGAAGGAGGAATTATAGGAAATTAGTATTAGTAGAAAAAAATGCTGGAGAAATTAATGGGACTGAAAGCCGATAAATCCCCAGGGCCTGATAATCTGCATCCCAGAGTACAAAAAGAGGTAGCCATGGAAATAGTGGATGCATTAGTTGCCATCTTCCAAAATTCAATAGATTATGGAACAGTTCCTGCAGATTGGAGGGTGGCAAATGTAACCCCACTATTTAAAAAAGGAGGGAAAGAGCAAACAGGGAATTACAGACTAGTTAGCCTAACATCAGTAGTAGGGAAAATGCTAGAGTCTAGATGTGATAACGGGATTAGACAAAGTCAACATGGATTTATGAAAGGGAAATCATGTTTGACAAACATACCAGAGTTTTTTTGAGGATGTAACTGGTAGAATAGATAAGGGCAAACCAGTGGATGTGGTTTATTTGGATTTTCAGAAGGCTTTTGATAAAGTCCCACATAAGAGGTTAGTGTGCAAAATTAAAGCACATGGGATTGGGGGTAATATACTGGCATGGATGGAAAATTGGTTAACAGACAGGAAACAGAGAGTAGGAATAAATGGGTCTTTTTCAGGGTGGCAGGCAGTGACTAGTGGGGTACTGCAGGGATCAGTGCTTGGGCCCCAGCTAGTCACAATATATATCAATGATATGGATGAGGGAACCAAATGTAATATTTCAAGTTTGCTGACAAAACTAGGTGGGATCATGAGTTGTGAGAAGGATGCAAAGAGGCTTCAAGGCGATTTAGACAAGTTGAGTGAGTGGGCAAATACATGGCAAAAGCAGTATAATGTGGATAAATGTGAAGTTATCCACTTCGGAAGGAAAAACAGAAAGGCAGAGTATTATTTAAATGGTGATAGTTTGGGAAATGTTGATGTACAAAGGGACCTGGGTGTCCTTGTACACCAGTCACTGAAAGCAAACACGCAGGTGCAGCAAGCAGTTTGGAAGGCAAATGGTATGTTGGCCTTCATTGAAAGAGGATTTGAGTACAGAAGCAAGAATATCTTACTGCAGTTATACCAGGGCCCTGGTGAGGCCACACCTGGAGTATTGTGTGCAGTTTTGGTCTCCTTATCTAAGAAAGGATATACTTGCCATAGAGGGAGTGCAGCGAAGGTTCACCAGACTGATTCCTGGGATGGCAGGACTGTCATATGAGGAGAGATTGGATCGACTCGGCCTGTATTCACTCGAGTTTAGAAGAATGAGAGGGGATCTCATTGAAACATATAAAATTCTGACAGGGCTAGACAGACTGGATGCAGGGAGGATGTTTCCCCTGGCTGGGGGGTCCAGAACGAGGGGTCACAGTCTCAGGATACGAGGGAGGACATTTAGGACTGAGATGAGGAGAAATTTCTTCACTCAGAGGGTGGTGAACCTGTGGAATTCTCTACCACAGAAGGCTGTGGAGGCCAAGTCACTGAATATATTTAAGGAGCTAGATAGATTTGTAGACACAAAAGACATCAAGGGGTATGGGTAGAGAGCGGGAATATGGTATTGAGATAGAGGATCAGCCATGATCATATTGAATGGCGGAGCAGACTTGAAGGGCCAAATGGCCTACTCCTGCTTCTATTTTCTATGTTTCTCTCTAGATTCAAGAATTGTGCCACTGGTTGGAAAATTGCAAGTGGCACTCCATTATTTAAGAATGGGAGGGAGGGGAAAACCAGGTGACTACAGACCCATCAGTTTAACATTGTGGGGAGGTTACTGGGAACTATCAAAGACAGAGTGACTGAGCATATGGACAATACCCGCAGATCAAAGAGAGTCAGCATGGATGTGAAGTTTAGGTCATATGCAGCTAATCTCGTTGAATTTTTTGAAGAGGTCACTAGCATAGTGTCTCTATGGATGTTGTCCATGTGGACTTCCAGAAGGCATCTGATAAGGTTCCACACAAGACTATCAGCAGGGTACGGTAACGTAGTGGTTATGTTACTGGGCTAGTAATCCAGAGGCCTGGACTAAAAAAAAAATCCAGAGTCACGAGTTCAAATCCCGCCACGGCGGCTGGCGAATTTAAAATTCAATTAATTAAATAAAAATCTGGAATTAAAATACTAGTATCAGTAATGATAGCCATGAAACTACCGGATTGTCGTAAAAACCCATCTGGTTCACTAATGTCCTTTAGGGAAGGAAACCTGCCGTCCTTACCCGGTCTGGCCTATATGTGACTCCAGACCCACAGCAATGTGGTTGATTCTTAATTGCCCTCTTAGGGATGGGCAATAAATGCCGGCCTTGCCAGCGACGGCCACATCCCGTGAACGAATAAAAAAAAAGAAATGAAAGTACACAGAATTGGGGGTAGTCTTGAGACATAGGTCAGTAATTGGTTGGGAGGTAGGAGTCAGAGTAGGGATAAAGGGTTCATTCTCTGATTGGTGGGATGTGACAAGCGGTGTTGCCCAGAGAACTGCACTGGAGCCCCAGCTTTTCACCATATATATTAATGACTGATGAAGGAATAGAGAGTTGTATATTTCAAGTTTGCAGATGACAAAGAGGTACAGTAAATTATATGGAAGGGAGGAGGAAGTTACAAAGGAACAGAGACAAACACATTACCTGCACCCTCTTTTAGTTTGAACCAGCAGCTCATCCGCTATTATCGGCACCCTCTTTAAGGAAAGCACTTGTATTTGTTCTGGTCGCATTGGGCCCACTCTATTAACCGTGACAAAATACTTTAGTACAAGCTGTATTCCGCCAATCTGTTCCCCTCCCTCCAAGTTGAACATGTTAACAGGTGCACAACTTTTTTTCCCCCACTTGTTCGCCATATATATTCAATACGAATACTTCTGTGCGTATATATGTTATTAAATTTAAATCTGCAGTTATTCATTATTTACAAAATGGGTTATGAAGACAGCTTTTTATTTGCAGCAAGTTTCTCAGCATATGCAAGTAGTTAGGCCAACTCGAATGCGAAAGATTTTTTTTGTCGTTTTGTCATTCGCCACTTGCTGGCAAATATCTTGCAAACCGAGTCCATAAAAGTGTTGCACAAATATGCATATGCATTCAAAAAAAATAGTCCTATACCCAAACTGTTAATAGCGCCCACGAACTCTGTAAAGATCGGACCTTATATTTGTGGCGGTGTTTCTTAATCAGTCGACGTTTACGTAATCGTTACTATGCAGGCCAATCTCTTGTTGGCTGAGGAGCAAGAGAAAACCTAAACACTATCTCTCGAAATAATTTATACTCACGAGTTGCGATCAGTCGTATATAGGTCGTCACATTTTTTCCACAATCGCGAAATCCATTTGCGTACCCTGTCAAGGAAAAGGGTCGCGTCGCCATTAGTTCTACACCTTCTGGGTTGCTAACAGGAAACGCACTTTCAACCGTGCAAATAACAGGAAATGGATCAATTCTTCACATTTTCTTTCCTGTACAATGACGTCTTTGTTCACCAACCAGTGCGTTTAAGTTTTCTAAGAAACATATCCAGGAGTGCAGATCGCCCGTATTGCATCAAAACACTGAGCGAAGTACAGGCAAACAATACTACACCATTACAGCTCAAGCACGCCCTGCCAAAACAAAAATTTCAAGCAGCAAAATATTGCAGACGCTGGAAATCTGAAATTAAAACAGAAAATACTGCACTCAGCGGGTCAGGTGGCGTCTGTAGAGAAAGGAAGGTAGGTTTTAACGTTTCAGTTCGATGACCTTTCACAGATCCAAACTGACCTGCTCAATGTTTCCAGCCTATTCTGATTTAAATTTCAGATATTTCAAGTCTCTGTTTTCGCACTGATCGCCCAATCTTACTAATTTGTCAATTTACTATTTTCATGTTTCGATATTAAGACATCTAACTCCTCAAGAAGTAGTAGAACGAATGAGATCTGAATTGGTCCATTGTATCTAATAACCTCGCCAATTAAAAAAAATTGTAATATAAATATATATGCGGAACCCTACCAAACAGCCTCTGTATTCTATCCGCAGTCTCTAATCATAGATGATGCGGCGCACTAGTGAATTGCGTGAGTCTTGAACTTTATTTGAAGGATCTGTACTGATATAATCGGCATTAATATCTAAATCCCCGAAAAGCTTAAATGTAGTTCCTAATTGTATGCTGCAGTCCCTATTATTCGCGCTACAGTTGATACAGCTTATCTGAACTGTAACTTTGGTGCAATTCGGTGTTATAATTTTTGGAGGGTATTCAGAAATTTTGACTTCCCTCCCATTAATGAAGATGTTCAAAGAATCCCGAGTATGCGCGAGAGCGGAAAAAGGAGCAACCGAGCTGTACTGTCAAGCGAGGATTCCAACAATATAAAAGTACCAATCTCTGAATTGCTTTACAAATCATTATATAGAATAGTAAGAGCAGGTGAAGCGCTACTAGAACGGAACAAGCTACGTGCTGGAGGCACCGGAGGACGGAGTTATGAATGAAGCAGTACATTAAACTCTTTACATTAAATTCGCACGCAGCAATCAGCGCAAAAGTTGCTGCCCAGTATATAGCACTTGGTAAATGGAGATCGAGAGATCACATACTCTTATCAGTGCAGTTAATTTAATGTGTAAATATCTATTTTAATATTCTGTATTTGTGCTTTTATTGTGGAAAGTAAAAGTAACACTGTAAAAAATATACCAATATATTTCTGCATGGTATCCTAGTGGTTATGATATTGGATTGGCTGTGAACTCAAATCCATGGCAAGATGTGAAAATAAATTCAATAAATCTGGTACTTTATGGGCTAGCACCAAATAATGACCATGAAAGCCTAACCTACACCCATCACCCCTGTACTCGTTAAGCTTCAATGGCTCCCAGTCCAGCAACACCACAATTTTAAAATTGTCATCCTTGTGTTCAAATCTCTCTATGGCCTTGCCCCATCCTATCTCTGTAACCTCCAGCCCTACGACCCTCAGAGATCTCTGCACTCCTCCAAATCTGGCCTCGTGCATCTCCGATTTTCAACATTCCACAATTGGCCGCCATGTCTTCAGCTGTCTAGGCACTAAGCTCTGGAATTCCCTCCCTAAACCTCTCCACCAATCTACCTCTCTCTCCTCCTTTAAGTCACTCCTTAAAATCTACCTCTTTGACCAAGCTTTTGGTCATCCGTCCTAATATCTCATAATGTGGCTCGGTATCAAATTTTGTCTGATAACGTTCCGTTCAAGCGCTTTGAGATGTTTATACTACTTAAAAGGCGCTATATAAATGCAAGTTGTTATTGTCTGATCGTAGTAAAAACCCAACTGGTTCATTAATGCCCTTCAGGGAATGGCACCTGCCACCTCTAGCTTGTCTGGCCTACACAAGATTCCAGTCCCACGCTATGTGGTTGACTCTTTACGCCCTCAGCAACCAGGGACGGGCAATAAATACTGTCTCGCTAGTATCGTCCAAATCCCAAAAACAAAATTTTAAAAACACAATACTGATTTAAAGATGCATTTCATAATTTTTAATATAAAAACTGACATTTGCAAAATCTAAATTTTATCCTGACTTCCAACACTTATCAGCTTAAAATGTTATGTACTGTATGTATTGTGTGACATGTTTAGTTGTTTTCTCTCAGGCACACAAGGATTCTATTTTAAATTGCTTTAAAAAAATTATTGCACCAAAGTGGAACAAATGGTTTTTAAACATGTATGAATTCTTTATTGTCAAACTGGGAAGCGCTGTAGAAAATACATGACTGATAAAGTTTTGTGGGAAAAGTATAAGAATGTAAATGCTGAATCTAACCTAGGTCCTTTTTTAAAAAATGCTGTCCAGTATATAGCAATTATGATTTTGAGAGAAATTAACAGTTTATTTATTGGCTCACTTCTATCCATTCAAGTCCAGGGCCAGGCTTCTACTCAATTTGTCTTAACTGTTTAAAAAGTTTTATGTTGATAGCAAAAGGCATATCCCATAACAGGCCAAATCTCCTATGAATTTAAAACCCATGCCCTTTTACCTACCAGGAGTAGTGTAGCATGCCATATGATTAACAATTACCCCCACTCATGGTATTAACCAATAGGAATCATATTGGATGCCCACCAATGTGCTCTTATTTACTTTGAAAGGTGGAAAGTGCCACACCATCCAATCACTGCATACAGAACAAAACTAACTCAAATTTCTTTAAGAAAAAAAACTTGCATTTATCTAGAGCCTTATTTGTCCTCAGGATATCCCAAAGCACTTTTCAACAAAGAAATTACTTTTGAAGTGCAGTAGCCAATTTACAATAGCAAGGTCTCAAAAACAACAAATGAGATGAATGACTACTTGATCTGTTTTTGGTGATGTTGCTGGAGGGAAGAATGTTAGTCAGGACATGAGAAGAGGTCCCTGCTCTTCTTCAAATAGTGCCATGACCTTTTACATCACTTGCACATGCAAGTGAAGAGGTGACTAAAGTAGTGGACAGGGGAATGTCAATGGATGTTATTTATATGGACTTCCAGAAGGCATTTGATAAAATCCCACATAAGAGACTGTTAGCTAAGATAGAAGCCCGTGGAATCGAGGGAAAAGTACGGGCTTGGTTAGGAAGTTGGCTGAGCGAAAGGCAACAGAGAGTAGGGATAATGGGTAGGTACTCACATTGGCAGGATGTGTCTAGTGGAGTCCCGCAGGGATCTGTCTTGGGGCCTTAATTATTCACAATATTTATTAACGACCTAGATGAAGGCATAGAAAGTCTCATATCTAAGTTTGCCGATAACACAAAGATTGGTGGCATTGTAAGTAGTGTAGATGAAAACAAAATCACAAAGGGATATTGATAGATTAGGTGAATGGGCAAAACTGTGGCAAATGGAATTCAATGTCGACAAATGTGAGGTCATCCACTTTGGACCAAAAAAGGATAGAACAGGGTACTTTCTAAATGGTAAAAAGTTAAAAACAGTGGATGTCCAAAGGGACTTAGGGGTTCAGGTACATAGATCATTGAAGTATCATGAACAGGTGCAAAAAATAATCAATAAGGCTAATGGAATGCTGGCCTTTATATCTCAAGGACTGGAGTACAAGGGGGCAGAAGTTATGCTGCAGCTATACAAAACCCTGGTTAGACCGCACCTGGAGTACTGTCAGCAGTTCTGGGCACCGCACCTTCGGAAGGACATATTGGCCTTGGAGGGAGTGCAGCGTAGGTTTACTAGAATGATACCCGGACTTCAAGGATTAAGTTACGAGGAGAGATTACACAAATTGGGGTTGTATTCTCTAGAGTTTAGAAGGTTAAGGGGTAATCTGATCGAAGTTTATAAGATATTAAGGGGAACGGATAGGGTGGATAGAGAGAAACTATTTCCGCTGGTTGGGGATTCTAGGACTAAGGGGTACAGTCTAAAAATTAGAGCCAGACCTTTCAGGAGTGAGATTAGAAAACGCTTCTACACACAAAGGGTGGTAGAAGTTTGGAACTCTCTTCCGCAAACGGCAATTGATGCTAGCTCAATTGCTAATTTTGAATCTGAGATGGATAGCTTTTTGGCAACCAAAGGTATTAAGGGATATGGGCCAAAGGCAGGTAAATGGAGTTAGATCACAGATCAGCCATGATCTTATCAAATGGCAGAGCGGGCTCGAGGGGCTGAATGGCCTACTCCTGTTCCTATGTTCCTAAGTAGGATTTCGGTTTAAGTATCATTCAAGAGACTGATTTACACGTAGACTACACAGAAGCAAAGTACGGAGTAAGTATGTAGAAAAAAATAAAATTAATCTGCAAACAGTTATAATACCTTTTTAAAATAAACTTGATCAAATCAGTAAGACTTTGAATGGAGCAGTCTTCCGTAGACCTTCATGATGCAATTTACTTGGCTGATGAAATACTCAATCAACCCAAGGAATTCAGATCTCCAGTCAGAACATAGTTTAGGTGACTTAAACAGTATAAAAGCCTCTGAAGCCACACCTGTTAAACATGGTTGATTAACAATACAATGGTATTACATATTATATAACAACAACATCATGCATTTATATAGCACCTTTAACATAGTAAAACATCCCAAGGCGCTTCACAGGGGCATTATCAAACAAAATTTGACATCGAGCCACATAAGGACATTTTAGGACAGGTCAAAGAGGTAGGTTTTAAAGGAGCGTCTTAAAGAAGGAGAGAGAGAGATAGAAAAGCGGAGAGGTTTAGGGTGGAAATTCCAGAGCTTAGGGCCTAGGCAGCTGAAGGCATGGCCGCCAATGGTGGAGCGATTAAAATCGGGGACACAATAATGTCCAAGTATGCACGTCTCATTCAGGTTTCACTTCTGTTAATCGTTTGACCATGCTTAGTTTCATTAGCACCTACCACAAAACCCTGTATCCGAAGCTAACTGGCCAGCATCTCAGACAACTGGACTTCAGTCTCCATTTTGAAATCTAGGAAGGAGAGACCGCTTATCATTCTACCTCTAGCCACCTTAGAACACTACGGAACAAAATACAGAAATATCTCCATTTTGTTGCCATATGGTCCCTCTTCATTTTTTGATTGGTCTGTGTAATCATGTGGCAGTACTGGTCACATGATTACCCAGGACCAAATCGTTTCAATAGTTGTTCCAAACAGAAGGGAACCATAACAGTGCCGCGCCAAAATCTCAAAATATTTTTTAAAATGAAATAATTAATTATAAGCTGTAAAAAGTTTTTTTTTGTTTAAATTGTCCTTGTATGCAATGCTAGTACGGTCACATTGCCCTAAGGGCATTAAACTGCCTGCTCAGATGGACGTAAAAGATCCCATGGCACTAATTTGAAGAAGCACAAGGAAGTTTTTCCCAGTGTCCTGGTCAATATTTATCCTCAACTGACATTACACACAGATGGTCTGGTCATTACCTCATTTCTGTTTGTGGGGCCTTGCTGTACACAAAATTGGCTTCCGCATTTCCTACATTACAACAGTGACTACACTTTGGAAGTACTTCATTGGCTGTAAA
The DNA here is from genome assembly GCF_035084215.1 of Heptranchias perlo. NCBI lineage: Eukaryota > Metazoa > Chordata > Chondrichthyes > Hexanchiformes > Hexanchidae > Heptranchias > Heptranchias perlo. The sequence goes on from NC_090326.1 coordinate 158,291,509, forward strand.
GTGCTTTGGGCGTCCTGAGGTTGTGAAAGGCGCTATATAAATGCAAGTCTCTCTTTCTTATTGTGGGCACACCTCTTAGCCAAAACCCCTCAGGTAAGGGCCTGGACTAAACAGCTAGTGATGAGCAAACCTGCCACATGCCATTGGACTTGGATGTCTAGAACAACATGGTATCTGGCACAACGCAACTGTATAGTTCTTCTACTATGCTACAGGTAATGAGGAAATTCTGACTTAAGTCCGTGTATGAGCACATGTGCTCGTTTATCCGGGGCTTGTTGCCCACCATGATTGGATTCCAGTCAAGCAGCTACTGCTGAGGATCCATAACTCCAACTGATGTAACCATCATTTAATGGGATCTGGTGTGTGTTCATCCTGTGAGCAATACCCACAGTTGAGTGCATTGGATACAACAAAAGCTATGGGCCCCGACAACATCCCGGCTGTAGTGCTGAAGACTTGTGCTCCAGAACTACCTGCGCCAAGGCTTCTTCGACAAGACCTCCCAAACCCGCGACCTCTACCGCCTAAAAGGAAACGGGCAGCAGGCACATGAGAACAACACCACCTGCACGTTCCCCTCCAAGTCATACACCATCCGGACTTGGAAATATAGCGCCATTCCTTCATCGTCGCTGGGTCAAAATTCTGGAACTCCCTACCTAACAGCACTGTGGGAGAACCTTCACCACACGGACTGCAGCGGTTCAAGAAGGCGGCTCATCCCCACCTTCTCAAGGGCAACTAGGGATGGGCAATAAATGCTGGCCTTGCCAGCGCGCCCACATCCCATGAACGAATAAAAAATACACTTTCACATTTATGGTGACTGCTGATCACCATGCCACGTGAGGACTTCCTAGTATCTGTTATCCACCTAGCGAGAACTCAAACCTACACTTGTCAGTTGTCTAATAACCAACTAGGCCAGGGAAGTAGGTGAGGTCTCTGAGGTCACAGTGTCTTTAAGACAAGGAGCCTGGCAATAGAATTTTAGAACCAAGTCAACATTCTGTAGCAGATGTGGTAATCAACAACAACTTGCATTCATAACATAGTGCCTTTAACATAGTAAAACATTCCAAGGCACTTCACAGGAGCAATTTTCAAACAAAATTTGACACCGAGCTACATAACGAGATATTAGGACAGGTGACCAAAAGCTTGGTCAATGAGGGAGGTTTTAATGAGTGTCTTAAAAGGAGAAGAGAGAGGTGGAGGGGTTTAGGGAGGGAATTCCAGAGCTTAGGGCCTAGGCAGCTGAAGGCATGGCCACCAATGATAGAGCGATTATAATCGGAGATGCGCAAGAGGCAAGAATTAGAGGAGCGCAGGGATCTCGGAGGGTTGTAGGGCTGGAGGAGGTTACGGAAATTGAGAGGGGCGAGCCAGACAGGCTCACCGTACACTAGGACACAGTTGATAACTAATCAGCCAGCCTCCCTCAATAATGTCACTGGGAGCTAGGATTCGTCCCACCCTGCTCCAGATAATCCTGCAAGCCAAAATTCCATGGATCAGTAGCAAGACATTTATCAGTGATGGGCTGCGCAGATTTAACTAGTTAAACTCCAACAGTGCCCTTGCATAGAATTGGGGTCCCTAAGCCTCGACCCTGCCAACCTTTAGTCTAAGTGCTATGGACTTAGGTAAGTGGGATGTGACTCTATAAGGAGAGTGTGATAACTCCATATTGTGCAAATAGAAACCCAACAGCTAAGTGTAGATTTCTGTGCAACTTAAATTCTAGAACTATTCTATTCGATGACCTAAGGGTAATAGTTCTACCACCCGCTGCTTAGTCAGGCAATGCTAGAAGTTTAATGACCTTACCAGGTTAGTTAAGGTACAAAAGCCACAATACCTTTAAGCATATCTGACACTTGCATGCCATCCCCGTTAAACTGTGTTAATAGCTTACCATCAATGCCCATGAGAGTACATTGTGCCTTTGACATCCCCAGCCTTCACCTGGAAGTGTTCTTTCACTTACATTCTTAAATGCACACAGCCTCACATGGAATGTAATTACTTGTTGCAAACACCGGTCATCACATTTATTATGGGTTGCAAAACACCACTTGAGTTTTATGGCATATTATAGGAACAAGGAAGCATTCTTTGGGCATTTTTTTCCCCCCAAGAAGGCACCTAAGGTGTAACAATATAGATGGTTTTACATTGTTTTTTTAAAAGACAGAACAGCTAATGTAGAAATCAAAATTGGTTTGACCTGTATACTGGTAGATCTTATCTTTTGGACGAAAAGCTATAGTTCAGGAACAGCAAACATAGGAAGCAAAAGTTGCTGCGAAGACAATATAGCAGGATAATGACCAGGATATTAACTAGGACATGAGGCCTCTATCATTGTATATTCGATGACCTAAGGGTAACAAAACACTCAACAAGATTAACCAAAGCAAGAATTAGACAATGAATGTTTGTTTTTTAAAATGGTATAAAAAGAGATACGAAGCAAATTTCCATGTCTTAGACAGACTACAGCTTTACAGAAAGAGGCAAAGAAACAGCTGTCGTGGAAGAGGAAACCACGCTTCTTGTAGGCATGTTTAGCAATCAACATGCAAATTCAATTTGAGATATTGGAAATAGAGAGGTTAACAATGTTAACTAAGTGCAGCCAAAAGAGCTGCTTAGACCTGAGAAACAAAGAAACAATGTCTTTTAAAAACTGAAAAGCTAGCTTAACCACCTGGTAATGTCTTCTTCATTCTTCGAACAAGATGCATCCTCCACACATTTTAGAAGTATTGCCCAGAATATTAGTTCTGGAGAAACATTGTGATGAGTGTGCACATAAAATGCTGCTGCAGATAGGTGATTATGCTCATGGTCTCCTACTCTCATAACATATAAAGCGCCAGTTGATTTTCACATGAAGCATAAACAAACTAACAAAACACCAATACTAACTCATCCCTCAAAATTATACTCCTGCCCAACCTGCAAGGATGAACGGGTGTGATAATGGTGGGTGCATATAATTCAAAGAATGAACTAGACCTATCTTTCTTCATTCCACATCTACCATCCTCTATAGGAGGAAACCAAAAGTAGTCCAGATTTTAGATGAACCATAACCACAGTTCTCAGAACTAATCTGCCACAAGCATTGTTAGGTGTTGCAGCTAAATCTTAGAAGCAATATTAGTAAATGTTTTAAGTGTGCATTGCTCCTTGTAGTAGCCCTGTATATGCTGTAAATTGAGAGATACCCAGCTATGGGACAGGTGTAATGCCTTAAACAAATGCCTTAAACAATGCCTCCAGGGCTGCTTTTCAAGATGGCAACACCATAAGATGGCCTCAACCATGTATTTGACAATCTGCTGCTTCAATCACCATTTTGCCTTGGATCGTCACCCAAGACTTCCTGAATCACACTGTGTGAGACACTTAATAACTTCAGGTTCCAAGATTCTATATAATGAAAAATACGTTCTAGTTCTGAACTTGTGGTAGCAGGTAAAACAATGGGACAATTTCTAAACCCAAACAGAATTGGGAAGTTAGTCACATCTAAAGGACCACTGTGTCAGATAGCCAAGCTGAGAGGAGCCGAGCCGAGCGGAGGGAGCGTCCGAGAAAAGGCGGGATTTCAGAGCGCTGAGAACAGCTGAGAGGAGCCGAGCCGAGCGGAGGGAGCGTCCGATAAAAGGCGGGATTTCAGAGCGCTGAGAACAGCTGAGAGGAGCCGAGCGGAGCGGAGGGAGCGTCCGATAAAAGGCGGGATTTCAGAGCGCTGAGAACAGCTGAGAGGAGCCGAGCCGAGCGGAGGGAGCGTCCGATAAAAGGCGGGATTTCAGAGCGCTGAGAACAGCTGAGAGGAGCCGAGCAGAGCGGAGGGAGCGTCCGATAAAAGGCGGGATTTCAGAGCGCTGAGAACAGCTGAGAGGAGCCGAGCCGAGCGGAGGGAGCGTCCGATAAAAGGCGGGATTTCAGAGCGCTGAGTACAGCTGAGAGGAGCCGAGCCGAGCGGAGGGAGCGTCCGATAAAAGGCGGGATTTCAGAGCGCTGAGAACAGCTGAGAGGAGCCGAGCCGAGCGGAGGGAGCGTCCGATAAAAGGCGGGATTTCAGAGCGCTGAGAACAGCTGAGAGGAGCCGAGCCGAGCGGAGGGAGCGTCCGATAAAAGGCGGGATTTCAGAGCGCTGAGAGGAGCCGAGCGGAGGGAGCGTCCGATAAAAGGCGGGATTTCAGAGCGCTGAGAACAGCTGAGAGGAGCCGAGCCGAGCGGAGGGAGCGTCCGAGAAAAGGCGGGATTTCAGAGCGCTGAGAACAGCTGAGAGGAGCCGAGCCGAGCGGAGGGAGCGTCCGAGAAAAGGCGGGATTTCAGAGCGCTGAGAGGAGCCGAGCGGAGCTGCGACCGAGTTCGAAGTGACGTCAGGAATCAGATCGGGACGCGACACAGGGGAGGCACCTGATTGGTGAGTAGGTTCAGGTGAGTATTTCTACTTATCGACAGTAACTGAAGTAAAAGGAAAGGGAAGGTCTGCAGGTCTTATAGGAAGTAGCGTTTATTTTTTAGTCAATCAAGGTCCCTCGTGTAGTTAACATTCTCTAAATTGAGAACAATTTAAAGGAGTAAACTCCTTAAAGTTAGTGGTAAGTAGTTTTTCTTTCCTTTTTTTTCCTCTTGACTTTGGAGTTGTTCTTAAGCTAATTTAAGGGTTAAGTCATGGCAGGAGATCCCAGGGCCGTGTCATGTTCCTCTTGTGGGATGTGGGAATTCAGGGCTCCTTCCTGTATCCCTGATTCCTTCACCTGCGGGAAGTGTGTCCAGCTGCAGCTATTGTTTGACCGCTTGACGGCTCTGGAGCTGCGGATGGACTCACTTTGGAGCATCCGCGATGCTGAGAAAGTCGTGGATAGCACGTTCAGTGAGTTGGTCACACCGCAGATAAAAATTACTGAGGGAGATAGTGAATGGGTGACCAACAGACAGAGGAAGAGTAGGAAGGCAGTGCAGGGGTCCCCTGCGGTCATCTCCCTCCAAAACAGGTATACCGTTTTGGATACTGTTGGCGGAGATGGCTCACCAGGGGAAGGTGGCAGTGGCCAGGTTCATGGCACCGTGGCTGGCTCTGCTGCACAGGAGGGCAGGAAAAAGAGTGGCAGAGCTATAGTGATAGGGGACTCGATTGTAAGGGGAATAGACAGGCGTTTCTGCGGACGCAACCGAGACTCCAGGATGGTATGTTGCCTCCCTGGTGCAAGGGTCAAGGATGTCTCGGAGCGGCTGCAGGACATTCTGGAGGGGGAGGGTGAACAGCCAGTTGTCGTGGTGCATATAGGCACCAACGATATAGGTAAAAAACAGGATGAGGTCCTACAAGCTGAATTTAGGGAGTTAGGAGTTAAACTAAAGAGTAGGACCTCAAAGGTAGTAATCTCAGGATTGCTACCAGTGCCACGGGCTAGTCAGAGTAGGAATGACAGGATAGCTAAGATGAATACGTGGCTTGAGAGATGGTGCAAGAGGGAGGGATTCAAATTCCTGGGCCATTGGAACCGGTTCTGGGGGAGGTGGGACCAGTACAAATTGGACGGTCTGCATCTGGGCAGGACTGGAACCAATGTCCTAGGGGGAGTGTTTGCCAGTGCTGTTGGGGAGGGTTTAAACTAATGTGGCAGGGGGATGGGAACCGATGCAGGAAGTCAGTGGGAAATAAAGTGGTGACAGAAACAAAAGGCAGTAAGGGAGAGTGTACAGAACATGACCGGACAGATGGTCTGAGAAAGCAGGGCAAAGACCAAGGGAAGACTAGATTAAACTGCATTTATTTCAATGCAAGAAGTCTGATGGGCAAGGCAGATGAACTCAGGGCATGGATGGGTACATGGGACTGGGATGTTATAGCTATTACTGAAACATGGCTAAGGGAGGGGCAGGACTGGCAGCTCAATGTTCCAGGGTACAGATGCTATAGGAAAGATAGAGCAGGAGGTAAGAGAGGAGGGGGAGTTGCGTTCTTGATTAGGGAGAACATCACGGCAGTAGTGAGAGGGGATATATCCGAGGGTTCGCCCACTGAGTCCATATGGGTAGAACTGAAAAATAAGAAGGGAGAGATCACTTTGATAGGATTGTACTACAGACCCCCAAATAGTCAACGGGAAATTGAGGAGCAAATATGTAAGGAGATTACAGACAGCTGCAAGAAAAATAGGGTGGTAATAGTAGGGGACTTTAACTTTCCCAACATTGACTGGGACAGCCATAGCATTAGGGGCTTGGATGGAGAGAAATTTGTTGAGTGTATTCAGGAGGAATTTCTCATTCAGTATGTGGATGGCCCGACTAGAGAGGGGGCAAAACTTGACCTCCTCTTGGGAAATAAGGAAGGGCAGGTGACAGAAGTGTTAGTGAGGGATCACTTTGGGACCAGTGATCATAATTCCATTAGTTTTAAGATAGCTATGGAGAAGGATAGGTCTGGCCCAAAAGTTAAAATTCTAAATTGGGGAAAGGCCAATTTTGATGGTATTAGACAGGAACTTTCAGAAGTTGATTGGGAGAGTCTGTTGGCAGGCAAAGGGACGTCTGGTAAGTGGGAGGCTTTCAAAAGTGTGTTAACCAGGGTTCAGTGTAAGCACATTCCTTATAAAGTGAAGGGCAAGGCTGGTAGAAGTAGGGAACCTTGGATGACTCGGGAGATTGAGGCACTAGTCAAAAATAAGAAGGAGGCATATGACATGCATAGGCAGCTGGGATCAAGTGGATCCCTTGAAGAGTATAGAGATTGCCGGAGTAGAGTTAAGAGAGAAATCAGGAGGGCAAAAAGGGGATATGAGATTGCTTTGGCAGATCAGGCAAAGGTGAATCCAAAGAGCTTCTACAAATACATAAAGGGCAAAAGGGTAACAAGGGAGAGAGTAGGGCCTCTTAAGGATCAACAAGGTCATCTATGTGCGGAACCACAAGAGATGGGTGAGATCCTGAATGAATATTTCACATCGGTATTTACGGTTGAGAAAGGCATGGATGTTAGGGAACTTGGGGAAATAAATAGTGATGTCTTGAGGAGTGTACATATTACAGAGAGGGAGGTGCTGGAAGTCTTAACGCACATCAAGGTAGATAAATCTCCGGGACCTGATGAAATGTATCCCAGGACGTTATGGGAGGTTAGGGAGGAAATTGCGGGTCCCCTAGCAGAGATATTTGAATCATCCACCGCTACAGGTGAGGTGCCTGAAGATTGGAGGGTAGCAAATGTTGTGCCTTTGTTTAAGAAGGGCGGCAGGGAAAAGCCTGGGAACTACAGACCAGTGAGCCTGACATCTGTAGTGGGTAAGTTGTTAGAGGGTATTCTGAGGGACAGAATCTACAGGCATTTGGAGAGGCAGGGACTAATTAGGAACAGTCAGCATGGTTTTGTGAGAGGAAAATCATGTCTCACGAATTTGATTGAGTTTTTTGAAGGGGTAACCAAGAAGATAGATGAGGGCTGTGCAGTAGACGTGGTCTACATGGACTTCAGCAAAGCATTTGACAAGGTACCGCATGGTAGGTTGTTACATAAGGTTAAATCTCATGGGATCCAAGGTGAGGTCGCCAATTGGATACAAAATTGGCTTGACGACAGAAGACAGAGGGTGGTTGTCGAGGGTTGTTTTTCAAACTGGATGCCTGTGTCCAGCGGTGTGCCTCAGGGATCGGTGCTGGGTCCGCTGTTATTTGTTATTTATATTAATGATTTGGATGAGAATTTAGGAGGCATGGTTAGTAAGTTTGCAGATGACACCAAGATTGGTGGCATTGTGGACAGTGAAGAAGGTTATCTAGGATTGCAACGGGATCTTGATAAATTGGGCCAGTGGGCCGATGAATGGCAGATGGAGTTTAATTTAGATAAATGTGAGGTGATGCATTTTGGTAGATCGAATCGGGCCAGGACCTACTCCGTTAATGGAAGGGCGTTGGGGAGAGTTATAGAACAAAGAGATCTAGGAGTACAGATTCATAGCTCCTTGAAAGTGGAGTCACAGGTGGATAGGGTGGTGAAGAAGGCATTCAGCATGCTTGGTTTCATTGGTCAGAACATTGAATGCAGGAGTTGGGATGTCTTGTTGAAGTTGTACAGGGCATTGGTGAGGCCACACTTGGAGTACTGTGTACAGTTCTGGTCACCCTATTATAGAAAGGATATTATTAAACTAGAAAGAGTGCAGAAAAGATTTACTAGGATGCTACCGGGACTTGATGGTTTGACTTACAGGGAGAGGTTAGACAGACTGGGACTTTATTCCCTGGAGAGTAGGAGGTTAAGGGGTGATCTTATAGAAGTCTATAAAATAATGAGGGGCATAGATAAGGTCGATAGTCAAAATCTTTTCCCAAAGGTAGGGGAGTCTATAACGAGGGGGCACAGATTTAAGGTGAGAGGGGAGAGATACAAAAGGATCCAGAGGGGCAATTTTTTCACTCAAAGGGTGGTGAGTGTCTGGAACGAGCTGCCAGAGGCAGTAGTAGAGGCGGGTACAATTTTGTCTTTTAAAAAGCATTTGGACAGTTACATGGGGAAGATGGGTATCGAGGGATATGGGCCAAGTGCAGGCAATTGGGACTAGCTTAGTGGTATAAACTGGGCGACATGGACATGTTGGGCCGAAGGGCCTGTTTCCATGTTGTAACTTCTATGATTCTATAAAAACAGCTGATGCAACAAACAATTTTTATATAGTAGCTTTAACGTGAAAAAAATGTCCGACGGCACTTCACAGAAAGGTGAATAGGAAACAAACATCAAGTCAAAAAAGGAAATGAGAAATTAGATGGGGTAACCAAAACTTGATCAAAGAAACAGGTTTTGAGAAGGATTTAAAAAGGAGACAGAAGCAAAGCGGCTTAGAAAAGGAATTCCTTGTCCCACTTAATCTGCTAGAACTAGATCCAACACAGCCTCCTCCCTTGTTGGACTAAAAACATACTGATCTAGAAAACCCTTCACTTCATTGTCACTTTCAATGTTTTTACTGTAGTTTATCTTCAGATAATTAAATTCACTCCCTTTATAGTCCTGTTATTTCTGCATTTTGCTCTAATTTGTCCACATATCGTTTCCGGTTTCCACATACTGTTCAGTTGCCTATAATAAACACGATGTGGAGATGCCGGTGATGGACTGGGGTTGACAATTGTAAACAATTTTACAACACCAAGTTATAGTCCAACAATTTTATTTTAAAATTCACAAGCTTTCGGAGGCTTCCTCCTTCCTCAGGTGAATGTCAAGAAATCCTCGAACCTCTCGCATTTATAAATCACAGAACAATACCTGGTGATTACAGATAGTCCTTTCAACTGCCCGTTGCCAAGGCAACCAAAGTGTTCAGACAGATAGGTGTTACCTACAGGGCCACCGAATATACAAACGGCCAGAACAAAAAAAAAACAGAGAGAGAGGCAGAAACATAGAAACATCCGGAAGGAAAAGACAGCAATTGACCCGTTATATTAAAAACAGTTAACATTTGTTCGCTGGTGGGGTTACGTGTAGTGTGACATGAACCCAAGATCCCGGTTGAGGCCGTCCTCATGGGTGCGGAACTTGGCTATCAATTTCTGCTCGACGATTTTGCGTTGTCGTGTGTCTCGAAGGCCGCCTTGGAGTACGGTTACCGAAGGTCGGTGGCTGAATGTCCTTGACTGCTGAAGTGTTCCCCGACTGGGAGGGAACCCTCCTGTTTGGCGGTTGTTGTGCGGTGTCCGTTCATCCGTTGTCGCAGCGTCTGCATGGTCTCGCCAATGTACCATGCTTTGGGGCATCCTTTCGGTGGCCCTGTAGGTAACACCTATCTGTCTGAACACTTTTGTTGCCTTGGCAACGGGCAGTTGAAAAGACTGTCTGTAATCACCAGGTATTGTTCTGTGATTTATAAATGCGAGAGGTTCGAGGATTTCTTGACATTCACCTGAGGAAGGAGGAAGCCTCCGAAAGCTTGTGAATTTTAAAATAAAATTGTTGGACTATAACTTGGTTTTGTAAAATTGTTTATAATAAACACCCAATACATTGAATATTCTCTTGTTATTCCTTCAATGTAACTAACTAGATTCAGCTTTTGCACATCCCCTATGTCATCCTTATGTTCTAATGATATAATGGAATCTCTGCCACCCTCTTTTTGGTACTATTTCCTCGAATACTTTGTAACTCGGAATGTTTAGGTCTCAGTGCTGCCTGAGCTGAGCCGAAGCCATGTCTCTCATGGCAATTTGTACCTCTAGCTCACAAATTTTATTCGGTATACTTTGTGGATTTACTGAAACCTGCCTCTGTTTGGCAACCGTACTCTTTTTTTCCCACCCACCTCCTTGTGTTCTTTATCATTTTCCTATTTTTCCCTCTTATCTTCATGTCATCCCCCTTTTGCCTTGCTCTCCCCGCTTCCTTACCTTCTTTCCATTCGCTCCTCCCACCATTATATTAGTTTAAATATTCACCCACAGTATATAATGAGTAACGAACCAGATTTAGTTAACGGCTTAACTGTACGTGAACATCTATCCAATAGCGATCATAACATGATCGAGTTCAATGTAGTGTTTGAAAGGGAAAAAAGTGAGTCAGCTGCTAAGATTCTAGACTTGGGTAAGGCCGACTTCAATGGGATGAGACAGAGACTGTCCGCAGTAAACTGGGCAAATCTGTTAATGGGTAAAACATAGGAACATAGGAACAGGAGTAGGCCATTCAGCCCCTCGTGCCTGCTCCACCATTTGATAAGATCATGGCTGATCTGTCATCGAGCTCCATATACCTGCCTTTGGCCCATATCCCTTAATACCTTTGGTTGGCAAAAAGCTATCTATCTCAGATTTAAATTTAGCAATTGAGCTAGTATCAATTGCCGTTTGCAGAAGAGAGTTCCAAACTTCTACCATCCTTTGTGTGTAGAAATGTTTTCTAATCTCGCTCCTGAAAGGTCTGGCTCTAATTTTTAGACTGTGCCCCCTACCCCTAGAATCCCCAACCAGTGAAAATAGTTTCTCTCTATCCACCCTATCCGTTCCCCTTAATAGCTTATAAACTTCGATCAGATCACCCCTTAACCTTCAAAACTCCAGATAATACAACCCCAATTTGTGTAATCTCTCCTCGTAACTTAACCCTTGAAGTCTGGGTATCATTCTAGTAAACCTACGCTGCACTCCCTCCAAGGCCAATATATCCTTCCGAAGGTGCGGTACCCAGAACTGCTCATAGTACTCCAGGTGCGGTCTAACCAGGGTTTTGTATAGCAGCAGCATAACTACTGCCACCTTGTACTCTAGTCCTCTAGACATAAAGGCCAGCATTCCATTAGCCTTATTGATTATTTTCTGCACCTGTTCATGACACTTCAATGATCTATGTACCTGAACCCCTAAGTCCCTTTGGACAGCCACAGTTTTTAACTTTTTACCATTTAGAAAGTACCCTGTTCAATCCTTTTTTGATCCAAAGTGGATGACCTCACATTTGTCTACATTGAATTCCATTTGCCACAGTTTTGCCCATTCACCAAATCTATCAATATCCCTTTGTAATTTTATGTTTTCATCCACACTGCTTACAATGCCACCAATCTTTGTGTCATCGGCAAACTTAGATATGAGACTTTCTATGCCTTCATCTAAGTCATTAATAAATATTGTGAATAATTGAGGCCCCAAGACAGATCCCTGCGGGACTCCACTAGTCACATTCTGCCAATGTGAATACTTACCCATTATCCCTACTCTCTGTCTCCTTTCGCTCAGCCAACTTCCTAACCAAGTCCGTACTTTTCCCTCGATTCCATGGGCTTCTATCTTAGCTAACAGTCTCTTATGTGGGACCTTATCAAATGGCTTCTGGAAGTCCATATAAATAACATCCATTGACATTCCCCTGTCCACTACTTTAGTCACCTCTTCAAAAAATTCAATCAGGTTTGTCAGGCACGACCTACCTTTCACAAATCCATGCTGGCTCTCCCTGATTAACTGAAAATTCGAGGTGTTCAGTCACCCTATCCTTAATTATAGACTCCAGCAATTTCCCCACAACAGATGTTAGGCTAACTGGTCTATAATTCCTCGGTTTCCCTCTCTCTCCTTTCTTAAAAAGCAGAGTGACATGTACAATTTTCCAATCTAGAGGGACAGTTCCTGAATCTAGAGAACTTTGAAAGATTATAGTTAGGGCATCTGCAATGTGCTCACCTACTTCCTTTAAAACCCTGGGATGGAAACCATCTGGTCCTGGGGATTTGTCACTCTTTAGTGCTATTATTTTCTTCATTACTGTTGCTTTACTTATGTTAGTTTTATCGAGTCCCTGTCCCCGATTCAATATTAGTTTTCTTGGGATTTCCGGCGTGCTATCCTCTTTTTCTACTGTAAATACTGACGCAAAGTAATTATTCAACATGTCCGCCATTTCCCCATTGTCAATGACAATATCCCCACTTTCAGTGTTTAAGGGGCCAACACTGCTCCTGACCACCCTCTTTTTCCTAATATAACTATAAAAGTTCTTCGTATTGGTTTTGATATCCCTTGCAAGTTTCTTTTCATACTCTCTTTTTGTAGCTCTTACTATCTGTTTTGTGACCCTTTGTTGATCTTTGTATCTTTCCCATTCGCCTGGATCTGTGCTATTTTTTGCCTTTTTGTATGCCCTTTCCTTATGTCTTATTCTGTCCCTTACCTCTTTAGTTGTCCATGGCTGTTTTTTTTGGCAAGTAGGGTTCTTGCCCCTCAGGGGTATAAACCAGTTCTGTATCTCGTTAAATGTTTCTTTAAACATTTCCCACTGATCATCAGTCGTTTTACCCATTAACAGATTTGCCCAGTTTACTGTGGACAGTCTCTGTCTCATCCCATTGAAGTCGGCCTTACCCAAGTCTAGAATCTTAGCAGCTGACTCACTTTTTTCCTTTTCAAACACTACATTGAACTCGATCATGTTATGATCGCTATTGGATAGATGTTCACGCACAGTTAAGCTGTTAACTAAATCTGGTTCATTACTCATTAATAAATCTTGTATGGCTTGCCCCCTTGTTGCCTCTAAGACATATTACTGTAGAAAACTATCCCGGACACACTCAAGAAATTCACTACCTTTCTGACAGTTGCTAGTCTGCTTTCCCCAATCTATGTGAAGGTTAAAATCCCCCATTAAGACCACTATGCCTTTCTTACACACTAGTCTAATCTCAGCATTTATACAATCTAGCACTTCAGAGCTGCTGCCAGGGGTCCTATACACAACTCCCACTATAGTCTTAGATCCTTTCCTATTTCTCAATTCAACCCATAAGGTCTCTGTTGCCTGCTTACCTCTCGTTATATCCTCCTTTATCATTGAATTGATTTCATCTCTTATCATTAAGGCTACTCCTCCCCCTCTTCCATTTTCCTTATCTCTCCTGTAGACCTTATAACCCGGTATATTTAGTTCCCAATCCTGACCATCCTGCAGCCATGTCTCAGTAATAGCTATCATGTCATACCCTCCAATTTGAATTTGAACCCGTAGTTCATTTAATTTATTCCTGATACTCCGTGCATTTGTATATAGAACTTTTAGTTGGGCCACACACCCTAGCCTGACCTTCAGCTTTGATGCTGTGATAATCGCCTTACGCCTTCTAGTTTTCACTTTATCTGTAGTGTCCAAAGTACACTTTCTTTCCGCTGCTTTACGCTTTTCCCTTTCACTTGTTCTTGAACAACTGTTTGTACTATTTGAATGTTAAATGACCCCTGGGTTTTCCCCTCTCTTGCTGCTCTTAACGTTATTCCCTTCTGACTCCCCACTAAGGTTCCCATCCCCCTGCCACTCTAGTTTAAACCTTCCCCAACAGCACTAGCAAACACCCCCGCGAGGACATTGGTCCCGGTCCTGCTCATGTGTAACCCGTCTCGGTTGTACAGGTTCCACCTTCCCCAGAACCGGTCCCAATGTTGCAGGAATCTAAATCCCTCCCTCCTACACCATCCCGGCAGCCACGCATTCATCCTGTCTATTCTCCTGTCCCTATACTCACTAGCATGTGGCACTGGTAGTAATCCTGAGATCACTACCTTTGAGGTCCTGCTTTTTAATTTATCTCCTAACTCCTTGAATTCACCTTGCAGGACCTCATCCCTTTTTTTACCTATGTTGTTGGTACCGATATGGACCACGACTACTGGCTGTTCACCCTCCCCCTCCAGAATGCCCTGCAGCCGCCCCGTGACATCCTTGACCCTAGCACCAGGGAGGCAACATACCATCCTGGAGTCACGATTACAGCCGCAGAAACGCCTATCTGTTCCCCTTACAATTGAATCCCCTATCACTATAGCCCTGCCACTCTTCTTCCTCCCCTCCTGTGCAGCAGAGCCACCCGTGGTGCCACGAACTTGGGTCTTGCTGCTTTCCCCTGATAAGCCATCTCCCCCAACAGTATCCAAAGCAGAATATCTGTTTGAGAGGGAGATGGCCCCAGGGGACTCCTGCTCTACCTGCCTGGTCTTTTTACTCTACCTGGCGGTCACCCAAAACGACTGATGATCAGTGGGAAATGTTTAAAGAAACATTTAACATGATACAGAATCGGTTTATACCCCGGAGGGGCAAGAACTCTACTTGCCAAAAAAAACAGCCACGGACAACTAAAGAGGTAAAGGACAGTATAGGACATAAGGAAAGGGCATACAAAAAGGCAAAAAAAGGCACAGATCCTGGCAAATGGGAAAGATACAAAGATCAACAAAGGGTCACAAAACAGATAGTAAGAGCTACAAAAAGAGAGTATGAAAAGAAACTTGCAAGGGATATCAAAACCAATACAAAGAACTTTTATAGTTATATTAGGAAAAAGAGGGTGGTCAGGAGCAGTGTTGGCCCCTTAAACACTGAAAGTGGGGATATTGTCATTGACAATGGGGAAATGGCGGACATGTTGAATAATTACTTTGCGTCAGTATTTACAGTAGAAAAAGAGGATAGCACGCCGGAAATCCCAAGAAAACTAATATTGAATCGGGAACAGAGACTCGATAAAACTAACATAAGTAAAGCAGCAGTAATGAAGAAAATAATAGCACGAAAGAGTGACAAATCCCCAGGACCAGATGGTTTCCATCCCAGGGTTTTAAAGGAAATAGGTGAGCACATTGCAGATGCCCTAACTATAATCTTTCAAAGTTCTCTAGATTCAGGAACTGTCCCTCTGGATTGGAAAATTGCACATGTCACTCCGCTTTTTAAGAAAGGAGAGAGAGGGAAAATGGGGAATTATAGACCAGTTAGCCTAACATCCGTTATGGGGAAATTGCTGGAGTCTATAATTAAGGATAGGGTGACTGAACACCTCGAGAATTTTAAGTTAATCAGAGAAAGCCAGCATGGATTTTTGAAAGGTAGGTCGTGCCTGACAAACCTGATTGAATTTTTTGAAGAGGTGACT
Source organism: Heptranchias perlo (assembly GCF_035084215.1). Classification (NCBI taxonomy): domain Eukaryota; kingdom Metazoa; phylum Chordata; class Chondrichthyes; order Hexanchiformes; family Hexanchidae; genus Heptranchias; species Heptranchias perlo. The sequence continues at coordinate 158,306,967 of NC_090326.1, forward strand.
AAAGTAGTGGACAGGGGAATGTCAATGAATGTTATTTATATGGACTTCCAGAAGCCATTTAATAAGGTACCACATAAGAGACTGTTAGCTAAGATAGAAGCCCATGGAATCGAGGGAGAAGTACGGACTTGGTTAGGAAGTTGGCTGAGCGAAAGGTGACAGAGAGTAGGGATAATGGGTGGGTACTCACATTGGCAGAATGTGACTAGTGGAGTCCCGCAGGGATCTGTCTTGGCGCCTCAATTATTCACAATATTTATTAACGACTTAGATGAAGGCATAGAAAGTCTAATATCTAAGTTTGCCGATGACATAAAGATTCGTGGCATTGTAAGCAGTGTAGATGAAAACATAAAATTACAAAGGGATATTGATAGATTTGGTGAATGGGCAAAACTGTGGCAAATGGAATTCAATGTAGACAAATGTGAGGTCATCCACTTTGGATCAAAAAGGATAGAACAGTGTATTTTCTAAATGGTAAAAAGTTAAAAACAGTGGATGTCCAAAGGGACTTAGGGGTAAAGGTACATGGATCATTGAAGTGTCATGAACAGGTGCAGAAAATAATCAATAAGGCTAATGGAATGCTGGCCTTTATGTCCAGAGGACTCGAGGACAAGGGGGCAGATGTTATGCTGCAGCTATACAAAACCCTGGTTAGACCGCACCTGGAGTACTGTGAGCAGTTCTGGCACCGCACCTTTGGAAGGACATATTGGCCTTGGAGGGAGTGCAGCATACGTTTACTAGAATGATACCCAGACTTCAAGGGTTAAGTTACGAGGAGAGATTACACAAATTGGGGTTGCATTCTCTAGAGTTTAGAAGGTGATGGGGTGATCTGATCGAAGTTTATAAGATATTAAGGGGAACGGATAGGGTGGATAGAGAGAAACTATTTCTGCTGGTTGGGGATTCGAGGAGTAGGGGGCACAGTCTAAAAATTAGAGCCAGACCTTTCAGCAGCAAGATTAGAAAACATTTTACACACAAAAGGTGGTAGAAGTTTGGAACTCTCTTCCGCAAACGGCAATTGATACTAGCCCACCGGCACACAGTGGCTGCAGTGTGCACCATCCACAGATTGCACTGCAGCAACTTGCCAAGGCTTCTTCGGCAACACCTCCCAAACCCGCGACCTCTACCACCTAAAAGGACAAGGGCAGCAGGCACATGGGAACAACACCACCTGCACATTCCCCTCCAAGTCACACACCATCCCTACTTGGAAATATATCGCCGTTCCTTCATCGTCGCTGGGTCAAAACCCTGGAACTCCCTACCTAACAGCACTGTGGGAGAACTGTCACCACACAGACTGCAGCGGTTCAAGAAGGCGGCTCACCACCACCTTCTCAAGGGCAATTAGGGATGGGCAATAAATGCTGGCGTTGCCAGCGACGCCCACATCCCATGAATGAATAAAAAGGATGGAAATTGCGGAGGTACTGGCCATAATCTTCCAAACATTCGTAGATACAGGGGTGGTGCCAGAGGACTGGAGAATTTCAAATATTACAACCTCGTTCAAAAAAGGGTGCAAGGAAAAACGCAGCAACTATAGGCCAGTTAGTTTAACCTCAGTGGTGGGGAAACTTTCAGAAACGATAACCCAGGCCAGAATTAACAGTCACTTGGACAAGTGTGGCTTGATTCGTGAAAGCCAGCACAGATTTGTTAAAAGCAACTCGTGTTTAAGTAATCCGAAAGTTTTTGATGAGGTAGCAGAGAGGTAGATGAGGGCAATGCAGTTGATGTGGTGTATTTGGATTTTCAAAAAGCATTTGATAAAGTGACGCATGATAAGGTGTGCGGATACACAGTGTGAACTGAGTTTGGTGAGTGTGGGAGTTCGGTGAAGTGGGGGAAGGAGGTGCTGCTTTGCCTTGCTTTTCCTAACTTTTTCCCAGAGTGGCAGTGGACCTGAGAGTAGAAGTCTGAGATTGGGGAATAAAAAGCAGCAGCAGACCTGCAACAAGAGACAACTACTGTGCGACGTCACAGGTGAGTCAGGAGAGTCCGAGAGGTGAGCACAGTATAAAAGGAGACACCGAGAGCGGGAGGAGAGTCGGAGACTCTAAGGGCAAGTCATGGCAGCAGACCTCGCACCCGTGATATGCTCCTCCTGCACTATGTGGGAAGTCATGGACACTACCAGTGTCCCTGGCAACCATGTGTGCAGGAAGTGTGTCCAGCTGCAGCTACTAGCTAACCGTCTTTCGGAGCTGGAGCTGCGGGTGGACTCACTGTAGAGCATCCGCGATGCTGAGACTATCATGGATAGCACGTTCAGTGAGGTGGTCATGTCGCAGGTAAAGAGTACGCAGGCAGAAAGGAAATGGGTGACCACCAGGCAGAGTAAAAGGACTAGGCAGGTAGAGCAGGAGTCCCCTGGGGCCATCTCCCTCTCAAACAGATATTCTGCTTTAGATACTGTTGGGGGAGATGGCTTATGAGGGGAATGCAGCAAGAGCCAGGTTCGGGGCACCACGGGTGGCTCTGCTGCACAGGAGGGGAGGAAGAAGAGTGGCAGGGCTATAGTGATAGGGGATTCAATTGTAAGGGGAACAGACAGGCGTTTCTGCGGCCGCAAACGTGACTCCAGGATGGTATGTTGCCTCCCTGGTGCTAGGGTCAAGGATGTCACGGGGCGGCTGCAGGGCATTCTGGAGGGGGAGGGTGTACAGCCAGTAGTCGTGGTCCATATTGGTACCAACGACATAGGTAAAAAAAGGGATGAAGTCCTGCAAGGTGAATTTAAGGAGTTAGGAGATAAATTAAAAAGCAGGACTTCAAAGGTAGTGATCTCAGGATTACTACCGGTGCCACGTGCTAGTGAGTATAGGAACAGGAGAATAGACAGGATGAATGCGTGGCTGCCGGGATGGTGTAGGAGGGAGGGATTTAGATCCCTGGGACATTGGGACCGGTTCTGGGGAAGGTGGGACCTGTATAAGCGTGACGGGTTACACCCGAGCAGGACCGGGACCAATATCCTCGCGGGGGTGTTTGCTAGTGGCAGGGGGATGGGAACCTGAGCGGGGAGTCAGAAGGGAATAAAATTGAGAGCAGCAAGAGAGGGGAAGACCCAGGGGAAATCTACAATACAAATAGTACAAACTGTTGTTCAAGAACAAGTGAAAGGGAAAAGCGTAGAGCAGCGGAAAGAAAGTGTACTTTAGGCACGACAGAAAAAATAAAAACTAGAAGGCGTAAGGCGATTAACCCAGCATCAAAGCTGTGGCAGGGGGTTGGGAACCTGAGCAGGGAGACAGAGGAAAGCCTGTCAGGAAGGGACAGAAGGTATGGTGTAAAAGGTAAAGTGTTAAAAAAGGAAAAAGCAGGAACTAAGTGTCACAAAACAAATTTGAAAGTTCTTTATCTGAATGCACGTAGCATTCGTAACAAAATGGACGAGTTAACGGCACAAATAACTACGTATGGGTATGATCTTGTGGCCATTACAGAAACATGGCTGCAGGGTGACAACGACTGGGAATTAAATATGCCAGGGTATTTAACAATCAGGAAGGACAGGCAGGAAGGAAGGGTGGCTATGTTAGTAAAGGAAGGAATCACTGTAATACAGATAAATGATATTGGGACAAAGGATCAGGATAATGAAACAGTTTGGGTAGAGATAAGGAATAATAAGGGGAAAAAAACACTAGTGGGCGTAGTATATAGGCCTCCTAATAGTTGCAACTCTGCTGGAAGAAGTATTAATCAGGAAATAGTCAGGGCATGTAATAAGGGAACAGCTATAATTATGGGGGATTTTAACTATCATAATAACTGGACAAATCAAATTGGGCAGGGCAGCCTTGAGGAAGAGTTTATTTGGTGTATTCGGGATGGATTTCTTGAGCAGTATGTAACTGATCCTACAAGGGGGAAAGCAACCTTGGACCTGGTCCTGTGTAATGAGCCAGGATTAATTAATAATGTCCTAGTTAAGGATCCCCTTGGAATGAGTGACCATAACATGGTTACATTCCATATCCAATTAGAGGGTGAGAAGGTTGGTTCTTAAACAAGCGTACTGAGCTTGAATAAAGGAGACTATGATGTTATGAGAGCGGAATTGATTAAAGTGGACTGGGAAAATAGATTAACGGGTAAGACGGTACATGAGCAGTGGTGTTCATTCAAGGAGTTATTTTACAACTTTCAAAAAATATATATTCCACTGGAAAAAAAAGGGTGTAAAAGAAATGACAGCCATCCGTGGCTAAGTAAAGAAATTAAGGATAGTATCCGACTAAAAACAAGGACATATAAGGTAGCCAAACTTAGTGGGAGGATAGAAGATTGGGAAGTCTTCAAAAGACAGCAAAAAGTAACGAAAGGATTGATTAAGAAAGGGAAGATAGATTATGAAAATAAATTAGCAAAAAATATAAAAACAGATAGCAAGAGTTTCTATAGTTATATAAAAAGAAAAAGGGTGGCTAAGGCAAACGTAGGTCCCTTAGAGGATGAGACCGGGAAATTAATGGTGGGAAACATGGAAATGGCAAAAATGCTGAACAAATATTTTGTTTCAGTCTTTACGGTAGAGGACACTAAGAATATCCCAACACTGGACAAACAGGGGGCTCGAGGGGGGGGGGGAGGAGCTAAATACGATTAAAATCACTAAGGAATTGGTACTCAGTAGAATAATGGGACTCAAGGCGGATAAATCCCCTGGACCTGATGGCTTACATCCGAGGGTCTTGAGGGAAGTGGCAGTAGGGATTGTGGATGCTTTGGTAATAATTTTCCAAAATTCTCTGGACTCGGCAAAGGTCCCGGCAGATTGGAAAATTGCTAATGTAACACCCTTATTTAAAAAGGGTAGTAGGCAGAAGGCTGGAAATTATAGATCAGTTAGCCTAACATCTGTGGTGGGTAAAATTTTGGAATCTATTATCAAGGAGACAGTAGCAGAACATTTGGATAAACATAATTTAATAGGACAAAGTCAGCATGGCTTTACGAAGGGGAAGTCATGTCTGACAAATTTGCTTGAGTTCTTTGAGGACATAACGTGCAGGGTGGATAAAGGGAAACCAGTGGACATAGTGTATTTAGACTTCCAGAAGGCATTCGACAAGGTGCCACATAAAAGATTATTGCTCAAGATAAAGAATCACTGGATTGGGGGTAATATTCTGGCATGGGTGGAGGATTGGTTATCTAACAGGAAGCAGAGAGTTGGGATAAATGGTTCATTCTCGGACTGGCAACCAGTAGCCAGTGGTGTTCCGCAGGGGTCGGTGCTGGGTCCCCAACTCTTTACAATCTATATTAACGATTTGGAGGAGGGGACCAAGTGTAACATATCAAAGTTTGCAGATGATACAAAGATGGGAGGGAAAGTGGAGCGTGAGGAGGGCATAAAAAACCTACAGGGGGATATAGACAGGCTGGGTGAGTGGGCGGAGATTTGGCAGATGCAATACAATATTGGAAAATGTGAGGTTATGCACTTTGGCAGGAAAAATCGGAGAGCAAGTTATTATCTTAAAGGCGAGAAACTGGAAAGTACTGCAGTACAAAGGGATCTGGGGGTCCTAGTGCAAGAAGATCAAAAAGTTAGTATGCAGGTGCAGCAGGTGATCAAGAAGGCCAACGGAATGTTGGCTTTTATTGCTAGGGGGATAGAATATAAAAACAGGGAGGTGTTGCTGCAGTTATATAAGGTATTGGTGAGACCGCACCTGGAATACTGCATACAGTTTTGGTCTCCATACTTAAGAAAAGACATACTTGCTCTCGAGGCAGTACAAAGAAGGTTCACTCGGTTAATCCCGGGGATGAGGGGGCGGACATATGAGGAGAGGTTGAGTAGATTGGGACTCTACTCATTGGAGTTCAGAAGAATGAGAGGCAATCTTATTGAAACATATAAGATTGTGAAGGGGCTTGATCGGGTGGATGCGGTAAGGATGTTCCCAAGGATGGGTGAAACTAGAACTAGGGGGCATAATCTTAGAATAAGGGGCTGCTCTTTCAAAACTGAGATGAGGAGAAACTTCTTCACTCAGAGGGTGGTAGGTCTGTGGAATTTGCTGCCCCAGGAAGCTGTGGAAGCTACATCATTAAATAAATTTAAAACGGAAATCGACAGTTTCCTGGAAGTAAAGGGAATTAGGGGAAATTGGACATGAATTTAGATTTGAGGTTAGGATCAGATCAGCCATGATCTTATTGAATGGCGGAGCAGGCCCGAGGGGCCGATTGGCCTACTCCTGCTCCTATTTCTTATGTTCTTATAAATTGTGGCCCATGGAATAAAGGGGGCAGTAGCAACATGGATACAGAATTGGCTACGTGACAGGAAACAGAGAGTAGGAGTGAATGGTTGTTTTTTGGACTGGAGGGATGTGTACAGTGGTGTTAGAATCATAGCATAGAATCATAGCAAATTTACGGCACAGAAGGAGGCCATTCGGCACATCGTGTCCTCATCAGCCGAAAATGAGCCACCCAGCCTAATCCCACTTTCCAGCACTTGGTCACTAGCCTTGTAGGTCACGGCACTTCAGGTGCACATCCAAGTACTTTTAAAAATGGGTTGAGGGTTTCTGCCTCTACCACCCTTTCAGGCAGTGGGTTCCAGATCCCGACCACCCTCTGGGTGGAAAAATATTTCCTCAGCTCCCCTATAATCCTTCTACCAATCAATTTAATACTATGCTCCCTGGTTATTGACCTCTGCTAAGGGAAATAGGTCATACAAACATACGAATTAAGAGCAGGAGTCGGCCATTTGGCCCCTTGAGCCTGCTCTGCCATTTGATAAGATCATGGCTGATCTGATTGTGACCTCAACCCTACTTTCCCGTCTACCTCCAATAACTTTGACTCCCTTGTTAATCAGGAATCTATCTAAGTCAGCCTTAAAAATATTCAATGACCCTGCCTCCACCGATCTCTGGGGAAGGGAGTTCCACAGACTCGCGACCCTATAAGAGAAAAAATTTCTCATCTCCATTTTAAATAGGAGACCCCTTATTTTTAAACTGTGTCCCCTAATTCTAATCTGTCCTACAAGGGGAAACATCCTCTCAACATCTACCCCTTCTAGTCCCCTCAGGATCTTATATGTTTCAATAAGGTCACCTCTCATTCTTCTAAACTCCAATGTATACAGGCCCAACTTGTCCAACCTTTCCTCATAAGATAACTCCCTCATCCCAGGAACCAGTCGAGCAACCTTCTCTGAACCACCTCTAAAGCAACTATATCCTTTCTTAAATAAGGAGACCAAAACTAGGTGTGGTCTCACCAATGCCCTGTATAACTGCAGCAAAACATCTCTATTTTTATATTCCATTCCCCTTGCAATAAATGACAACATTCCATTTGCCTTCTGAATCACTTGCTGTACCTGCACACTAACTTTTTATGATTCATGTACTAGGACACCCAGATCCTTCTGTACCTGAGTTCTGCAATCTCTCTCCATTTAAATAACATTCTGCTTTTCTATTCCTCCTGCCAAAGTGGACAAGTTCACATTTTCCCACATTATACTCCATCTGCCAAATTTTTGCCCACTCATTTAACCTATCTATATCCCTTTGCAGACTCCTTATGTCCTCATCACGACTTACTTTCCTACCTGCCTTTGTGTCTTCTGCAAATTTAGCAACCATACATTCAGTCCCGTCATCCAAGTCATTGATATAGATTGTAAATAGTTGAGGCCCAAGCACTGATCCCTGTGGCACTCCACTCGTTACATCTTGCCAAACTAAAAATGACCCATTTATGCATACTCTCTGTTACCTGTTAGCTAACCAATCCTCTATCCATGCCAATATGTTGCCCCTAAACCATGAGCTCTTATTTTGTGTAGTAGCCTTTGATGTGGCACTTTGCCAAATGCTTTCTGGAAATCCAAGTACACCACATAAGACCATAAGAGGTAGGAGCAGGAGTAGGCCACAGGATCCCCTTTATCCACGTTGCTTGTTACTTCCTCAAAGAACTCTAATAAATTAGTCAAACACGATTTCCCTTTCACAAAGCCAAGTTAACTCTGCCTGATTGCATTGAGAGTGCCCTGCTACAACCTCCTTAATTATAGATTCTAGCATTTTCCCTATGACAGATGTTAAGCTAACTGGCCTGTAGTTTCCTGCTTTCTGTCTCCCTCCTTTCTTGAATAGAGGAGCTACATTCGCTATTTCCCAATCTGATGGGATCCTTCAGAATCTAGGGAATTTTGGAAAATTAATACCAATGAATCTACTATCTCTGCAGCCACTTCTTTTAAGACCTTAGGATGAAGTCCGTCAGGACCTAGGGACTTGTCAACTTTTAGTTCTAATAATTTTTTCAGAACCCTTTCCCCAGTGATTGTAAATGTTTGAAGTTCCTCGCTCCTTTTCACCTCTTGATTCACAATTATTTCTGGCATGTTATTTGTATCCTCTACAGTGAAAACAGACGCAAAATATCTGTTCAATTCATCTGCCATTTCCTTGTTCTCCATTATTAATTCCCCAGACTCACTCTCTAGAGGACCAACGCTCACTTTACTTACACTTTTCCTTTTTAAATACCTGTAGAAACTCTTACTATCTGTTTTTATATTTCTAGCTAGCTTTCTCTCACACTCTAATTTCTCCCTCCTTAATATTCTTTTAGTCATTCTTTGCTGTTTTTTATATTCTGTCCAATCTTCTGACCTGCCACTAATCTTCGCGGAACTGTATGCTTTTTCTTTCCATTTGATACTATCTTTAACTTCCTTAGTTAGCCACGGATGGTACAACCTTCCCCTAGTGTCTTTCTTTCTCACTGGAATGTATCTTTGCTGAGTGTTATGAAATATCTCATTAAATGTCTGCCACTGCATCTCTAATGACCTATCCCTTAACCTAATTTCCCAGTTCGCTTTAGCCAGCTCTGTCTTCATGCCCTCATAATTACCCTTGTTTAAGTTTAAAACACTAGTCTTAGATTTACTCTTCTCTCCCTCAAACTGAATGTGAAATTCAATCATATTGTGATCACTGCTACCTAGAGGCTCCTTTACAATGAGGTCATTAATTAATCATGATTTAGTTACTGGATCTATAATAGCCTGCTCTCTGGTTGGCTCTCGAACGTGCTGCTCTAAGAAACTATCCCGAAAGCACTCTATGAACTCATCTTCCAGGCTACCTTTACCAATCTGATTCTTCCAATCTGTATATAGATTAAAATCACACGCTATCGCTGTTCCTTTCTCACAAGCCCTCATTATTTCTTCCTGTATACCCTGTCCTACAGTGTGGTTACTGTTAGGGGGCCTATAAACTACTCCCATAAGTGACTTCTTGCCTTTACTATTTCTTATCTCTACGCAAACTGATTCTACATCTTGATTTTTAGAACTAAGGTCATTTCTCTCTATTATACTCATGTCATCCTTAATTAACAGAGGTCCATAATTGACAGAGCTACGCTTCTACCTTTTCCTAGCTTCCTATCCTTCCAAAATGTCAAGTACCCTTGAATATTCAGGTTCCAGACTTAGTCATCTGGCAGCCATGTCTCTGTAATGGCTATCAGATCATATATATTTATTTCTGTTTGAGCTGTCAATTCATCCATTTTGTTACGAATGCTATGCACATTGAGATACAAAGCCTTTAATGCTGTCTTTTTACTATTTTTGCAACCTCTAACCTTATCTGCTGGCGCACTCTTAAGTTTACATGCTCTGTCCCTTCCTGCCACTCTCTGATTATCATTCCCCTTATTGCTACCTTGATTTCTTTCTTTAATTTATCACATCTTCCCTTACTTGATCCTTCGGCCCCACTATTTAGTTTAAAGCCCTCTCTAACGCCCTAATTATACGATTCACCAGAACAGTGGCCCCAGCACGGTTCAGATGAAGGCCGTCCTAATGGTACAGCTCCCACTTTCCCCAGTATTGGTGCAAGTGCCCCATGAATCAAAACCCATTTCTCCCACATCAATCTTTGAGCCCCGAATTTAACTCTCTAATCTTATTTACCCTATGCCAATTTGCTCGTGGCTCAGGTAATAATCCAGAGATTATTACATTTGAAGTTCTGCTTTTTAATTTAGCCCCTAGCTGCTCATACACCTTAAGCAGAACCTCTTCTCTCTTCCTACCTATGTTGTTGGTACCTACATGGACCACGACAACTGGATCCTCCCCCTCCCACTGCAAGTTCCTCTCCAGCCCAGAGCAGATGTGCCAAACCCTGGCATTGGGCAAGCAACACAGCCTTCTGGACTATCGTTCTTGGCTGCAGAGAACTGTGTCTATCCTTCCAATTATTTTGTGTACTCCCTTGCCTTGTTTGCCCTCCCCAAATGCATTAAATCTCACACTACTCGGGATTGAATTCCATTTGCCACCTTTCTGCTCACCTGGCTAGTCCATTGATATCTTCCTGCAGACTACAGCTTTCCGCCTCACTATCAACCACATGGCCAATTTTTGTGTCATCTGCAAACTTCCGAATCATGCCCCCTACATCTAAGTCCAAATCATTAATATATATCACAGAAAGCAAGGAACCTAGTACTGAGCCCTGCAGAACCCCACTGGAAACAGCCTTCCAGTCACAAAAACTCATCAACCATTACCCTTTGCTTCCTGCCACTGAGCCAGTTTTGGATCCAACTTGCAACTCTCCCTTGGATTCCATGGGCTTGTACTTTATTGACCAGTCTGCCATGTGGGACCTTGTCAAAAGCCTTGCTAAAATCCATGTACACTACATCAAATGCACTACCCTCATCGACCCTCCTTGTTACTTCCTCAAAAAATTGAATCAAGTTAATCAGACACTACCTTGCCTTAACAAATCCATGCTGACTGACCTTGATTACTTTTTTTTAAAATTCGTTCATGGGATGTGGGCGTCGCTGGCAAGGCCAGCATTTATTGCCCTTCCTTAATTGCCCTTGAGAAGGTGGTGGTGAGCCGCCTTCGTGAACCACTGCAGTCTGCGTGGTGAAGGTTCTCCCACAGTGCTGTTAGGAAGGGAGTTCCAGGATTTTGACCCAGCGACGATGAAGGAACGGCGATATATTTCCAAGTCTGGATGGTGTATGACTTGGAGGGGAACGTGCAGGTGGTGTTGTTCCCATGTGCCTGCTGCTCTTGTTCTTCCAGGTGGTAGAGGTCGCGGGTTTGGGAGGTGCTGTCGAAGAAGCCTTGGCGAGTTGCTGCAGTGCATCCTGTGGATGGTACACACTGCAGCCACAGTACGCTGGTGGTGAAGGGAGTGAATGTTTAGGGTGGTGGAAGGGGTGCCAATCAAGCGGGCTGCTTTGTCCTGGATGGTGTCGAGCTTCTTGAGTGTTGTTGGAGCTGCACTCATCCAGGCAAGTGGAGAGTATTCCATCACACTCCTGACTTGTGCCTTGTAGATGGTGGAAAGGCTTTGGGGAATCAGGAGGTGAGTCACTCGCCACAGAATACCCAGCCTCTGACCTGCTCTTGTAGCCACAGTATTTATATGGCCGGTCCAGTTAAGTTTCTGGTCAATGGTGACCCCAGGATGTTGATGGTGGGGGATTCAGCAATGGTAATGCTGTTGAATGTGAAGGGGAGGTGGTTAGACACTCTCTTGTTGGACACAGTCATTGCCTGGCACTTGTCTGGCGCGAATGTTACTTGCCACTTATCAGCCCAAGCCTGGATGTTGTCCAGGTCTTGCTGCATGCGGGCACAGACTGCTTCATTAACTGAGGGGTTGCGAATGGAACTGAACATTGTGCAATCATCAGCGAACATCCTCACTTCTGACCTTATGATGGAGGGAAGGTCATTGATGAAGTAACTGAAGATGGTTGGGCCTAGGACACTGCCCTGAGGAATGCTTGCAGCAATGTCCTGGGGCTGAGATGATTGGCCTTCAACAACCAGTACCATCTTCCTTTGTGCTCGGTATGACTCCAGCCACTGAAGAGTTTTCCCCGATTCCCATTGACTTCAATTTTACTAGGGCTCCTTGGTGCCACACTCGGTCAAATGCTGCCTTGATGACTCTGTGCCTTTCTAAAGTGACTGTTTATCCTGTCCCTCAGAATTGATTCGAATAATTTGCCCACCACCGAGGTTAGACTGACTGGCCTGTAATTATTCGGTCTATCCCTTGCTCCCTTTTTAAACAATGGCACAACGTTAGCAGTCCTCCAATCCTCCGGCACCACGCCTGTATCCAGTGAGGATTGGAAAATGATGGTCAGAGACTCCGCTGTTTCCACCCTTGCTTCTTTTAACAGCCTGGGATACATTTCATCTGGTCCTGGTGATTTATCTACTTTCAAAGATGCTAATCCTCTTAATACTTCCTCTTGCACTAAGTTTATCCCATATAATATTTCACAATTCTCCTCCTTAACTACAATATCAGCATCGTCCCTCTCTTTTGTGAAGACATACGCAAAGTATTCATTAAGAGCCATTCTAACATCTTCCACCTCCACCCATGTTCCCCAGGGGTCGGTGCTGGGACCACTGCTTTTCTTGATATATATTAATGACTTGGACTTGGCTGTACAGGGCACAATTTCAAAATTTGCAGATGATACAAAACTTGGAAGGGTAGTAAACAGTGAGGAGGACAGTGATAGACTTCAAGAGGATATTGACAGGCTGGTGGCATGGATGGACACATGGCAGATGAAATTTAAAGCAGAAAAATGCGAAGTGATACATTTCGGTAGGAAGGAGAGGCAATATAAACAAGAGGGCGCCACTATAAAAGGGGTACAGGAACAGAGAATCTAGGGGTATATGCGCACAAATCATTGAAGGTGGCAGGGCAGATTGAGAAAGCGGCTAAAAAAGCATACGGAATCCTCGGCTTTATGAATAGAGGCATAAAGTACAAAAGTATGGAAGTCATGATGAACCTTTATAAAACACTGGTTCGGCCACAACTGGAGTATTGTGTCCAGTCTGGGCACCGCACTTTAGGAAAGTTGTGAAGGCCTTAGAGTGGGTGAGAAGAGATTTACTGGAATGATTCCAGGGATGAGGGGCTTTAGTTACATGGATAGACTGGAGAAGCTGGGGTTGTTCTCCTCGGAACAGAGACAGTTGCGAGGAGATTTGATAGAGGTATTCAAAATCATGAAGGGACTAGACAGAGTAGATAGAGAGAAACTGTTCCCATTGGCGGAAGGGTCAAGAATCAGAGGGCATAGATTTAAGGTGATTGGCAAAAGAAGCAAAGGTGACTTGAGGAAAAACTTTTACACAGCAAGTGGTTAGGATCTGGAACGCCCTCCCCGAGGGGGTGGTGGAGGCAGATTCAATCATGGCCTTCAAATGGTTACTGGATAAGTACCTGAAAGTAAAAAATTTGCAGGGCTACAGGGATAGGGCAGGGGAGTGGGACTAGCTGGATTGCTCTTGTACAGAGCCGGCGCGGACTCGATGGGCCGAATGGCCTCCTTCCGTGCTGTAACCTTTCTATGATTCTATGCTTATCATTACTAGCTGGTTTGTTCTTGCTTTTTAGTGGGATATATTTCTCCTGGGCTCTATTGATCACCGTTTTAAATGTTTCCCATTGCTGTTCTATTCCTTTGTCTTTCAGTAAATTTTTCTTGTTTATTTTCCCCAGTTCCATTCTCATCCCCTGAAAACCAACTTTTTTCCAAATTATCTTTAACTTAAACCTTATTATGTCGTGATCTCTTTTGCCTAGATGGTCCTCTACAGTTACTTCTATTCTGGTTCATTTCCCATTATTAGATCCAGCATTGCTTCCTCTCTTGTTGGACTTTATACACACTGAGTAAGAAATGAGTCCTGCACATATTGTGAAAACTCCATTCTCTGTACCCCTTTACCTACCTCTTCTTGCCAGTTTATTTGGGGATAGTTAAAATCTCCCATGATCATTATTCTATGTCCTTTACTCCGTTCAATAAATTTCTTCCTCTATCTCCCTTCCACTATTAGGTGGTCTGTAGTATTCCCCTATTAGCCTGATTGATCCCTTATCTTTTATTTCAATCCACATGGATTCTGTTTCTATCCTTCTTAGTTATGTCCCTTTTTTATTTAAACTGCTATTATGTTATCTCTAATTAGTACAGCTACTCCATCCCCCCTTCTTCCCTATCCTTTCTGATTATGTTATAGCCTACAATATTTAGTAGCCAGTCCTGTTCTTTATGTAGTCATGTTTCAGTTATTCCTACTACATCTGTTTCCTTATTACGGATTATTGCCTCCAGTTCCCCAGTTTTATTTTGCACGCTGTGTGCATTGCTGTACAGGCAGTTTAATTCACCTTTGCTAGTTGTTCCTTTTACTTTATTTGTAACAGTCCTTTTATACTTCTGTTTTGTAACTATATTTATTCCTTGACCATTTATGTTATCTTTATTCCTTACTCTGGTCTGACCTTTACACTCAACTCCTGTTTCTTTTATCTTTAAGCTTTTGCTATTGCTACCAGTTCCCTCCCCCCATCTTGCTAGTTTAAAGCCTTCTGCACCACCCTATATGTCCTTTCCACTAGGACTCTGATCCCATTCCAGTTCAGGTGGAGCCCATACCAGTGGTACAGCTCCTTCCTGTCCATGTACTGGTGCTAGTGTCCCATGAAATGGAACCCCTCCTTTCCACACCACTCTTTCATCCACACATTCACCTTTCTGATCTGCCAATCCATACGCCAATTAGCACATGGCCCGGGTAGTAAACCTGAGATTATCACCCGTGTGGTCCTGCTTTTTAAATTTAGTTCCTAGCTTCTAAAATTCCCTTGGCAGGACCTCCTCCTTATGCATTGGTGCCGACATGGACCACAACAAGTGGATCCTTCCCCTCCCTATCCAAGTTCCTCTCCAGTTGCTCCGAGATGTCCTTTACCCTTGCATCAGGTAGGCAACATACCCTTCTGGGCTCTCAGTCGTGGCTGCAGAGAACACTATCTATCCCCGATTATAGAATCCGAACTTTATTCTGATCCTCCCCACCTTGGACTGCCTTATGCTCCACGGTGCCATGGTTAGCATTCTGCG